>NC_092333.1:708083333-708427916 GCF_046630445.1 Rutidosis leptorrhynchoides
GACCGTTGTAACGTCGTTAGTTGACGTTAACGACTGTTATGTACTCGTTGTATTAATAATAATTTTAATAAAAGAATTTTATTAGTATAAATACGATTACTATAAATACATTTAGTATAAATACGTTTAGTATAAATACGAAGATTAAGAGAATAAACATATTATGCATAAATAATAAATTTTAAGAATAAACATTAGTATGCATGAAATAAATAATGATTAATTGCATAAGTAATCATAAATGTTAGATAACATAAATATAAATGTTAGTGAAGTTAAGAGTTAGATTACAGAAATATAATTCAGGCGGTATAACCGACCATATATAACTTAAATAACATAAATATAAATGTTAGTGAAGTTAATAAAAGTTAGATTACATAATATAATTCAGGCGGTATAACCGACCATATATAACTTAAATAACATAATTATAAATGTTAGTGACGTTAATAAAAGTTAGATTACATAAATATAATTCAGGCGGTATAACCGACCATATATAACTTAAATAACATAAATATAAATGTTAGTGAAGTTAATAAAAGTTAGATTACATAAATATGATTCAGGCGGTATAACCGACCATATATAACTTAAATAACATAAATATAAATGTTAGTGAAGTTAATAAAAGTTAGATTACATAAATATAATTTTACTTATGATGATAATAATATTTACCTTACTTATATATAATAGAAGATTTCGTTAAAGAATTTCTTACCTTGATTAGTGACTTGTGCTTGCTTAGATAAACCTTGATTATACGGAGCACTTCGTGCTGATAACGTGTTGTAATTTAGGAGTATTATAAGTACCTTTAGTGGCCTGATAATTGACAATATATTACTAATAAAGAGAAGAGGGAGTATATATTATAAATATATGATATTGGTGCATCTCTTACACTTTCATTTGATGCATATTTATAGTGCATAAGATATACTGTATAATACCCATATTTTCAACATGTAAATAGTAAAGAGATAAAGCTAACACAAATTGTCAGCCACTTGCTTGACTTTTTAATTTTATAACATATACAAAGTTTTCGTTTTTTGCCAAAAAAAAAAAAAAAAAATTTTTGAATTAATATCTTTTAAAAATACTGTAATACCGTTTGTCATGAATTTGTAATATGTGACGTGAATTAACCTTTTTGTATGATTACGAGTATTATATTAATTATTTCTTACTCCGTACATTATTAATTCTGATTCTGAATGGGTAATAGTGTGTTTATTAAAACTTCATCTAAACTCAAACCCTTATTAGTAGAAAATCATATTAGTGTGTAGGGTATTTAGACGCGACAACAAAAGTCACGATAATTACGACGACAATAAGAAACACGGCATCACTCGACATGAGATAATTGCAATGTTAAGATAACTTACGATGTTCAATATAAACCAAGGTTGTAAAAGACGCGAGTCGGGGACGCATCCGGCCATGCCTAAAAAATGACGCGTCGGACGCAACAGTGACGCAACGGCGACGCAACGGGCGTTGACTAACGTTGACTTTTTAAAATAGTTTTATTAAATATATATTTATATATAATATTATATAGATCAAATCTTTAAATATAAACTATATTTACAATAAACATGAACAATTAACAATTATTAAGAATATTACAAAAAAAAAAATAAAAAATTTGACTGACTTTGACTGACTTTGACCGACTCTGACAGACTTTGACCGACTTTTTCCGAATTAGACCGACTTTTTACGACTTTGACCGACTTTTTACCTTTGACCGACTTTTTAGCAACGACGCGTCGGTTATGTCTAAAAATGACGCGACGGCCGACTTTTGCAACATTGATATAAACTATTCAAACTTGATTTTAATAACATTAAGAAGTTTAAAGTGGCATAAACTATTGTATTTTTACCAAAATTCAGAGGGTCAACTAATATATTATCGTGGCATTTTGAGATTATGGCACTAACTAATCATCATTAATGAAGGTTAAGTTTACATAAATGTTGAGTCTAGAAAATACCCCATAAAGAACCAAAGAAACGTGTGTTTAGTAATGGAGCTTATATTTCCCCCATTTTAATCCATTGTTATTTCATTATTAGTTTTGATGGTTTCTTTCAAAAATACTCCGTAACTTTCAATAATTGAAACAAAAAAATTGTGTAAGATTCCATTTTAAAGTATTTTAAAGAATTTAAGTAGATTTATCAAAAGTAGTGTTTCAAATATCAATTCCCTTTGGTGATGTATCTAACCATGAAGTTAATCTTATACATAGACTATCAATACACAAGTTACCATTAGTCACCATAAGCTTCTCATTGTACACACATTTGGTGTAATCCTCCCAATTCTGTATCAATATACATATACAATTCATATATTATTTTGATTATATATATATATATATATATATATATATATATATATATATATATATATATATAGGGTCATAATCAAGAGGGAAACACTTTTTTTGGAGAAGAGAAGTCAAATTTTTTTTTCTTATTTTTTCGCTTTTTGAAATAACTTTGTTCACGAACATTATAAATTAGATGCAAATATGAACATTTAAAAAAGACACTTTGTGATGAATGTCATTATTTTGGCGGAAAAACGCTCGAAGAAAAAAATAAAAACATTCAATGCATTGAATGTTTTGCTGCTGAGTTTATTTACATCGTTTTGTTTTCATCTTGTGCGAAGTATTTTTTTCGAATTTAGCTCGATTTAGAGTTTAGGGTTTTCGGGTTTACTCCGTAAACCCTCAACCCAAAACCCTAAACCCTAAACTCTAATCCGTTCGTGTTAAAATATTCAATCTAAACCCTAATTTCTAAACCCTAAACCCTAAATTCTAAACCCAAAACCCTATTTTCTAAACCATAATAGCTAAACCCTAATTTTTAACCCCCTAATTTCTAAACCCTAATTTCTAACCCGTTAAAAAAAAAAAAACCCAGAATCAATGTTTTCATTTTTTTCTTCGAGCGTTTTACCGCAAAAATAATAACATTCATCACAAAGTATCTTTTTTAAATGTTCATATTTTCATGTGATCTTGATGCCTGAAAAAAAATTTCAAAAAAAAAGGAAAAAGAAAAAAAATTACTTCCCCCACTTCCCCCCAAAAAAGTGCGTCTCTCTTGATTAAATCTATATATATATATATATATATATATATATATATATATATATATATATATATATATACACACACACACACACACACCACTATTCATCATCATCATCATCATCATCATCATCATCAGCTAGGATCCTGTAATTTAACTAAAATATTAAATTCACCTTAATTAAGCTAATGTAGTCCTACGATGGCCATGCTAAACTAGCTGCTAACTTGTAGTTGATAGCTGATAACTTGTAACTGTTAGCTGATATTGTTAACTTTTTACATGTATTTAGGTGTTTGATATGGTAGATAAAACTATTGAAATAATAAATAAAATGACAAAAAAATTAGGAGAATTTTCTCAAAGTCTAGTTCTAATAACTTTTAACTTTTAGTTTTTTCATTATGTCTAAAAGTTTTAAGCTTTTTTTTTTTTTTTTAACTTAACAAAGCTATTTTTTAGATATAAACTTTTTCTTAAAATCTAGAAGCTTCTAAAAGCTCTATACAATTATGTCAACAAAAGAGGTATTGATCTTATGCTGAAAAAAGTCAAATTATTCATGTGGAGGGTGTTGAAACGAAGGATCTCGGTCCGTACCGAACTCAACAAAATAAGTATTGATCTAGATTCCGTTAAATGCCCCTTATGTGACGTTGATGTGGAATTAATTGATCACTCTATGATCTTTTTTCGGCACTCGATGGATATATGGGAAAGAGTATATAATAAGAAGATGCCTTATTAAATATACAAACTTCAATGTTCTATGTTTTCATTTTGGCGAAAAAAGTAATCTCATTTAGCTATTATTAATTTGCTCTCTAAAGTTCTGTGATTTCAAACTGGATATTAAATATTAATGTAAACAAAATAGAATGATGATTGTATCATATATACTGGAAATCCTTTTTCATAATTTCATACATGTACATACTCGCTGTAATAAAATTAACCTTTAAACATATGCTCGTTTTAATCAATAGTATTGCTAAAAACAATACTCTGTATAAGACATACACTGAAACTTGATCTACTAATCATGCGCACATTTGCATTCGCGGATTTCACGGATATAATCACGCTATTACGCATGGAATAATCAAACTCAATGTGTATTCAATGTGAAATCATTGACTGAATCTATCCACATGCACGGTACTCAAGTGGCATGCGAAAAGCGTCCGATTTCCCAGGAAGGTGGCTAATCATTCCTTGTCAACCAATCTTAAGATCTTATCCATAAATATATCCGATATTCGGGGGAGTTCAGTTATGGAAATGATTGACAAGATTTTGGAAGATTCTAGAGTTAGGGTTTGGCTATAAATACAAACCCTAAACTCTCATAAAACGACATCATCTTACGTAGCTACACTCTGTCAGATTCACCAGTGATAGATTTACGTAAGGCACACTAGTGTTCATCATTTAACACAAAGGTTAATATATCAGTCTTTTATCGACGGTAACCTACAACCTCATGGGGTTATCGATCGACAAAAGTCATTGATAGTGGACTTAACCACTTAGCCACCCATCGGTATCATCATATCGATCTGAGTTATTCACGGTTGCCGAACCAGAGAGCTAAATACTAAGATCCTTAACCCTACATTATACGTAGATTATGGATAATATTCCTTATGGAAAATTTATACATGATCAATTTTTGCTTTCATTGTGAGCCGAATTAATTCTAACACTTTGATGTTTATATTAATCGCCATTTAATCATAAGTACTGTTTATGAATTAAGAGGCTATATCTTTCCGTGTTCTAGCTGTTTAACAAATAATCAGTGACTTCAGCAGTATCATCAGCTTCTGATATGCATGGAAGTCAGCCACCTAACACACAAGCCACAGATTCAGACAGCGGAACTATTACCACTCAGGAACTTTATTCGGCGTATAATGGTATGCCGCATCGTGGTGAATTTTCATCTATATATAAGCCGTTGTATTCAGACGGGATAACCCCTCATCGGGGAAATTCTCCGGTTGCTTCAAGACAATTAAACTTTAATGGTTCAACCGCATCTGATCTAAGGGTTACTTTGATTGGCCCGCATCTGATCTAATGCACAACAGTTTCGCTTCCTATTTAGGGAGCTCCTGGTTACCAGCAACAACATTCTATTTTTACGTCGCAGCAACCTTGGCAGTCGCAACCTCGTCCTGTTTTGCAGTGCCTCACGCCCGCAAGCTCACATGCAATGCTTAATAGTTGTAACACCGACCATTTTTTTTATAACACAACGAAAGTCTTACTTAATAAAACAACACATTAATTACATTAGTACAAAAGCTTAAGTTTAACTTTTACAAACGGTGTTAAGTTATTACATACACGGTTACAATTGTCCACATCAGAGTTACTAGTCAAACATGTCTTCTACATCATGGCCCAATCCCATCAGCAGTACCTAAAACCTGCAGGGGGAGGAATGTGGGGGATTAGCGCACCGCTAAGTGAATGGAATCTATCTACAGATTAAGCTTAAGCAATCCATCATACAACAATCATCTAACATGCTTACAACCAACAAGCATACGGATAAGGACAATATGAGGATTGACGGCTTGTACGGGCACACGAACCTAGCTGATCGGGCTAGGATCTACCGATAGTCCCTCCTACCAAGTCTCTGCATAACTATCCAAACGCAACACATACGTTCTTCTATGCTATACTAAACAGACTGTAGGACTTGGACTCAACCGCCCTTGGAATGGTTGACCTCACATGAACTTCAACCGCCTTAGGAATAGTTGAAAGTCCCCAAACGCTCTAGGAATGGCTGGTGTCAAACACAATGCACTTATACAACATATATAGATCACATAGCATGCGAATATCCACCTAGCATGGCAATCTCTACACTATAAAAGGTAATCAGAGTAATCTACAGTAGCATGATTTGCTACTTAAACTCTATTCGAAGATAGACCCTCTCACCAATTACCAGCAACTGAAGATTATCAGAGGTTTAATCTTTCTGAGTCTTCTCTTTCTCTTTTCCACCTGAGAATAGACATAATTAAGTCAGTAATCATGTCTTGATATCATCCCAACAACAAGACAATAGCATCAATAAACAAGCACTTGAACACTTAATCAATCTGACCTGTCAATCGTACGAGTGACACTCATCCGCACGTCTGAGAAACATCAACCGTACGGTTGACACCTCACTCGTACGTTTGGTCCTTGGCCAAATATCCAATTAGACAACAGTAGATCCATACGGTTGACAACACGAGTGACATATGACTTGTACGAGTCACATCTCAACCGTACGATCCAACTAGCAAATATAATAGTTCAAGTAACCACTCACTCGTGCGGTTCACCATGCGGTTGACCGCCTCAACCGTACGTGTGAAGGTTCACTCGTGCGAGTGGAGAAGAACAACAACAACAGCTATTATGACGGGTTTTTAACCCAAAACCACCCAAAGTCATAATATCAAGTTCTAAACCACATCATACAATCATATTATCATTAATTGATAAGTCTATATCATAATCTCCATCAATAGTGACATATAAATGCATGCTACGAAAGACATACCTCTTTTTCTGACCCAGATAACATTTGATATATCTTCTAAAAAGTTTATCATTGAATTGTATTTTTCATTACAATTCCAACGATATTTGATTCATCAAAAACGAAGTTACGGTGTGAAAGTTATGACCAAAAAAAGTTTCACCAAAAAGCTGAACTGCTCAACCGCACGGCTGAGACCTCAACTGTACGGTTGAACCCTCAAACGCGTGGTTGAGCCCTCAACCGCGTGCTCAACCGCGTGGTTGAGCTGTCAAAAGTGTGGGAGCTGATGAATAGCTCCAGCTCGCTGTTTTTCGCGTTTTTGACTCCAAATCTTGATTTTTGCAAGTTCTAACACCAAAACCACTTGAAAAACATCATATAAACTATATAGCAACTATTACTAACAACAATTGACACTTACAAACACATAACCATCAAGATTCAAGCTCAATTTCATCAAAAACCCATTTTACACCCCAAACCCAATTTCTATGAATTAAAGCACGAATTCAAGCATGCTAACCTGGATAAATGCTTACAAGGATGATATGATTAAGTTCCTAAAGCCTCTTGATTCAATTTCTTACTTAGATTTGATTAGGGTTTTGTGAAGGAGATGAACATGTACGGGTTTTATTTTGAGATTTTTCTAGAAATGAGAAGAAAGAAGCAGATTACACTCTAAATGGGTTATTAAAATCCATACCCCACAACACACGGGTATTTAACAGTTATCTAATATCTTTCGTACTTAATTTGGCAATCCTAACGGAGTCCAAATTAAACAAATGAACCATTTCTGTGACCCTTGTCACAAACTGGTCTTAACCAAATTTTCAATTAACAATAAACATATTATTAAAATAAAAGCATATTTTAAACACAAATATAAACCTAAGGGCAATTAAGTAATCTTACTTCTAACCTCGGTTTCAGTCTGTTACAAATCCACCCCCCTTAAAGAGATTCTGTCCTCGGAATCTGGTCTTGGTCAAACAGATGAGGGTAACGGGTCTTCATCAACTCTTCTGTCTCCCACGTCAAGTTAGACCCTAAATTGTGTTTCCATTCTACTAAAACCATCGGAATCTCTTTCTTTCTTAACTTAGTAACCTTTCTGTCGACCACTCGAATTGGTTCCTCAACCAACTTATTACTCAAATCAACTTTAATATCCTTAATTGGAAAAATTTGCATTTCATCCTCCAATTTACACTTACGTAAGTAACACACATTGAAGGTATTATGAATACCAGCTAACTCTGGTGGAAGATCTAGTACCACTGTTTAACCATTCAGAATCTCACTAATTGGAAAAGGTCTAATGTACCTTGGTGCAAGCTTACCACGTTTTCCAAATCTGATAACCCCTTTCCATGGTGAAACCTTAAGATATACACAATCATCCACATTAAAAGTTATCGGACGTCTACGCGAATCTGGATACATTTTTTGTCTATCTCTGGCATCTTTTAACTTTTCTCGCGCAATAGCAACTTTTTTCGGCTGTCATTTGAACAATTTCGGGACCAGCAAACTGTTTCTCTCTAACTTCTAACCAACAAGTCGGAGTTCAGCAACGACGGCCGTACAACATTTCGTAAGGCGGCATTCCTCTGCTCGAATGATAAGAATTATTATACGCAAATTCAACCAATGGCAAATGTGTATCCCACGATCCACCATATTCTAATACATACGCTCTCAACATATCCTCTAACGTTTGTATCGTTCGTTCACTCTGACCATCTGTCTGAGGATGATAAGCCGTACTCAAATTCATACGCGTACCCAAATTCTGTTGCAAACTGTTCCAGAAGTTCGATACAAATCTAGAATCCCTGTCTGACACAATCGATAACGGCACACCATGACGACTAACTATCTCTTTCACATCTAAATCGGCAAGTTCACTTAATGACACTGTCTCACGAGTAGCAAGAAAATGAGCACTCTTGGTCAAACGATCAACTATTACTCAAATTATATCGTGTTTTCTCTGAGTTCTAGGTAATTTCTTCACAAAATCCATCGTGATATGCTCCCATTTCCACTCTGGAATCTGTAACTAACGCAACGAACCATACGGTTTCTGGTGTTCTGCCTTCGCTTGCGAACAAATGTGACACTTTTCAACAAAACGAGCGATGTCTGTTTTCATAATCGGCCACCAATACACTGATTTCAAATCATGATACATCTTATTACTGCCTGGATGTACTGTCAATCTGGATTTGTGAACTTCAGTCATGATCAAATCCCTCAAGTCTCCAAGCATAGGTACCCAAATATGGTTATTTAAGGTCTTAAGTCCACGAGAATCATCAATTAGGTCAAATTTTCATTTAGTCATAAGTTCAGATTTAATATGTTCATCCTCTAAAGCACAAGCTTGAACAGTTCGTAATTGATCGATCAAATATGAAGTTATACTCAAACGCAGAAATTTTACATTCTCACCTGAATTTTTACGACTTAACACATCTGCTATGACATTTGCTTTACACGGATGGTACTTGATTTCATAATCGTAGTCTTTAATCAGCTCTTGCCACCGTCTTTGACACATATTCAATTCTTTCTAAGAGAAAATATATTGCAGACTCTTGTGATCTGTATATATTACACAATGTGTCCCATACAAATAATGTCTCCATAGCTTCAGAGCAAACACTACGACAGCCATTTCTAAATCATGTACAGGATAATTTCTTTCATGAACTTTCAACTGTCGCGAGGCGTAAGCAATAACTTTGTCTCTCTGCATCAATACACAACCCAACCCGGCGAAGGACGCATCACAATAGATCACGAATTCATCTAAACCTTCTGGTAATGCTAACACTGGAGTCTGACACAATAACTGTTTCAAAGTCTGAAAAGCCTTCTCTTGATCATCACCCCACCGAAAGGCTATGTCTTTTTGAGTCAACTTAGTCAACATACCCGCTATTTTCGAGAAATCTTTTATGAACCTTCGGTAGTAATCAGCTAATCCCTGAAAACTCTTAATTTTTGTCAGATTCCTTGGCGATTTCCAATTCATAACAGCATCAATCTTTGATGGATCAACTTTTATACCCTCGGCACAAATTACATGACCTAAAAACTGCACTTCTCTCAGCCAGAATTCACACTTAGAATATTTTTCAAATAAATGTTCCTGTTTCAACAAATTCAACACCTGTCTTAAATGTTCAACGTGCTCGACCTCTGTCTTTGAATACACTAATATGTCGTCTATAAACACAATTACGAATTTATCTCAAAACGGACGATAAACCCTATTCATCAGATCCATGAAGACTGCTGGCGCATTTGTTAACCCAAACGGCATGATCAAGAACTCATAATGACCATACCTAGTTCTAAATGCTGTCTTCGGGATGTCAGATTCTGCAACTCTAACCTGATGATACCCAGATCGTAAATATATCTTAGAGAAGTATGAAGCACCCTGCAACTGATCGAATAAATCATCTATTCTAGGCAGCGGGTACTTATTCTTTACTGTTCTCTTATTTAACTCCCAATAATCTATACACATACGCATGGTACCATCTTTCTTCTTAACAAATAATACCGGTGCACCCCAAGGAGAAGAACTCGGTCTAATAAACCCACGATCCAATAGCTCCTGAATTTGTGACATCATCTCACGAATTTCTGAAGGCGCTAAACGATACGGGGATTTGGCAGCTGGAGTGGCTCCAGGTACCAATTCAATCTTATACTCTACTTCTCTTACCGGCGCTAACCCTGGTAACTCGTCTGGAAACACTTCCGGAAACTCTGAAACTACCGGATTATCGGCTATCGCTTTCTTTTCTTTCTTATCATCCACTACGTAAGCTAGGAACGATTCACACCCTTTGGATAAGGATTTATTGGCTTTCATCATTGATATCAACGAAAAATTATACCCACCCCGTTCCCCTCGGGCTATAACACGGGTTCCATCAGCTAAATGAAAGGAAATCATTTTCTTATCACACTTAATACTAGCTCTAAGTGGGCTCAGCCAATTCATTCCTAACACTACATCAAAACTAGGAATGGGTAACACTAAACAAGTCATAGGAAATGACTTTCCTTCAATATCAATATTAGCCCCAGTCACAAATGTTGTGACGGGTGTGATCTTTCCATCACCTACCTCTACTCTAACCGGTTCAGGCAGCACAGTAGCAGGTAAATTCAATTTAGCACAAAAGTCTAATGACATAAAAGACTTATTCGAACCACAATCAAACAATACACGAGTAGGTATTGAGTTGATTAAAAACATACAGGTGATCACATCGTCAGTTTCAGTTGACTTCTCAACTGACATTTGAAAAGCTCTGGCCTCTGCTATGGGAGGGTTCTTCCTCTTCTGCCCACTCGAGGCAGTAGACCGTCCAACTGATTCCGAACGCGCACATGACCCTACCCCAGAACTCACACTCTTGGACGGACAACTTATAGCACGATGCCCTGGTTGATGACAACTCCAACACACATTTCCTGGAAACGAACACCTTTGGGACTCATGTCCTACTGCACCACATCTCAGACATCTTCTAGTAGCCTCTAAGCATTGACCACTGTGTGTAGACTTACAAGTGTGGCACTAATTCCCTCTACCTGATCGAGACCTGGAACCACTCTGTCGACACTTACTTTTCTGTCTAAACCCAAATGATGTCTTTGACTTACCACTGGATTGACCACCCGTTTAACCACTCGGAGTCATCACACTCCTTGTCATCATTCCTCTGCCGCTTTCAAATCACTTTCCACCATTCTGGCTATAACAAAGGCCTGAGACAAACTCGTTGCCATTCTCACTGACATTCTGTATTCTGGCAAAATCACATTAACAAAATGTTGAATCCTTGATGCTTCATCTGGTACCCACTGAGATATAAATCTTAACTTATCCATAAACTGACCAATCACTTCATCGATTGACATCTGAGGCGTCATTCTCATTTCTAAAAACTCAGTCTTCAATCGGTTAAGATCAAACGAGGAACAATACTGTTCACCAACTTTCCATTGAAATTGTTCCCAAGTAATTTACTTAACATTCTCCTTTGGAATACTTGACATTAACGAATTCCACCAAACCATAGCTCTACCCTTTAGTAATCTACAAGCATACATAACCCGCAACTCCGGTTCAAATTGACAGGCTTCCTAATCCCTTTCAACCTCCATCAACCAATTCATAATTTCTATCGGATCAGAACTTCCCGAATACTCTGGGGGTTTGCAATCTAAGAACTGTTTGTAAGTACATTTCTTATGGGGTTGAACAAAGGGTTGTTGGAACATTTGAGTTTGGTACGGGTTCATTAACATTGGATTTTGAAAAGGAAAAGTATTTTGTGGTGGCATGTAGTACTGTTGAGGTGGTTGATTTTTCATTGGGTATTGGAATTGAGTCTGGTTCATGTTGGGTACTGTGTGGGAATGTGCTGTCAGAAATCCAGGTGGCGTGTCATCATTTCCCGCAGGATTTACCAGCTCAAGCTCAATAATTTTATCCTAAGCTTCTTTCAATTTACTTTCTAACTCATGAATATAACTCTGTTGATCATCATCATCAGACTCAACACCCTCGTCTGGTGCTCTGTATGCTCCGGGGTTTTTCGGGCCAGTAGCGTTTGCATCTCTGTTAGCCATACCTGTGCTACAAAACAACTCACACAAAAGCTTAGTGGATAATTGGTTAGCTCAACACAACTAACGTACACGTATCCCTGCATTCACTTAGCCTCACCCACGGACATGTTTGACTCCACTTCAAGATTTGAGAAGAAGTTACACGCATGTACTTGCTGTCAAACCTATGCTCTGATACCAACTTGTAACACTGACCATTTTTTTTATAACACAGCGGAAGTCTTACTTAATAAAATACCACATTAATTACATTAGTACAAAATCTTAAGTTTAACTTTTACAAACGGTGTTACGTTATTACATACACGGTTACAATTGTCCACATCAGAGTTACTAGTCAAACGTATCTTCTACATCATGGCCCTATCCCATCAGCAGTACCTAAAACCTGTAGGGGGAGGAATGTGGGGGATTAGCGCACCGCTAAGTGAATGGAATCTATCTACAGATTAAGCTTAAGCAATCCATCATACAACAATCATCTAACATGCTTACAACCAACAAGGATACGAATAAGGACAATATGAGGATCGACGGCTTGTACGGGCACACGAACCTAGCTGATCGGGCTAGGATCTACCGATAGTCCTTCCTACCATGTCTCTGCATAACTATCCAAACGCAACACATGCGTTCTTCTATGCTATACTAAACAGACTGTATGACTTAGACTCAACCGCCATTGGAATGGTTGACCTCACACGAACTTCAACTGCCCTAGGAATGGTTGAAAGTCCCCAACTGCCCTAGGAATGGCTGGTGTCAAACACAGTGGACTTATACAACATATATAGATCACATAGGATGCGAATATCCACCTAGCATGGCAATCTCTACACTACAAAAGGTAATCAGAGTAATCCACAGTAGCATGATTTGCTACTTAAACTCTATCCGAAGATAGACCCACTCATCAATTACCAGCAACTGAAGATTCTCAGAGGTCTAATATTTCTGAGTCTTCTCTTTCTCTTTTCCACCTGAGAATAGACATAATCAAGTCAGTAATCATGTCTTGATATCATCCCAACAACAAGACAATAACATCAATAAACAAGCACTTGAACACTTAATCAATCTGACCTGTCAACCGTATGAGTGACACTCATCCACACATTTGAGAAACCTCAACTGTGCGTTGACACCTCACTCGTACGTTTGGTCCTGGGCCAAATATCCAATTAGACAACAGTAGATCCATACGGTTGACCACACGAGTGACATATGACTCGTACGAGTCACATCTCAACCGTACGATCTAACTAGCAAATATAACAGTTCAAGTAACCACTCACTCGTGCGGTTCACCATGCGGTTGACCGCCTCAACTGTACGTGTGAAGGTTGACTAGTGCGAGTGTAGAAGAACAGCAAAAACAGCTAATATGACGGGTTTTTAACCCAAAACCACCTAAAGTCATAATATCAAGTTCTAAACCACATCATACAATCATATTATCATTAATTGATAAGTCTATATCATAATCTCCATCAATAGTGACATATAAATGCATGCTACGAAAGACATACGCACTAAAACCTCTTTTTCTGACCCATATAACATTTGATATATCTTTTAAAATTTTATCATTGAATTGGATTTTTCATTACAATTCCAACGATATTTGATTCATCAAAAACGAAGTTACGGTGTGAAAGTTATGACCAAAACAAGTTTCACCAAAAACCTGAACTGCTCAACCGCACGACTGAGACCTCAACCATACGATTGAACCCTCAAATGCGTGGTTGAGTCCTCAAACGCGTGCTCAACTATGTGGTTGAGCTTTCAAAAGTGTGGGAGCTGATGAACAGCTCCAGCTCATTGTATTTCGCGTTTTTTGACTCCAAATCTTGATTTTTGCAAGTTCTAACACCAAAACCACTTGAAAAACATCATATAAACTATGTAGCAATTGTTACTAACAACAATTGACACTTACAAACACATAATCATCAAGATTTAATCTCAATTTCATCAAAAACCCATTTTACACCCCAAACCCAATTTCTATGAATTAAAGCACGAATTCAAGTATGCTAACCTGGATAAATGCTTACAAGGATGATATGATTAAGTTCCTAAAGCCTCTTGATTCAATTTCTTACTTGGATTTGATTAGGGTTTTGTGAAGGAGATGAACATGTACGGGTTTTATTTTTAGATTTTTCTAGAAATGAGAAGAAAGAAGCAGATTACACTCTAAATGGGTTATTAAAACCCATACCCCACAACACACGGGTATTTAACAGTTATCTAATATCTTTCATACCTAATTTGGCAATCCTAACGAAGTCCAAATTCAACAAATGAACCATTTCTGTGACCCTTGTCACAAACTGGTCTTAACCACATTTTCAATTAACAATAAACATATTATTAAAATAAAAGTATATTTTAAACACAAATATAAACCCAAGGGCAATTAAATAATCTTACTTCTAACCCCGGTTTCAGTCTGTTACAATAGTTGGGGATACAGATTCATCCCTGATGCTAATTCTTATGGGGGCCCACCCTCGACACAACAACAACAACTTGAACAATCTAGAGACTATTTGCGGTTTTGCCACAAGTTTCAAAGTCATCACAAACGCCAAATCAGCAAACCTCGGTCGCACTCTTACAGACACCAATTTATTCTGTAGCATCAGGGTTTCCTTACTTTCATGGACAGAAGCCCTGGTCGTATCCGCAAGGACATCATGCGCAGTCTTTCATGCCAAATGTGCAAGGTTAAGCTAACTTTGCGGGGAAATTTATGCAGGCTGCGCCACCAGATATGATCCTCTTGTTCGTGCAGCCAGATTTTGTGCAGAATATGATGAATAGATTCTTTACGGGGTTAAAAGGTGAACCTGTTTTGTAGCCTTTTGAGCTGCCTACCACTTTTAATAAATTTCTCTTGCACATATCAGCATACCTGTTTCTAAGTGCTCCTAAGATACCGCATACGCTAGGAAGCTATAATGGTCTATCTGATCCTGACCATTTTCCGTCGAGATTTGAAGGTGCTATGCGCACTCAAAATTGGGTTAATCCCGTAGCGTGTCAAATCTTTTCGATGACATTACAGGGGGTTACACGTGAATGGTTCAACAAGCTTCTCGCCGGAACCATCACTGGGTTCATGGATCTACGTACAAAGTTTATAATGCTGTATCAGAATCAACGTCCACGAAAGGGTGCTCACATCGGATGCCATGATATCACGCAGAGGTCAAAGGAAATGTTGGTAGAATTCCTCACCCGGAATACTAACGAATATTCCCTTATCATTTACATTACTTTACTAAGATTTGATCACGTTTTTCAAAGTCTTTTACAAAAGTGAAATTTTCTTAGGACAAGATTTCATCCATTATTTATGTGTGATTATGTAGAAAAAGTTTTATTTTCTTCATATTTTTACATTGAATATATTCACTTCCCCCACACTTAAGATTATGCAATGTTCTCACTTGCGTAATTGAACTTTATTAAGATAAAGGAAAGACAAAATTAGTAAAGGGAGAAGAGTGATATTACTTGATTTACAGTTGTAGGATAATCTTAGAATTGTAGCTCTGAATTTACAAACTTAAAAGATATGAACTCATAAAGAGACACAATGCATATAAAACAAACCATAAATTTTGTTGGTTAAGATTCCAATCATAATATTCAAAAGTTAATCACTTTGTTTTGATGATGACACAAAAGAGATAAGTGCTTAATCATATGTAATACGACATGAGTTCATAAGCCTACACTATCTCTAGCAAAAGACCAATACATAAATAATTAAACTTGGTAAATTTGCTATGCGGCTACACCACGGTCGACCGTGGGTCTGACCGTGGATGCCCTGTATCAACGGCTGCAAACTTTTTCAAATTTATGACATGCTGTCAAGTACACGGTCGACCGCAGTTCGACCGCAGTTTTCTCTGTTACCAAAATCATCCACTTTAAGTTAGACCACTTTGAGGCATCTATAATTTACAAAACCTTTTTAAACATACTTATAATAGTTGTCATTTTTTATCTCAAAAGATGTTAATTTCTACTAATCACACCTAATGACATCTTAATGATATTTTAAGCTCAATTAAGGTTAAACACATAAGTGTTTTATTTTTCACTTGCTACAAAATGTCACTCAAAAACATACTAATGATGGTCATTAAAAGTCCCAACAAAAGAGTTGCTCTCCCATAACTTCTATGTATCATTTTTATGCATGTACAATTATGAGCTAGTAAGTTATTGATGTAATAATCTCCAAGTAAGCTCTAACTAGTTTCAAACTAGTTCATTTGAGATGCAACAAGATTCCAAAGGGAAAAATGCTTCCATTAACAAAGTGACAAGCAATTAAAAAAAGTTGATGAAGTTTTTGGAAGATAATGGTTTGTCAAGAGACAAAATTCTACAATTACCCCATTAAGTAATCAATGACAAATGGTCAAAGCTTGAAGACTATCTTCTTTTATGGACATGTCAACTTCTACACTTATGTCCAAAACAAAAAGGGTGATGGGGATGATTTCAGAGATAATTGGCCTTTAGTTGCAGCTATTCTACAAGGGAAAATGATAATTTTCAAAGGACAAAAATGGCCATAAGAATCATATGTCAGAGGTACACGGTCGAACCACGGTCGACCGTGAAGTGAGCCGTACAGCTTCCAGGCAGATTTCTATTTCCTATAAAAGCCAAGGCTTGTAGCATTTGAAGACTCACCTCTTACACTCATATTTTCTTATACTTACTGATATTATTCTTATAATTCATTGTAATCTTTTAGAGTGATTTTAGCAAGAGTACTTGTAAGCTTAAGTTGTAAGTTTACTTGTAAACTATCTTCTTAAAGGGACCTAGAAGGTAGTTGTGTTTTCACTAGGATAGTGCATTAGGATCTTGTAGTAAGAGCTTTAGGTGATTGTGAAGTCTTCAAAGAGACGTAAGGGTTCACAAGGTGCGGCTTATCGAAGTACTAGTGTTGTATCCGAACACTCCACAGAGTTTGGAGTATCATAGTGAAGAAAAATCTCAATTCGTAGAATTGGGAAGTGGATCAACGAAGATTAGTTAACATCTTCTCGAACCACTATAAATCATTGTGTTTGTTCTCTATTCCCTTATCTTTTTGTTTACATATACACTTCCATATATTGTATACATATTGTTTGAGAACAAACATTTTAAATCACATACTATCAAGTTCAAGTTCAAGAAAACGCAAAGAAAATTCAAAAAAATTGACCAAATAACTATTCAACCCCCTTCTAGTTACTTACAATTGGTATTAGAGCGGTTGCTCTAAACGTTTTGCTAAAAATTACTAATTTGGAATTAAGGCTAATTTTTTGCAAATCTTATAGTTTAAGATCATGGAACAAAAATTTGAAAACTTGAACTATAGTGAAGGATGCTTCATGCAAAGGCCTCCACTTCTTGAAAGTGAAGGATTTTGTTATTGAAAGCATCGATTTGAAACGTATGTCCGCTCCAAACACATAGACTATTGAAACATCATTACTAAAGGTGATTATGTTCCATTTAAGCTTGGTGATTATAGAAAAACTAAAATCTTTATACCCGAGGATGAGTGGTATAAGGAACACAAATTAGAAGTAGGCAAAAACTATGAAGCAAAAATGACAATTTTTAATGCTTTGCCTAGGAAAGAATATGAGAGAGTTTTTATGATGGGTAGTGCTAAAGAAATTTGGGATAGTATCATGGTAACTCATCATGGAAACTCGCAAGTCATAGAAAATAAAGTAGAGTTGCTTATAACTAAATATGAACAATTTGCTATTGAAGATTATGAGAAAATAGATAGTGCTTATACTAGATTTAACAATATTTATTCAAGTTTGAAAGCTCTAGGTATAATGTAAATGGATAAGCAATACGTTCAAAAGTTCTTGAGAGCTCTACCATCAAGATGGAGACCAAAAGTGACGGCCATTGACGAATCAAAGAATGCGGAAAAGTTGACTCTAGATGAACTCATTGGAAATCTCAAAGTATATGAGGTCATACTAGACAAAGATGATGAAATAGAAAAGACCAAAAGAGAGAAGAACAAGTTAATTGCTCTAAAGGCTAAGATTCATGAAGAATATAATGTCGATGATGATGATGACGACATTATAAATGATGAAGAATAACTTGCATTCATTGTTCGCTCATTTAAGAAATTTTATCGAAGGCCGGGAAACCATGTTCGTCCTCCAATGGAACTGAATAAGACACCATTCGATTCCAAGAAGAAGTTTGTGCAAAAATGCTTTGGGTCCGGTGATCCAAATCACTTGATAAGTGAATGTCCAAAACAAAGAATGAAAAGGCATTTCTTGGAGGTGCATGGGATGATGAAGAAAAAGACACACAAGAGGAGAGAAAAGAGACATGTCTAATGGCCATTGATAATCCAAATGACGACGATGAAGCATCACAAGTCGGATAAACCGACAATGAGATTTGTCTCAATGTTGTAGTACAAAGTGAACATTGGATAATTGATAGCGGATGTACAACACACATGACGAGCAACAAAGAGTTCTTCACAAAGTATACGAAACACAATGCAGGTGATGTGATCTTTGGTGGCGATGTAAAGGGAAAAATCATCAGTAAAGGTAACATTATTAATCAAAAGATTACACTTGACAATGTGTTACACATTAAAAACCTGAGCTTTAACTTGCTAAGTGTAGTGACCCGAACTTTTCCATGTTTATATATATTAAATGAAATTATTATTTACATGATTGAGTGTTCCCAACATGTTAAGCAATCAAACTTGTTAAGACTTGATTAATTGAAATAGGTTTCATATAGACAATTGACCACCCAAGTTGATCGGTGATTCACGAACGTTAAAAACTTGTAAAAACTATATGATGACATATATATGGTTATATATATAGTTAACATGATATTATGATAAGTAAGTATCTCACTAGGTATTTTAACAATGAGTTATATACATAAAAATGAGACTATTGAATTAAGAAACACGAAAACGATATATATAACGATTATCGTTATAACAACGTCTTACTAAGTACATATGAATCATATTAAGATATTGATACACTTGGTTAATTATGTTAAATGATAATTAAATATATCATTAAGTGAATTAACAATGAACTACATATATAAAAATAAGACTACTAACTTAATGATTTCGAAACGAGACATATATGTAACGATTATCGTTGTAACGACATTTAACTGTATATATATCATACTAAGATATATTATATATCATAATATCATGATAATGTAATAATTTAACATCTATTTAGATATAATAAATAATGGGTTAACAACATTTAACAAGATCGTTAACCTAAAGGTTTCAAAACAACATTTACATGTAACGACTAACGATGACTTAACGACTCAGTTAAAATGTATTTACATGTAGTGTTTTAATATGTATTTATACACTTTTGAAAGACTTCAAGACACTTATCAAAATACTTATACTTAACAAAAATGCTTACAATTACATCCTTGTTCAGTTTCATCAACAATTCTACTCGTATGCACCCGTATTCGTACTCGTACAATACACAACTTTTAGATGTATGTACTATTGGTATATACACTCCAATGATCAGCTCTTAGCAGCTCATGTGAATCATCTAACATATGTGGGAACCATCATTTGGCAACTAGCATGAAATATCTCATAAAATTACAAAAATATTAGTAATCATTCATGACTTATTTACATGTAAACAAAATTACACATCCTTTATATCTAATCCATATACCAACGAACAAAAACACCTACAAACACTTTCATTCTTCAATTTTCTTCATCTAATTGATCTCTCTCAAGTTCTATCTTCAAGTTCTAAGTGTTGTTCATAAATTCTATAAGTTCTAGTTTCATAAAATCAAGAATACTTCCAAGTTTGCTAGCTTACTTCCAATCTTGTAAATTGATCATCCAACCTCAAGAAATCTTTTTTATTTACAGTAAGATATCTTTTTAATATAAGGTAATACTCATATTCAAACTTTGATTCAATTTCTATAACTATAACAATCTTATTTCGAGTGGAAATCTTACTTGAACTTGTTTTCGTGTCATGATTCTGCTTCAAGAACTTTCAAGCCATCCAAGGATCCTTCGAAGCTAGATCTATTTTTTTCATTTTCAGTAGGTTTATCCACAATACCTGAGGTAGTAATGATGCTCATAACATCATTCGATTCATATATATAAAACTACCTTATTCGAAGGTTTAAACTTGAAATCACTAGAACCTAGTTTAGTTAATTCTAAACTTGTTCGCAAACAAAAGTTAATCCTTCTAACTTGACTTTTAAAATCAACTAAACACATGTTCAATATATATATGATATGCTAACTTAATGATTTAAAACCTGGAAACATGAAAAACACCGTAAAACCGGACATACGCTGTCGTAGTAACACCGCAGGCTGTTTTGGGTTTGATAATTAAAAAATATGATAAACTTTGATTTAAAAGTTGTTCTTCTGGGAAAATGATTTTTCTTATAAACATGAAACTATATCCAAAAATCATGGTTAAACTCAAAGTGGAAGTATGTTTTTCAAAAATGGTCATCAAGATGTCGTTCTTTCGACTGAAATGACTACCTCTTACAAAAATGACTTGTAACTTATATTTCCGACTATAAACCTATAATGTTTCTATTTAGATTCATAAAATAAAGTTCAATATGAAACCATAACAATTTGATTCACTTAAAACGGATTTTAAACGAAGAAGTTATGGGTAAAACAAGATTAGATATTTTTTTATTGTTGTAGCTACGGGAAATATTGTAACAAATCTATATTAATCATATCCTAGCTAATTTATATTGTATTATACATGTATTCTAATATATTATGTAATCTTGGGATACTATAGACACGTATACAAATGTTTTGACATATCATATCGACCCATGTATATATATTATTTGGAACAACCATAGACACTCGATATGCAGTAATGTTGGAGTTAGCTATACAGGGTTGAGGTTGATTCCAAAAATATATATACTTTGAGTTGTGATCTAGCCTGCGACGTGTATACACTGGGTCGTGGATTGATTCAAGATAATATATATCAATTTATTTCTGTACATCTAACTTTGGACAACTAGTTGTAGGTTACTAACGAGGACAGCTGACTTAATAAACTTAAAACATCAAAAATGTATTAAAAGTGTTGTAAATATATCTTGAACATACTTTGATATATATGTACATATTTGTTATAGGTTCGTGAATCGACCAGTGGCCAAGTCTTACTTCCCGATGAAGTAAAAATCTGTGAAAGTGAGTTATAGTCCCACTTTTAAAATCTAATATTTTGGGTTGAGAATACATGCAGTTTTATAAATGTTTTATGAAATAGACACAAGTAAATGAAACTACATTATATGGGTGAATGATCGAAGCTGAATATGCCCCTTTTGCTTGGTAACCTAAAAATTAGTAAACTGATCTACTAATTGACGCGAATCCTAAAGATAGATCTATTGGGCCTAACCAACCCCATCCAAAGTACCGGATGCTTTAGTACTACGATATTGTTTTTAACATGTCCGAAGGATTTCCCGGAATGATAGGGGATATTCTTATATGCATCTTGTTAATGTCGGTTACCAGGTGTTCACCATATGAATGATTTTTATCTCTATGTATGGGATGTATATTGAAATATGAAATCATGTGGTCTATTATTATGATTTGATAATATATAGGTTAAACCTATAACTCATCAACATTTTTGTTGATGTTTTTAGCACGTTTATTCTCAGGTGATTATTAAGAGCTTCCGCTGTTGCATACTAAAATAAGGTCAAGATTTGGAGTCCATGCTTGTATGATATTATGTAAAAACTGCATTCAAGAAACTTATTTTTGATGTAATATATTCTTATTATAAAACGATTATGTAATGGTCGTGTGTAAACGGTATATTTTAGCTTATCATTATTTGATAATCTACGTAATGCTTTTTAAACCTTTATAGATAAAATAAAGGTTATGATTGTTTTAAAAATGAATGCAGTCTTTGAAAAACATCTCATATAGAGGTCAAAACCTCGCGACAAAATCAATTAATATGGAACGTTTATAATCAATATGAACGGGACATTTCAGTTGGTATCCGAGCGTTGGTCTTAGAGAACCTGAAATTTGCATTAGTGTGTCTTATCGAGTTTGTTAGGATACATTAGTGAGTCTGGACTTCGACCATATTTTCTTTAAAAACGATTGCTTAACACTTTTGTTGGAAACTATATATTATTAACATGTAAATATTATGTGATATATATTAACCTCTTAATGTGTTTGATATTGTGTGATAGATGTCTACCACTAGTACAAATCCCACCGACTCACCTAATAATAATGAAGAGTCGAATATACTTTGGGAAGATTCACAAATTCCCGAAGAGGAACCGGAAGAACCGGAAGAGGAGGAACCAGAAGAAGAGGAACCGGAAGAGGAGGAACCGGAAGAGGAGGAACCGGAAGAAGAAGAGGTTTTGGAGGAAGAAATATTGATAGCTACTGTAAATCGATTAAATAAAAGAAAATCCTCAACCAACGAACCAAAGTCAATAATGGTCAATGTTGTTTCCGCCGAGGAAACAAAATATTGGGAAGATTACCAATTTTTCTATGAATCGGATCCCAATGAGGATTCCAATGATGTTATAGAAATTACCTCGACCCCATTTAATTTAGCAAAAGAAAATAATAAGGGAAAAGGTATAAAAATAGAGAAACCTGATTCCAACCCCGATGAACTTTATATGTATCGGCAACGTCCATATTTCCTAAATTGTAACAATAACCCGGGAACCTCTAAACCACTAGGTTTTTCTAAACCATTGTGGAAAATGACGGCTCATATTAGAGGAACACCATATATTTCTAGAAAATTAGGAAAACGAACCAAGTCCGAAGAAGAAGAAACCAGTGATTCAGATTAGAGGGTTGTAATCATGTTGTGTATTATATGTATTGTAGTGTGCTTGTACTTTTATGTTCTATGTAAAAATTGCTTGTATTGTTTGTTAATTATCTTTTACGAATCTAATCCTTATCTATTTTACAGTATAAAAATAAAATGGACGTTAAGGGTAGACAACCGAATATTTTAGAAGATCTACCAGAGGATATGATTGAGAAAATCTTGTCAAGAGTCGGTCAGAATTCATCAGCACAATTAATTATGACAAAATTAACTTGTCAAACATTTGAAAGACTTTCCAGAAATGCTTTAGTTTATAAAAGGCTTTCCTTTGATAGGTGTGGTATATCACATTGGGGAGACCGTAAGTTACGCCGTGTTTTCTTAAAGCTTAAATGCAGGGAACCCAAATGCAATTTTACGCTACGGGTTAAGAACCTATTTTGACTCAACATATCCCAACATAGGATTTCGTGAATTAGAAAGAGCTTCTAACATGCAACATAAAGAAGCATGTTATGCTTACGGGTTAGTGATGTTCGCTTCTTACCAAATTGAGAAAAAGAACATTGGATTGCAACTTTTAAATAAAACGTTCCCACAAGTGACGGACTCGGTAGTTGAGATGAGAAACAAGGTTTTTAGATTGTTACGGGGCTGTTGGGCATTACGAAACCCTCGTCCTTTTGACGACATTACAACATTCTGCCTAGCCAATGGTCATAACGGTTACTTTCCACAAAACCAAGGATGGGAAGTCGTCTTAGTAAAACCAGAATGCATGACTTGTTTCTGGACTTATGAATTACGTTTCTTTATTTCTTTTGCTAAACAACTTGCGTATTAACTAGAATTGCCTTTATATCTGCCGAGTAGCAATGTTATTATGTGTTATATTTCATCCTATATGTATAATAGCGGTATTGTAAGTTGTAATAATTTGTATAAAGTTTGAACGCAAAATTTTATTGTAATAAGTTTTTCATATAGAAGCATAGTAGTTGAGTTGTATAGTAGCTAGTAAGTATGAACTTAACGGGTAGGTACTACCCAAATTAAAACTATAAAATACTAATATGAAGAAAAAGCTTTTATAAATAAGTTCATATAATGCTACGAAATACTATTGACTACTCTTAAATTCTATATGATTAACTCAATTCTTTTGGCTATTTTTGAAGGAAATGGCACCGGCAACTCGTCAGAACTTGAACATGAGTGAGGAAGACTTCCGTGTTTTCCTTGCAGCAAACATAGCCGCAGTACAGGCTGTGATGCAAAATAACAATAACTCTGGATCTAGCAGTGGAACTAATTCCACAAGAAATCGTGTAGGATGCTCCTACAAAGAATTCACTGCCTGCAAACCTTTGGAATTTGATGGAACCGAAGGACCAATTGGATTGAAATGGTGGACCAAGAAAGTTGAATTGGTGTTTGCCATAAGTAAGTGTACCGAAGAGGACAAAGTTAAGTACGCTACGCATACCTTCACAGGTACGGCATTAACATGGTGGAATACCTATCTCTAGCAGGTAGGACAAGATGCTGCTTACGCACTATCATGGTCAGCATTCAAGCAATTGATGAACGAGCAGTATCGTCCCAGAAATGAGGTCAATAAGCTCAAGGTAGAGCTTAGAGGATTACGAACGCAAGGTTTCGATATCACCACATACGAACGACGATTCACAGAATTGTGCCTATTGTGTCCCAGAACGTTCGTAGACGAAGAAGAGAAGATCGACGCATTTGTAAAAGGGTTACCGGAAAGAATTCAAGAAGATGTGAGTTCACACGAGCCCACCTCCATACAAAAGGCAAGTCGAATGGCTCACAAATTAGTGAACCAGATTGAAGGAAGGATTAAGGAATAGACGACCAAAGAGGCTAACATGAAACAAGTCAAGAGAAAGTGGGAGGAAAACAATGACAAGAGTCACCAATACAACAACAACAATCACAAACACAATCGCAATAACTATCCCAATAACCGCAACATCAATCGCAACAACAACTTCAAAGAACATCCCAATAATAACTACAATAATCGTCCCAACAACAATAACAACCGCAATAATAACAATAATCAGAAACAGCAATGCCAAAGGTGTGAAGAGAATCACCCGGGGTTCTGCACAACATTTTGCAACAGGTGTAAAAGAAATGGTCATAGTGCGACAAAGTGTGAGGTCTACGGACCAATGTATAACAGAACTAGAGGAACAAATAATTCCAGAATGAGTAATGTCGAAACAAGTAGTGTCGGAGCAAGTACTGCCAACGTAGTCTGTTATAAATGTGGAAAACCGGGCCACCTTATTAAAAATTGCCCAAATCAGGGGAATACTAATGGGCAGGGCCGTGGAAGAGTTTTCAATATTAATACGGCAGAAGCGCAAGAAGACCCGAAGCTTGTTACGGGTACGTTTCTCATTGACAATAAATCTGCTTATGTTTTATTTGATTCGGGTGCGGATAGAAGCTATATGAGTAGAGATTTTTGTGCTAAACTAAGTTGCTCACCGGTGCCCTTGGATAATAAATTTTTACTCGAATTAGCAAATGGTAAATTAATTACAGCAGATAATATATGTCGGAATTGAGAAATTAAACTGGTTAGCGAAACATTTAAGATTGACTTGATACCAGTAGAGTTAGGGAGTTTTGATGTGATAATCGGTATGGACTGGTTGAAAGAAGTGAAAGCAGAATGCAATTCGCATTATACGAGAAAAAGGAAAACCCTTAATGGTGTATGGAGAAAAGAGCAACTCGAAGTTAAATCGTATTAGTAACCTGAAGGCACAAAAACTAATAAGAAAAGGTTGCTATGCTATGCTAGCACACATAGAGAAAGTCAATTCCGAAGAAAAGAACATCAATGATGTTCCCGTCGCAAAAGAATTTCCCGATGTATTTCTGAAAGAATTACCGGGACTACCTCCACACCGATCCGTTGAATTTCAAATAGACCTTGTACCGGGAGCTGCATCAATAGCTCGTGCTCCATACAGACTCGTACCTAGCGAAATGAAGGAACTTCAGAGCCAATTACAAGAACTTTTAGAGCGTGGTTTCATTCGACCAAGCACATCACCGTGGGGAGCTCCTGTTTTGTTTGTCAAGAAGAAAGATGGTACATTTAGGTTATGTATCGACTACCGAGAGTTGAACAAACTTACCATCAAGAACCGCTACCCACTACTGAGAATTGACAACTTATTTGATCAACTACAAGGCTCGTCGGTTTATTCGAAGATTGATTTAAGTTCTAGGTATCATCAAATGCGGGTGAAGGAGGATGATATTTCAAAGACTGCTTTTAGGACACGTTACGGTCATTACAAGTTTATGGTTATGCCGTTTGGGTTGACTAACGCACCAGCTGTGTTCATGGACCTCATGAACCGAGTGTGTGGACCATACCTTGACAAGTTTGTCATTGTTTTCATCGATGACATACTTATTTACTCGAAGAATGATCAAGAGCACGAAGAATATTTGAGAAAAGTACTAGAGTTGCTGAGGAAAGAAAAACTGTACGCTAAGTTTTCAAAGTGTGCATTTTGGTTGGAAGAAGTTCAATGTGACGACCCGGAAATTTTCGATCAAATTTAAACTTAAATCTTTATATGACTTCGACACGATAAGCAAAGTCTGTTAAACTGAGTCTCAAAAACTGTGAACTGTGTTTATGTATTTATCTGACCTTCGACTACTCCTGACGATTCACGAACAATTGTTGAAAATAAATATATAAATATATATAAATATAAAAATAAATAAAAGTGTATATGTATTAACTCGGATTAACAAAATATAAAATAAGCATTAGAACTCAATATGTAAAATAAAATACAAGATAAGGAAGTTGTTATTAAAATGAATCTAGGTATAAATATATACGAATTCTATACAAAATTATTAGATGTATATTGGAATATATATATAAAAGTTATAGATAGTGTATAATTATTTAATAGTACATAATTAATAATATGAAATATTAATATATTAGATATAATTATAAGTTAAGAATATAGTATCATAATATTATTATTATTACTTTCATTATTATTGATAATACTAATATCAATACCAGTATTAATTATATTATTGTTATTGTTATGATTGTAATTAATAAATTCTAATAGTTGTAGGGTGATCATAATAAAGACTTTTATTATAAATATTTTATGAGAAAGATTGAATTACAAATTGGTTATGATTTAAATAAATTGTTAGTTATTATTATCTTTAAAATTATAATTCCTCGTATTAGGTTTATCATTACTATTATTAAATATTATTAAAAATAAATATGAAATTTGATATATAAAAATATTATTATCAATATTAATATAATTATTATTATTATTATTACTACTATGATTATCATTAATATTATTATTATTATCAAATTCACTAAAATCATTATTATTGTTATTATTAATATAATCATATTGTTATTATTATTACTCTTATTATTATTATTATTATTATTATTATTATTATTATTATTATTATTATTATTATTATTATTATTATTATTATTATTATTATTAGTATTATTATTATTATTAGTAATTTTAATAATAATATAATTATTATTAGGATTATTGACATTATTAATAAATATATACTTATTATTTATAAAAAAAATTACGAATCTTTAAAACAAATGAATTGGAATTAGTTTGTTACCCTTCACTATCATCATTACTCCTTTACAAGAACGATTGAAAAGATAAAACAAAAACCATAACAGATTCGTTTACCAGCTCTATCTGTTTAATTATTTTATTATTCCCTGATTGAACATTTATGTACTTCTTGTCTACCAATTTGCTATAAGTCGATATTAAAGTCAATACAGAACAATTTAGGTCGATTATGGTTACAGTATCAATCAACAAGTAGTACATTATATGACCTGCGGCAATTACTGAAGAAAAGGAAAAAGAAAATAGATAACAAGAAGAGTCGTTCTCTGTTTTGACCAAAAATCACATTGGTTCGATTTCAAACGAATTTTTAAAATTTATAAATACGGTTGTGCTCTAAATCTCTTACTCAGACTATCTGTAAAGTTCCATGATCCAATTTCTTTTATCGATGGTGAATTTCTAAGTCAAAGTTTATCTTTCAAAAAGTCAAACGATTGGATCATCAAGAAATTCGAATTGATTTAGATATTTTAATTTAAATTAACATTTCAGAAAGATTCTAACAGCTATTTTGAAACTTTTTCATTCGAAAATCATAAGCTAAAACGTTCTTAATTTCAAAATCACATAATGAGTTCATATATTTTATTTTCATTACAGCAACTATGGTTTCTTGTATTTTTTTTTTGTTATTTTATGATTGCTATTAATTTGGAAGTCAAGGAGGGTTGTATAAGTTCCAATTAACAGAACTAAATCCACTTTTAAAATCGTTTATATAATTGCAATTTGAGTTTTCTGTCGAGTTAATTGAATTGAAGAAGAAGGAGATGTAGAATCAGAAAAGAACAGATTATAATTACTTGAAAGTGGTATCAACCAGATAAATTGATACGGAGCAGTGGTTAAGGGGTGTGGTGGTTAGCAAGGGGTCTCGGGTTCGAGCCCTGCATGTGGCAACTGTAGTGACCCGAACTTTTCCATGTTTATATATATTAATTGAGATTGATATTTACATGATTAAATGTTTCCAACATATTAAGCAATCAAACTTGTTAAGACTTGATTAATTGAAATATGTTTCATATAGACAATTGACCACCCAAGTTGACCGGTGATTCACGAACGTTAAAACTTATAAAAACTATATGATGACATATATATGGATAAATATATATATATAGTTAACATGATACTATGATAAGTAAACAGATCATTAAGTATATTAACAATAAACTACATATGTAAAAACAAGACTAATAACTTAATGATTTTTAAACGAGACATATATGTAACGATTATCGTTGTAAAGACATTTAATGTATATATATCATATTAAGAGATATTCATACATGATAATAACATGATAATATAATAATTTAAAATCTCATTTGATATTATAAACATTGGGTTAGCAACATTTAACAAGATCGTTAACCTAAAGGTTTCAAAACAACACTTACATGTAACGACTAACGATGACTTAACGACTCAGTTAAAATGTATATACATGTAGTGTTTTAATATGTATTTATACACTTTTGAAAGACTTCAATACACTTATCAAAATACTTCTACTTAACAAAAATGCTTACAATTACATCCTCGTTCAGTTTCATCAACAATTCTACTCGTATGCACCCGTATTCGTACTCGTACAATACACAGCTTTTAGATGTATGTACTATTGGTATATACACTCCAATGATCAGCTCTTAGTAGCCCATTTGAGTCACCTAACACATGTGGGAACCATCATTTGGCAACTAGCATGAAATATCTCATAAAATTACAAAAATATGAGTAATCATTCATGACTTATTTACATGAAAACAAAATTACATATCCTTTATATCTAATCCATACACCAACGACCAAAAACACCTACAAACACTTTCATTCTTCAATTTTCTTCATCTAATTGATCTCTCTCAAGTTCTATCTTCAAGTTCTAAGTGTTCTTCATATATTCTACAAGTTCTAGTTACATAAAATCAAGAATACTTTCAAGTTTGCTAGCTCACTTCCAATCTTGTAAGGTGATCATCCAACCTCAAGAAATCTTTGTTTCTTACAGTAGGTTATCATTCTAATACAAGGTAATAATCATATTCAAACTTTGGTTCAATTTCTATAACTATAACAATCTTATTTCAAGTGATGATCTTACTTGAACTTGTTTTCGTGTCATGATTCTGCTTCAAGAACTTCGAGCCATCCAAGGATCCGTTGAAGCTAGATCCATTTTTCACTTTTCCAGTAGGTTTATCCAAGGAACTTAAGGTAGTAATGATGTTCATAACATCATTCGATTCATATATATAAAGCTATCTTATTCGAAGGTTTAAACTTGTAATCACTAGAACATAGTTTAGTTAATTTTAAACTTGTTCGCAAACAAAAGTTAATCCTTCTAACTTGACTTTTAAAATAAACTAAACACATGTTCTATATCTATATGATATGCTAACTTAATGATTTAAAACCTGGATACACGAAAAACACCGTAAAACCGGATTTACGCCGTCGTAGTAACACCGCGGGCTGTTTTGGGTTAGTTAATTAAAAACTATGATAAACTTCGATTTAAAAGTTGTTATTCTGAGAAAATGATTTTTATTATGAACATGAAACTATATCCAAAAATTATGGTTAAACTCAAAGTGGAAGTATGTTTTCTAAAATGGTCATCTAGACGTCGTTCTTTCGACTGTAATGACTACCTTTACAAAAATGACTTGTAACTTATTTTTACGACTATAAACTTATACTTTTTCTGTTTAGATTCATGAAATAGAGTTCAATATGAAACTATAGCAATTTGATTCACTCAAAACGGATTTAAAATGAAGAAGTTATGGGTAAAACAAGATTGGATAATTTTTCTCATTTTAGCTACGTGAAAATTGGTAACAAATCTATTCCAACCATAACTTAATCAACTTGTATTGTATATTATGTAATCTTGAGATACCATAGACACGTATACAATGTTTCGACCTATCATGTCGACACATCTATATATATTTCGGAACAACCATAGACACTCTATATGTGAATGTTGGAGTTAGCTATACAGGGTTGAGGTTGATTCCAAAATATATATAGTTTGAGTTGTGATCAATACTGAGATACGTATACACTGGGTCGTGGATTGATTCAAGATAATATTTATCGATTTATTTCTGTACATCTAACTGTGGACAACTAGTTGTAGGTTACTAACGAGGACAGCTGACTTAATAAAATTAAAACATCAAAATATATTAAAAGTGTTGTAAATATATTTTGAACATACTTTGATATATATGTATATATTGTTATAGGTTCGTGAATCAACCAGTGGCCAAGTCTTACTTCCCGACGAAGTAAAAAAATCTGTGAAAGTGAGTTATAGTCCCACTTTTAAAATCTAATATTTTTGGGATGAGAATACATGCAGGTTTTATAAATGATTTACAAAATAGACACAAGTACGTAAAACTACATTCTATGGTTGAATTATCAAAATCGAATATGCCCCTTTTTATTAAGTCTGGTAATCTAAGAATTAGGGAACAGACACCCTAATTGACGCGAATCCTAAAGATAGATCTATTGGGCCTAACAAACCCCATCCAAAGTACCGGATGCTTTAGTACTTCGAAATTTATATCATATCCGAAAGGTATCCCGGAATGATGGGGATATTCTTATATATAATGTCGGTTATCAGGTGTTCACCATATGAATGATTTTTATCTCTATGTATGGGATGTGTATTGAAATATGAAATCTTGTGGTCTATTATTATGATTTGATATATATAGGTTAAACCTATAACTCACCAACATTTTTGTTGACGTTTTAAGCATGTTTATTCTCAGGTAATTATTAAGAGCTTCCGCTGTCGCATACTTAAATAAGGACGAGATTTGGAGTCCATGCTTGTATGATATTGTGTAAAAACTGCATTCAAGAAACTTATTTTGTTGTAACATATTTGTATTGTAAACCATTATGTAATGGTCGTGTGTAAACAGGATATTTTAGATTATCATTATTTGATAATCTACGTAAAGCTTTTTAAACCTTTATTGATGAAATAAAGGTTATGGTTTGTTTTAAAATGAATGCAGTCTTTGAAAAACGTCTCATATAGAGGTCAAAACCTCGCAACGAAATCAATTAATATGGAACGTTTTTAATCAATAAGAACGGAACATTTCAGCAACTATTTTTTTAAAGCGATTTTGAGGTAGTTATTAATTTCAAAAATCTTATTTATTATTATTATTGTTATTATTATCATTGTTATAATTAATATCATTAGTATTATCATTAATTTGATTATTATTATTAGAATTATTATTATTATTAAGATTGAAGTTATGATAGTTATTATTATTTGTATTATTAATTATAGATATTATTAATAAGTAAACTATTATTATTAACATTAATACATGTTATATCATTATCATTATTAAGTAATTATTATTATTAACTATATTAGTATCATCATTTAGTATTATTCATATTAATATTATTATTTAAAACATTATTAATTGTGTAATTTTTGCTAGTAATATTATTAGGATGTCAAAAATACTAAACAGGTTAATTTATGATAAAAGGTATTATTATAAAGATTAGGAGATTGATTATAATTATATGAATACCTGTAGATTATGATTACGAATACAAATTAATATTAGAAGAAACTATAGTCATTAGTTATAAATTAAACACGAAAGTTATGATTATTACAACTATGAATATACAGGTTTAATAATATTGTTAAGATTAAAGATATAAAATTTTTAGATATAAGTATTATTATGAAAATTATTAAAATCTTAACTAAAGTATGTTTTAAAAGGATTATGATAATTAATATTATCGTAGTTATTTTAATACAATTTAGTATTTTTATCATTATTAATATCATTATTAATATTATTATTATCACTTTTATCATTATTATAAAGTATCAATATTATTACAAAAATTAGTATTATCATAATTATTAAGTATAAACAAGTAATCTCTATATAAAAATATATTTAATTTAGCTATATTAACAATTATGTATATATAATAAAAATATATAGATAATGAAACTTATAAATTATTAAATATATAAATTACATCATTAATAATAATATATATTTATTCGATTACGCTTATATATATTAATGAATATACAAACGATATAGGTTCGTGAATCCGAGGCCAACCCTGCATTGTTCAGTATTGTCATATGTATTTTTACTACAAAATACAGTATGGTGAGTTTGATTTGCCTTTTTACCCTTTATATTTTTGGGCTGAGAATACATGCGTAATTTTTATAAATGTTTTACGAAATAGACACAAGTAATCGAAACTACATTATATGGTTGTGACGAAACATGACTAGGAACTTCGAGATCAACAAGTTTAATTCACACAAAGGCGGAATTAGTGAATCAAACCAATCAAAGTGAATATGGGTAGCTTTTTGGGATTAAATTAGTCAAACCATAACAAGGATTGTGATTAGATTAATGCCTAGAGCTATTATTCACTACCAGGAGTGATTTGGGTTGAGAGAGAATCGGATCAGGTGAACCAGATCTGAGTGATTTTGGGTGAGAGAGACTTAACCTAAAATGAAGGACATAAGACTTTATATACCCCTGCTGTTGACTCACCCGTACGAGTCATCCATCACTCGTACGAGTTGGCTTCATCAGCCGTACGGGTGATCACTCACTCGTGTCTTCTCATTCAGGTTATAATTATGACTTAGCTCAGTATCAACCGTGCGTATGAGCCTGTCAGCCGTACGAGTGATGCTTCACTCGTACGTCTAACTAAGTCTAACATAGTCAAACATCCGTATCGCGTTCCTGCAGTACCTGTAACCACATACAAACACAGATAGGATAATAACGAGCGATCATGGTATCCCATAAACTGAAGTACCTGCAATGGACGTAGGTTAGATGTCTAGGGACTTACATAAAATGCATCAACAACTCCCCCTAGGACCTAGACCATCGATTACAATAAAGTAAACGTCCATGAAATACATATAAGTCCAAAAGTAGCATCAGTCTAATATCAATTACATTTCCAGATTCTCTCTCTCTCTCTCCAAAATACATCATCATCAAAAACAAAAATAAACAAACAAAAAATTACTAACTAGCATCACAGTATCTGACACACATCAGCTGGCTTGAACTTGGTTTGAGCTTTGAGCATCACTTTCTCTGTTGAGGTATGGATAAAGGACATCGATCACACATTGATATCTCATAGCTTCCTCCTTTCAATCGTCTCTGAATGTAATGTGATGGCGGTGAAGAGTCTCCACATCAAATCTCGACAAGTTCCTCAGCCATATAGGATCTAGAATCCTCACATTGTCGAACTGTATGCTTCCATTATCCTTCTCAATTGCAGTCAAGATTACTGCTTCTTCCGACAACTCATCATAGAACCACCATCTGAAATTCTTACAGATATCCTTGGGTAATGGCATCAAGGGAGATTGTTTCATATACTTAGCTGGACGGAACTTAACAACACGGATAGGTCCACCCTTAGAATTTTTCTTTGTCGGGTGTATGGAAAACCTAGCGGCTATTGACTTAAAGATGTCCCATTTCCCTGTCTTGTACTCATATCTGAGTTTTCTCTGAAATAATCTGGAAAGGTCACAATCTTCAGCGTTCAACATCTTCAGCTTAGCAAGCTGCATGATCTCGAAGTACGGTAGAGTTTTGAAGTGACTTGGACGTGCCATATAATCAACTCCTCCTTCCCTCTTGATCGCAAAACAATTGATCTCCTTGAAATAGCCCCAACTTAAAATTTTACCCTTGCAGTACTTCTTGGTTCTTTTACCCTTCTTATAGAAACTGACAAACTTCTGCTCAAGCACTGGCTTATCTACTTGATCAGGGTTAACAACGTTCTGTCTCCACCAACTTTGACGATCTTCATCTTCCTTAACGTTTCTATTCACTTTAACCCTATCACGTTTGAACCATTCATTAATCTCATTCCATGTCTTGGCTTTAGCTTGTTCAGCTCAGAGTTTCTTATCCTTCAATTCAGTTTCTTTTCTTTCTTTCTCAACGAGCAGTTTCTCATGTCGGATCTTCTTGTTCATTTCTATCATAACATCCACTTCTTTAACTTGTTATTTGTATACCTTCCTTGCCTTTTCAAACTCAATTAAGTTCTTTCTTTTCTCATCACAGCTCAGATTGAAGAAGTCACTTAAGGTGTTGAGTGACGGATGCGAGTACGGCTTAAGCGAAGGCATAACAATTTCAACTTCTTCTTCTTCTTCTTCTTCTTCTTCTTCTTCTTCTTCTTCTTCTTCTTCTTCTTCTTCTTCTTCTTCTTCTTCTTCTTCTTCAGCATCAGATTCTGTTACAAATTCGTCTTCGGATTCAATAATCACATCCTCTTTCAAACTTTCTTTACCAATAGAATCTTCATTCTTCTCATCTTCGAACAGATCAAAATCACTTAAGTTGATATTTTGGATTGATTTGGGAGGGATACTTGACAATGACTCTTCTTGTGGAGCCTTGTTTTTAGCTTCAGCTGTCTCTGCATTCTCCGTATCATTTTCGCTGTCATATGCTAGAGCAGCAAGCTGTTCCATTGGAAATTCACTTGGTGGAACGTCCCCCTTTTCTGCATCATTAAAAACATTTGAATAATTCATATAATATTCAGCAGTAAAGACCTCACCATATTCATTAAAACTTCGAATAGGTATCACTAACGGTATATCAAGAGAGAGTCCTCCAGTTCCAGCACCTTCTTCATCATCTTTTTCATCCCTTCTCCCAAATCAGAAGAATACTCTTCTTCTCTCTCCTTAATCAACTTTGTTTTACCAGAGGTAAGCTGTTCAATCTTTTCAGTTAACTTCTTCAACTTCTCCCTGTTCGTACTCTTAATCGTCAAAAACTTCTTCTTTAACTTATCTATCCTTACCTTCTGACGGTCCAGTCTATCAGATAACCTCTTGTTCTCTTCCACCAATGATTCAATCTTAGCGTTACTGATCTTATTCTCCTCAGTAGCTTGATTCTCCAAATTGGTTATTTTTGTGACCAAAGACATCAACAGATTTTGGTGAGTCTTATATTCATCTGATGTGACCTGAGGTGTTGTTGTGGCAGGTTTTGGTGAGATAACAGCAGCCCTTGCATCCTTCATGAAACCGGATGGCTTTCTCTGAGCTTGTTGCCTTGAACCTCCTTGTGATGATCTCTGAGGTGACTCATAAGAATACTTCGTTCTTTTCTCCTTCTTCTTTAGTTGCTCTGCAGTCATAGGATCCTTTCCTTTTCTCTTCCTTTGAATCAAACTAGCATCCTCCTCTGTCACTTCATCATCACCTTCGATAATCTCATCATCAACATTACCTCCTCCTTGGACATTACCAGCAGCTTTCTGATTATCACCCTTACCTTCCTCATCTGTAACTTCATAGTTAGAGTCTGAATCCTCATTCCTCCAAGCATTACCTGCTGGACATCGATATTTCTCCTTGATAAGATGACAAATGAGCTTTCTATTAAAGTCAGGCTTTAACTCAGCAATCCTTGTCTCTTCCATTCTGCGGAAAGTAATCGGATTCATCGGCTTCAGGTGGATAATATCCTCTTCAAGCTTAGGTAGATCAGGTACAGTGTCATTAATGATTAATTGTAGAAAACGGGTGTATATCAGATACTTCTGGGAAGAACTGAAGTGGTTTGCCTTGAAATAGTAGAAAACAAAACCCGAAAAATCATATGGAGCCTTGAGAACAAGTGCCACAAACATACTCTGCACTTTCTCATTCAGCTTGTCAAAACCAGACTTGCGTCCACTCAAACAATGCATGATTACATGAGCAAGATATCTAAACTGCGGTGGCAGACATGTCTTCACCAGCTCATATTTGCCAACAAGGTAGCCAGAATAAGCACATCTTCTGAAACAGCCATGGATTCGTTCTCTACTGATAGTCATATGGGAGCAGTTCTCGTCATTGAACCCCAAAATCCTTCTAATCACATTATTAGAAATAGTAATATCATGACCTTGAATCTTACTAACAAGCTTATTTTCATCAACATCTAACACAGCATTTCTCCAGAACTCTCTCTGATGACTGTAGTATGCAGTGCATTCAGTAGAAATAGTAGTGTGTATGCTTGATCTCTTAAGAAATTCGACAATCTCCTTAAATTGAGAACCTCTCTCTAAAGTAGTGTCATAGAGAGCGACTTGATTGTTCAGTTCACCCATCTCTAGAGGAATCTCTTGCTGAGCAGGTGGGATGACTGGATTCACTTGAGGATTTGCTTGTGGATTAACTTGTTGCTCCCCCTGTCCTTCAATGTTATCAACTGGAACGTTTACTTGTTGTTCTGCCATCTGATGATATCTAAACAGAAACTGAAACATTAACAGAGATGTTAGATATATAAATCAATCAGCATACATCATCATAGCATTTGCATCAAAGTGTCATAAATATGTTGAACAGGATAAAAATGTGCGAGTGACAGTGTCACACGTGTGGCTGAGAGATCAACCGTGTGAGTGATATAGTCACTCGTGTCACTGTTGACACGTTTGAGCAGTAATATGGTTTCAGACAGGGTACACGGCTGATGCAAAAATTTTAAGCGCGTGAATCAACCGTGTGGTGACTCGTGCGGTTAATCACACGTGTCAGCTCTTACAGACGAGTGATAAAAAAATCAAGACAAATGAGTGAGCTCAAATGGTCCACACGGTTGATCATCAACCGTGCACTGACTCGTGCGAGTCATGTCTCACGCGTGCGTGTGATGTCACTCGTGCATGTCTGATGAAACCCGATATTAAATGCTTTTTTAAATCATCAAAATCACATAATCGAACGTTTTATAGACCAATTTATATCACAATAGCATATTAAGGTTCCGATTAACACAAAACAATAGCAAACTCAGTTCAAAACAAGCTCGAATTACACAAAATTTGATTTATAACCCTAAGGGTTTCGAATCACACAAACAACAAATTAAGCAACTAAAACTTGATGAAATTGTACCTAATAGGTGGCGCTGGGTTCGTCTAATGATGCTTAACATTCGTTGCAAAAGAATGCTTGACCGGTGATGATCGAAAATAGAGAGAGAAAAAGTATTGGGTGCACAAGTGTGAGCTGTTGAGCTCATCATCCCTATTTATACTCTCGTGATCAACCGTGCGGTTGATCACACGATCCACCATCAAACGCGCGTCTCACCAAGATCGCACGTGCATGTGACCCAATTGTCTTAGGACAAGTTGATCAGGGTCATCCGTACGATTAACCTCAAACGTGTGGTCAATCGTACAGTTCACACATCAAACGTGCGAGGGAGCACTTAGGCAATTTCAAAACTTCAAAATTTTACAACCTTAGGATTTCGACTCGTTTGTCAATCTTAGATCTAACAATCACTTTCAACTTGAGTCGAAAATCACTAAACCTTCAAGAAATGATCATTAACACTTAGGAAGATAAAATCCTAACCTAAACAAGGTTATTACTCTAATCATTCTTTGTTCCAAGAGTAAATCCTACAGTGTAAAGTCAACTTAAGTTCATTAGCAATCGAAATCATCAATGTCCTTCAAACAGTCATGAAACGACCAAACCCGTATTAAAATCTGCCCATAAAAATTTTTCCTTTTAATACGCGTTAAATAATACTTTAGGTCCCATTACACAATTTCCAAAACATATTTGTTACCAAAGTAAGTTCAGCGAACTTAAAACATACATTAATAAATTAGACTCCCTAATACAATGGTTCATTAATTAAATCGTAAACCGGTTATAATCATTATGACCCGACTAGTTACGTTTACACAAAACCGAGCATGGTGATTTAGGACTACGCTACCCAAATCCTAATCGATTACAAAAGCAAGATCTTCTTAGCAACCTAGCCAAGATCTCTAATCCCCAAGCTTACCCGAGCCGCCAAGCATGCGATCCTATAAAAATAGCAACAACGAGAGGGTAAGCTAACGCTTAGTGAATGATAATATATTACATACATATATATGTATAAGATGGACACGCCACACAAAATATCAAATACCGCATACCGAAGCATCCATGTATAAGGCAACTACACTAAGCATACCGTACGATCTCTAAGCAACAAGCTAAAGATATCAACAAAGTATAAGTTCACCAACGACGATGTGAACAACGCCAATAAGCTACACCCGGAGGGTTAGCTACAACACAACATTACATTAATATATATAACAATATAACAAGAATAAGGTTAACCCCTTAACCCATTACCAAATACCAAACGCCACAATGAAGATTGGCCGAGCTACACGAGCCTTAGTAATCCGAACCCACACGAGATTACTATCTTCACAACATCGAGGTTGGCCGAACTACAGGAGCCTTAGTAATCCGAAACCACACGAGATTACTATCTCAATAAGATGACCGAACTACACGAGTCATCGTGAATCCGAACTACACGCGATTCACTTCTCAACATCAAAACCCACGGTCACGGGATTATAAAATCCACCACATCGGGGTCATCCACTTCACAACAATATCAACCCTTCGCCATTAGGGTTATAACATCCAAATCACAACCACGTGTGATAACGTACACTCAAACGTGTACCTCGCCAACGGTGGTCAACCAAAACGCACAAACGTGCCAATTGGACCTATACACAAGTCCATCAATCCACCTATATGTGAAGTGAGCTCTATGACCGAAAACCACTTCACCCGACCCGCACCCATCCTACACATACATATGCATATATTATATTAACACTCACCTTGTCGCCTTGAAGAAATGCTTCCAAGTAATCCGCAACTCGTCAATGGAAAGTACCTAATCCATTATCACAAATTCAACAACACACTTAGATTGGATCTACAAACCAACCCAATTCGACACTTAGTGCAATTTCGACCCAAATGCACTTTCAAGGACAAACCGCGCCCAAACTAACCAATAATCACTAACACAAGTGATAATGGCCCTAATATGCCAATTAAACCCGAACACAAGTGTTAAACACTTATCGTTCTCAAAATCGCCCATAAACCCTAATTTTGACCCATAAGGTCAAAATCTCACCATTTACAAGTTTTGACACCAAAACATGTTTAACTCGGTTTTATACTTCAACTTAATCCATTTTAAGTTTACAACCTCATCGAATCGACATTCGGGTCATAATCCTCAACAAACCCTAATTTCGACTCTAGTCAAAGTTAGTCAACCACAAGAACCCTAAAGGTCTCCAAATCATCAATAATCACTAACACTAGTGATTATACACCATTCTCAAGTATTAAACATGGTTAAATCATTAACCAACCTAAAACCCGACATTAACAACAATAAACCCGAATCTTGGTGTTAACCTTTAATTAACAACTAAATGGGTTCTATCTATGAATCATACAATCAAAAGCCCCAAAATTGAATGATGAACACAAGAATGAAATTCGGAGTTAGAGCTTACCACTAGTATCACCGTGTAGCTAAGAACAAGGAGAACAAACTTGTCAACTATGCCAAAGATCAAAACCCGCTTCTTCCTTTCCAAAATCTCACTTGAATCACTTGAGGATTTTAAGTTTTGAGAGAAAAATAGGAAAGAAAAGGAAAAAAAAAATAAAGAAAATGAATGAGTGGATGAGGTTAAAGCCTCAAATCTGGCTCAAACGTGAAATGACCAAATTGCCCTTGAAATTCATTTAAAATTACAAGAATCCGGTGCCAGTTCGCACTGTATGTCGCGCCGCAGCCTAATTCGTCGCGCCGCGACCTATAACTAGGTCTGGGATCATTTTTTGTCCTACTTCTGATCTCAATTTCAGTCCATTGCCGCGCCGCGGCCTCCTTTGTCGCGCCGCGACACAAAGCACGATCTGAGTCATTTTCTCCTCACACAAGACTTAACACTAGAAAATATCCCGAACCCTTCATACGCCTGTCGTACATACCCAATTCACCTATAAATCATGTACGACAAAAAACGGGGTGTTACAACTCTCCCCCACTTAGATTCGATCACGTTCTCGTGATCCTCGTCTGTTAACCAAACGGACCACACTCAATGGTCATCGAACATGCATTTCAAACCGACTTCTACCACAAATTCGCTAACCCGATGGTTAATCCAATGACAAATTACACACTTGATCGCATCCCGAGACGTACAATACACGCAACAACCGAAGTCTACAACGATCCCTTAGACAATTCTTCTCAAAGAGTTACCCTTAACAGCTAAATCGTCACCTGCGATTTATCAAATTCCATAATTCCGAGCACTAGCACTAACTCAATCCCTCACATCGGGAAAACTCAACCAATCTCGTATCGAGATATCAATTCCTTAGCATACCCTTACCGAGTACGACGCTAAAAACAACCAAGTCTCAACCTAAGGTCAACAACCCGAAGCGATGAAGACTGAACCAAACGAATCCTTACGGATAACACCAATCACTATACATCTCTTGTATTGCGCAATACGACCAATACGCAACTACCGTAACATCATAACAAACGGTTAAGACCGATAACGCCCAAAACGACTATGGTAACGTTAATCCCAAGGTGTACAAAATCGACTATCGTCACACCCGTAGCAACATGTGAGCGAAACACGGCTATCGTATCACTAATCATACAACATGGTCCTCACGACCCCACCATCAGCGTATAAAACAACTGATAGTTCCCACAACATGGTCCTTACGACCCCACCATTGGTGTATCAAACAACCAATAGATCACACAACCCGAAGGCTGGCCGAAAACACACGCGCCTTAGTGAATCCGAACTACACGCGACTCACTACCTTCACCACAACAACAATCGGGATATGCTGAACTACACGCGCCTTAGTGAATCCAAACTACACGAGAGTCACTATCCCAGAGGAATGACCGAACTACACGAGTCATTTGTGAATCCGAACTACACGAGACTCACTCCTCCATACAATGACCGAAACCACACGAGTCATTTGTGAATCCGAACTACACGCGACTCACCTCCACAATAAGATGACCGAAACCACACGCGTCATCGTGAATCCGAAACCACACGCGATCCACTACCATGATGAAGTCAGCGGACCCGAAGATCATGCTTCACCAATCTCAACACCGGATGAAGTCAGCGGACCCCGTCAACGGTCATGCTTCACCGATATAACACCTCGCTCATGATGAAGTCAGCGAACCCCGAAGGTCATGCTCCACCAATCGCATACTCCCATGATAAAGTCAGCGGACCCTAAAGGTCATGCTTCATCAATCGCCAATACCATGATGAAGTCAGCGGACTCCGAAAGTCACGCTTCATCAATCAATGCCCTTTTGGCCTCGAACGACGAGTAGCGTAACATCGCGCTCTGCTACGCCTAGTGAATCCTAACGGATACCACTAACCATTCACACACTCGAGCAAGAACCACCTATATCAAACACAGGCATAAAACAATAATTCTCTAGAAGAGAATTCGACACACACCTCCCTTAACCGAAGGATTTCACCTTGCTCACCAAACACGTCCATTATCTCTCAACGAGATTTACCACATTACCACCTCGGTGATAATTCAAATCCAAACCATAAGTATAATTTATCCAAAATTGTAATCTACCACAAATCGACCAAAACCAGGTCTCGACAACATTTTCCGGATCTACCAAAAGCATCATCCGAAATCTCACACTAAAACTTTCTCGTGCGGGAGTGTAACTCCCCCACTTGGAACTACATCCCATATCCACAACTAGTACAACCGTACAATGCTACAAAAGGTAGACTTTACAAACGATTGGGCTCACACGACCCATCACCATATCTTGCTCCAGCCTTGAGCACACGAAGGATTTCAATCAATCCTTAAACACTTCGAACAAAAAGTGTACCATGATTACACAAACCATACCCTCGCAATCATCCAATTGCTCTAGTTTGTCAATTTCCACCTAGTCACTCATGTACCTAAGGGTTTCACTCCGGTACCCTAAGTACAATGTAACCACAACACAATCGGAGTTGAATACCACGCTAGTAGGTATGAAAGAGGCACCTAATGTCACGTCACGTAGATTCCTTTACCAACATACATCGAGATCAAACACTCGATCTTTTTTGGGTTCCAATCCACCCGACAAACCTCACGGTTCATCGACCTCCACACAAAAGCGAACACGCGCTTAACAACCGGACACCAAAACCCATTTCCATGGCTTGGTAGAAACATTTCCCAGATACTAAGGAATGCTTGGTGGCACCAAGTCTTACGCCCTTCGCCCGACAATCAACGTCACCATTGGGTACTTCCATTAGGAATGTCACCCATAACAACAATATGAACAACACAAGGCATTTAATCAACTCAAATTCAAACGGCACTTAATAAATAATCAAAGGGCATATTTATTAAAACGAAACGTGCCTTAACGTCTCCTTGCCGCATCCGTCCCCGCTAACATTGGACATTCCGACTTACGATGTCCTCCTTCTTGGCAATTGAAACACACCATACCATCACCCTTTGGTACCGAGTATTCCCAAGACTTGTGACCCCTCATGTCACAATTGTAACATCTAGATGCACTAGAATCCGGTATACCCGTCCGCGTACCACCCGTGCTCACACTCGGACCCTTAGTCCTCTTACTCGGAGCATCATACGAAACAACCCTTCTCTCACTTGAAGGTTCACCAATCTTTGATCGCGTATACGACTTGAAACCTCTAGCCACGACGAATAATTCCGAAAATGATTTCACGTGACCCCGGCTAATCTTATTCTTCAAGTCATCATTCAAGGTTCGATAGAAATCTTGCATCAACAAATTATCATTTCCCAAATACTCTGGGCAAAAACGAGCCTTCGCCATAAAGGTCATCTTGAGAGTATTCAAATCCATAGAACCCTGTTGCAAATTGCGCAACTCATTACGCATTTTCGACAAATCGGCTGAAGTCCGGAACTCCTCGAAGAATTCCTTCTTAAACTCGTCCCACGATAACGCCATAAACGGTGCACCACCGACAAGATCAATCTTACCATCCAACCAATCCTTTGCTCTACCCCGCAACAAACTAGTAGCGAGTCTCGTCTTCTTCTCAGGAGGGCATTCAATAGTACGAAAACACCCTTCGACATCCGAGATCCAAGTTGTGCTTACCAAAGGATCCGGTTTTCCGTCATACATCGGGGGTTTAGTCCTCATGAAGCTCTTAAGACAACGCTCCATTTCACTACTACCCGAAATTTGGAATACTTCCTATCCATTTCTTCTCGAAACGCACTCATTTGCTCCGCAACGGCGGCCGCAACTCTAGAGTTAAACTCTTCATCATTCGTCTCGATCTCGTTTCGCGTCGTCATTCTAAAGAATGCAAAACGATTAGTCCACGAACGTATAAAACAACACGCATAACACCGCCCCATCTTGCTCAACACTCATCGTACATCACTTGTTAGACATGATTTGTACCCGTAATAAGGTTTGCAAGTCCTTATTACGCACACACGTCGTCTCAACTCGTTAGTACAACGACCGCCTCGCTCGATGATATAACCAACACAACGACGATTCCACGCGATATAAACACACGCAAGGGAATAGCATCACAACACAAGCCAAAAATCCTAGTTAGTCCACCTACAGACAAGGCACTAACTATAACCCGTTCCGACCCATTCACCTACAAGTCCCGCAACAAATAAGCACACACAAAAGTCTACGTCTAGGCTCCTATCTCAAGTCACCTAAATCCCTTAGACCATGCTCTGATACCACTTGAAACGACCCAACCCGTATTAAAATCGGCCCATAAAATTTTTTGCTTTTAATACGCGTTAAATAATACTTTAGGTCCCATTACACAATTTCCAAAACATATTTGTTACCAAAGTAAGTTCAGCGAACTTAAAACATACATTAATAAATTAAACTCCCTAATACAATGGTTCATTAATTAAATAGTAAACCGGTTATAATCATTATGACCTGACTAGTTACGTTTACACAAAACCGAGCATGGTGATTTGGGACTACGCTACCCAAATCCTAATCGATTACAAAAGTAAGATCTTCTTAGCAACCTAGCCAAGATCTCTAATCCCCAAGCTTACCGGAGCCGCCAAGCATGCTATCCTATAAAAATAGCAACAACGAGAGGGTAAGCTAACGCTTAGTGAATGATAATATACTACATACATATATATGTATAAGATGGACACGCCACATAAAATATCAAATACCGCATACCGAAGCATCCATGTATAAGGCAACTACACTAAGCATACCGTACGATCTCTAAGCAACAAGCTAAAGATATCAACAAAAAGTTCACCAATGACGATTTGAACAACGGCAATAAGCTACACCCGGAGGGTTAGCTACAACACAACATTACATTAATATATATAACAATATAACACGAATAAGGTTAACCCCTTAACCCATTACCGAATACCAAACGCCACAATGAAGATTGGCCGAGCTACACGAGTCTTAGTAATCTGAACCCACACGAGATTACTATCTTCACAACATCGAGGTTGGCCGAACTACACGAGCCTTAGTAATTCGAAACCACACGAGATTACTACCTCAATAAGATGACCGAACTACACGAGTCATTGTGAATCCGAACTACACGCGATTCACTTCCCAACATCAAAACCCTCGGTCACGAGATTATAAAATCCACCACATTGGGGTCATCCACTTCACAACAATATCAACCCTTCGCCATTGGGGTTATAACATCCAAATCACAACCACGTGTGATAACGTACACTCAAACGTGTACCTCGCCGACGGTGGTCAACCAAAATGCACAAACGTGCCAATTGGACCTATACACAAGTCCATCAATCCACCTATATGTGAAGTGAGCTCTATAACCGAGAACCGCTTCACCCGACCCACACCCATCCTACACATACATATGCATATAGGATATTAACACTCACCTTGTCGCCTTAAAGAAATGCTTCCAAGTAATCCGCAACTCGTCAATGGAAAGTACCTAATCCATCATCACAAATTCAACAACACACTTAGATTGGATCTACAAACCAACCCAATTCGACACTTAGTGCAATTTTGACCCAAATGCACTTTCAAGGACAAACCGCGCCCAAACTAACCAATAATTACTAACACAAGTGATAATGGTCCTAATATGCCAATTAAATCCGAACACAAGTGTTAAACACTTATCGTTCTCAAAATCGCCCATAAACCCTAATTTTGACCCATAAGGTCAAAATCTCACCATTTACAAGTTTTGACACCAAAACATGTTTAACTCGGTTTTATGCTTCAACTTAATCCATTTTAAGTTTACAACCTCATCGAATCGACATTCAGGTCATAATCCTCAACAAACTCTAATTTCGACTCTAGTCAAAGTTAGTCAACCACAAGAGCCCTAAAGGTCTCCAAATCATCAATAATCACTAACACTAGTGATTATACACCATTCTCAAGTCTTAAACATGGTTAAATCATTAACCAACCGAAAACCCGACATTAACAATAATAAACCCGAATCTTGGTGTTAACCTTCAATTAACAACTAAATGGGTTCTATCTATGAATCATACAATCAAAAGCCCCAAAATTGAATGATGAACACAAGAATGAAATTCGGAGTTAGAGCTTACCACTAGTATCACCGTGTAGCTAAGAACGAGGAGAACAAACTTGTCAACTACGCCAAAGATCAAAACCCGCTTCTTTCTTTCCAAAATCCCACTTGAATCACTTGAGGATTTTAAGTTTTGAGAGGAAAATAAGAAAGAAAAGGAAAAAGAAAATAAAGAAAATGAATGAGTGGATGAGGTTAAAGCCTCAAATCTGGCTCAAACGTGAAATGACCAAATTGCCCTTGAGCTTCATTTAAAATTACAAGAATCCGGTGCCAGTTCGCACTGTATGCCGCGCCGCGGCCTAATTCGTCGCACCGCGACCTATAACTAGGTCTGGGATCATTTTTTATCCTACTTCTGATCTCAATTTCAGTCCATTGCCGCGCCGCGGCCTCCTTTGTCGTGCCGCGACACAAAGCACGATCTGAGTCATTTTCTCCTCACACAAGACTTAACACTAGAAAATGTCCCGAACCCTTCATATGCCTGTCGTACATACCCAATTCACCTATAAATTATGTACGGGAAAAACGGGGTGTTACAAGTCACAAGCTCTACGAACTTCTATCTCATAGATTTGGTGGCCCAATATCTTGATTTCAACAAAGTTCTTTCAGATGTTGTTATGCACTCAGAGGATAATCAGAAAAACAAGGAAATGATAAAATCTTTATGGATTTTCTGATGCAAAATGTCATGCAACTAAAATTATGCAAATGAAAGTCATTCTATCATGAAATGCAATAACATGCAAACCAAAATCTTTTTGTTGTTTTATAGATTACAATGCGAACAAAATAACAGAACAGATATATAAGACATACAAATCCACATTCTTTTTGTGAGCAAGATGATTAACTATTTTAAAATGGATCAGAACTGACATATTGAATCAATTTCTGTTGTTCATTCCTAATTATCCAGTCTATGTCTATTATCATGCAATTACTGATATCAATCCTCATTAAACATGAACATATTCATTCCGGACACTTCGACAATCATGTTGGCATTAATTACTTGAACACTATAGAGCAATGATTTTTGAGATCATGCTAAGTTCATTAATCCTTGATTCTTCCATCACTTATGATTGTGCGTTTTTGTAATGACCCGCACTTTTTCGATCATTCTATACTTGTAAGATTAATATTTACATAAATTAAACCTTACCAACATGATAAGCAATCCAAATTGTTAAGATTTATGTTTTTGAAAAGAGTTTTACACAACGTTTGACCGTCTAGTTTGACCGATGATATCACGAACTATATAACATATGATAATTATACGTTTGTGTATATATATGTATATATACATATTTAACATGATCTAAGAATGTTTTAATATCTCATTTTGTATTAATAACAATAAGTTATATGTATATTTTGAAACTACTAACTTAAGTTTTCAAAACGATAACCATACGCAACGTTATTTGACTTAAATACTTATGACCTATAATGTTTATACATATATCGTATAAGTAATGAATTTAATCACTTTTAAGAACTTAAATACATAAAACCATATAAGTGTATTCACAAAAGATAGCTATATTTGAATCCTCATTCCATTTTTCACAAAATTTCTATACGTATATCTAGAGTATATGTACTCGTATCATATGCAGCTTCTAGATGTATTTACTATTGGTATATACCAATAAAAATCTGCTCCTTAGCAGCCTTAAATGATTAAGAAATATGTGGAACCAACCATTTGTCGAGTAGCATGAATTATTTAGCAAGAAAACAAAGTTAGGTATCTTTTTTATCCTTTATAACCTAAAAACGTTTTTATGCATGCACACCATTTCTTCACCCCATTTTCTCATACTTACACTTCTATTTCTCTCTCAAAATACTCTTAACTTCATACTTGATCATCTCCAAGCATTTTCTCCATCATTTAGCTTCAAAAACAACACTTAAATCTCATAAGAAAACCTTACAAAAACACTTCAAGAAATCCTTCCAAGAACACAAACTTACTTCCAATCTTTCATCCAATTCCATCACCCTTTTGGTTCTAGGTTCTTACTCCTCTTTTACAGAAACCTTGTCCAAAGAACTTGAGGTAGTATCTATGTTCATAACCTTATTCGATTCATATATATATAGCTATCATATTTTGTGGTATACAATTTTAACAACAAGAACATAGTTTGAATGTTTTCAAACTTGTTTGCAAACTAAATAGATCCCTCTAACTTAACTTTTAAAATACTTCAAGACCTGTAATATAACTTAAATATATGCTAATTTAACAAGGTATAACTTGGTTTTTCAAAGAACACCTTAAAAACTGTTTTTACGACGTCGGAGTGTAACCGGGGGCTGTTTTGGGTTGGATAATTAAAAACCATCTTAAACTTTGAATTGAAGGTTTATGTTCTGGAAAAATGATTTTTACTATGAATATGGTAACACATAAAAATTTCATGATTTAATTCAAAGTATAAGTATTTTTAGAAAAATAATCATTTAAGGTTGCCTACATAAAGGAAAAGGTTTAACTTCATAAGTTTCACTAAAGTTTCACCTATGCCGTGTGATTTTGAATACAAACTAAGATATTTACAGTTCATAGTCTTAAAGAGGAACTCGATCCAAGGAGATGGCAAGTTGAATCAACGAAAACGGAGTTGTAACGAAGAAACTATGACCGAAACAAAATTGGCTATCCAAGACCAGTTTAACTTCGGGATTAATTGGAGAAAATTAAAATAAATCACATCTTTTTAAGATAACATGATATTTTATATATATGTACTCATAATTCAATTTTATATGGTTCAGGATCACCCGTAAACAACACGAGAAGATTAATCATAAGATCCCATGTTTGTACGCAACACGTCATTTGACAACACCGGTACTTTATGTACGCAACACGTCATTTGACAACACCGGTACCGTGGGTCAAGATTAATCTCGACCAATACATATACGTTGGGGGTTTTATTTATTTCGTTGGGGGTTTATTAAACATCTAAATATGAACCATTAAAATTGAATTACTAACAACGAACTGCTAACTACGGACTAAGGAATTATAAAAAGTATTAAAAGTATAACAAGAATATATATGTGACGTTGTTTAAAAAGAAAAGGTATTGATATATTATATATGGATAGGTTCGTGATATCAACCGGGAGACCAAGTCAAAATATATATATCTTCAAGACGAAAGTGAGTATATAGTCCCACTTTTAAACTCTAAATATTTCGAGATGAGAATACATGTATTTTATGTTTTACGTTATGGACACAAGTAACTGAAAAATATATTCTACGTTGAGTTGTACCACTGGCATACTTCCCTGTAGCTTGGTAACTAATATTTACAGCGGTATTGTAAACGCGAATCCTGTTGATAGATCTATCGGGCTTGACAACCCCAACCGGACTGGACGACCAGTATTCAACGGTTGCACAGTACTTCGTTTCGTGACTACACTTGGTACAGTGTAGTAAGATTTCATATTAAAGGGAATATGCGACGTGATTAATTGTTAAGTATGGTTACCAAGTGCTCAACCACTTAGAATATTTTTATTAAACTGTTTATATACGAAATCTTGTGGTCTATATATATATTGCTGCCGGCACTAAACCTATATCTCACCAACTTTATGTTGACGTTTTAAACATGTTTATTCTCAGGTGATAATTAGAAGTTTCCGCTGCATTATGTTGAATTTGAGCAGGATCTTGCGTACGCATATTTGTGTCAAAAATAAGACTGCATATCCAAGAACTTGTGTTGTAAAATATGCTAGAAATCGTGTTGTTATCATCATTTGTAAAGTTTGTAAGTCGAAGATTATCGCTAAACGATAATCATCTTTATTTCGTCCAAAGCTTGTATCAAAAATAAGAATCATGGTTTGTAATGTATAATATATGCAGTTTTTCTTTTAAAAATGTCGCATATAGAGGTCAATACCTCGCAATGAAATCATACGTTATCTAACACGTTCTTATGGTTAAGGACGGGTTATGACATGTGGTATCAGAGCGGTGGTCTTAGCGAACCAGGTTTGCATAAGTGTGTCTAACTGATAAGTCGTTAGGATACATTAGTAAGTCTGGACTTTGACCGGGTCTGATTTAAAAACCATTGCTTATCATTGTTGGTTAAAATTTATATGTAAATATTATGTAGTACTAATGGGTTAGTTGTTGTGTGATAGATGTCGGGCTCAAAACTTGTTATCACATTCAGCGACTCCGAACCAGAATCTTCAGATGGTGTTCCAGTCATTAACCTATCCGATGACGAAAATAATATCTTTGGGGAAGACTCACAAATTCCGGATGAATCGACTATAGAGAACCCGGAAAGTGAACCCGAGGAGGAAAGTGAACCCGAGGAGGAAAGTGAACCCGAGGAGGAAAGTGAACCCGAGGAGGAAAGTGAACCCGAGGAAGAAATACAGGAAATTACAAAAGAAGAGTTCGAACTAGGAAAGAAACGAAAGGCTAATGAATTAGAAAATTCAAATCCTGAGTTTAATAAGGATGATGTGGCACCAACTCCACTAGACACTACCACCCCTATTCCCGCTATTCCTATTCGTTCTATCCCGGCATCCAGTTCTTCAGTCCCACAGCCAAAATATAGGCAGACAGCCAGGATAAGCGTTAAGCGATTCTTTGAACCTAAACGTCCTAGAAAATAGACCAAACGATGCGCTGCCGTATTAAACCATGGGATCATATAATGTTTTTTATAATATTATTAGTGTGGTTTGCTTAATGTTCGATGTAAGATAAGCATATGTAAAATAGTGAAGTGTGAAATGCAATAATTTTCCATGGTTAAGTATTATTTAGATGGTAGTAATTGATTCTGTACTAAGCTATTAAGTATGGACATTAACGGGTAGGTACTACCCTAGATATAATTATAAAACGCTAATAAGAAGAAAATGCTTTTATAATAATACATGGTTCATATTATTAATAAGCTATAATGTACTGTAAATATACACTACATCTATAATATTCCATGTGAATAATTATTTTCTTTTCATTCTTATAGAAGAATATGGCGCGATTGAACCGAATGACGGAACAAGAAATTCAGGAACTCATCAATCAACGAGTGAACGACAGAATGTTATGGGTCGAGGCTGCAAGAGGTGCTGCAGTTAACCCAAATCCTCGTGTGGGGTGCACTTACAAAACTTTTCAAGCTTGCAAGCCCTCATCATTCAGTGGAACAGAAGGACCGATCGGTTTAACCCGGTGGATAGAAAAGATGGAAACTGTGTTCAAAATCAGTGGTTGTGTTGAAAAGGACATGACCAAATACGCATCGTGCACTTTACAAGATAGTGCACTCACGTGGTGGAAAAATTATGTGAAGGCTGTAGGAGGAGATGTAGCTTATGATACTCCGTGGGAAGAATTCAAAACAATGTTAATCAATGAATATTGTCCAAGGAACGAGGTTAGGAAGTTGGAAGTTGAGTTACGAAGTCTGAAGGTTATTGGTACTGAAATCACCAACTATAATCAGCGATTCATGGAATTAGTTTTGCTATGTCCTGAATTGGTTCCAACCGAAGAACGGAAGATTGAAATGTACAAAGATGGTTTGCCCAAAAAGGTCAAGGCAAATGTTACAGCATCGAAACCTAAGACAATTCATGAAGCTATAACCATGGCAAACGAGCTAATGGATCAGGTCATCATGGATAAGAAAGTATCCAATACTGATGTGAAGGTATCAGGTAACAAAAGAAAGTGGAATGGAAATTATGATCGAGGTAACCAACAACAATCTTTTAAGAAACAAGAAAACACGCAAGGTACGGGTAGTGGTTTAAGCTTTGGTTATAAAGGACAAAATCCTTTATGCAACCGATGCCACAAACATCACTCTGGTTACTGTAATGTGGTATGCAACAAATGTAATCGAAAGGGTCATCTTGCTGAAGATTGTAGGGCTCTCGTTACAAATACAAATGGTACCAAGAGTCCTGCCACCAATGCAAATAGAACTGCTTTGGCTACCATTACTTGTTTTGGGTGTGGAAAATAAGGTCACTATAAGAGCCAGTGCCTGAATCCAGAGAAGAATATCGGACCTGCACGTGGAAGAGCATTTGTTATTAATGCTAAAGAGGCATGTGAAGACCCGGAGCTTGTTACGGGTACGTTTACCATTAATAACTTATCCGCATCTATTATATTTGATACTGGTGCTGATAGAAGTTACGTGTGTAGAGACTTTCACGCTAAATTGAATTGTTCATCATTACCTCTCGATGCTAAGTACATGATTGAGTTAGCTAATGGTAAACTAATTAAAGCCGATAAAATTTGCCGTGATTGTAAAATAAATTTAGCCGGAGAAACGTTTAAAATTGACTTGATACCCGTAGAATTAGGAAGTTTTGATGTAATAGTCGGCATGGACTGGATGTCCAAAATAGGAGCTGAAGTTGTGTGCGCCAAGAAGGCAATTCGCATTCCTCGTAAGGATAAAACGCCAGTAATGATTTATGGAGAGAAGGGTAACTCAAAGCTAAAACTCATTAGTTATTTGAAAGCTCAAAAGTGCTTGAAGAAAGGGTTCTATGCTATCTTAGCGCATGTTAATAAAGTCGAAACAAAGGAAAAAGTGAAGAGCATCAATGACGTGCCTGTGGCAAGAGATTTTCCTGAAGTCTTTCCGGAAAAGTTGCCGGGATTACCTCCATTTAGATCTGTAGAATTTCAAATAGATTTAGTACCAGGAGCTGCACCAGTGGCTCGTGCTCCATATAGACTTGCACCGTCCGAGTTAAAAGAACTTCAGAGTCAGTTAAAAGAATTACTGGATCATGGATTCATACGACCAAGTACTTCACCGTGGGGAGCTCCGATTCTATTTGTTAAAAAGAAAGATGGATCTTTTAGGATGTGTATAGATTATCGTGAATTAAATAAGTTAACTATCAAGAATCGGTATCCACTACCGAGAATTGACGACTTATTTGATCAACTCCAAGGATCATGTGTGTACTCAAAAATTGACTTAAGGTCGGGCTATCATCAATTACGTGTCAAAGAAGAGGACATTCCGAAAACTGCTTTTCGGACACGTTATGGTCATTACGAATTTTTGGTCATGCCGTTTGGGTTGACAAATGCGCCAGCTGTATTCATGGACCTCATGAATCGAGTTTGTAGTCCATATTTAGATAAGTTTGTTATCGTTTTCATTGATGATATTCTTATCTATTCCAAGAGTGAGCAAGAGCATGAGCAGCATTTAAGGTTGATATTAGAGTTGTTGAGAAAAGAACAGCTATATGCTAAATTTTCTAAATGTGCTTTCTGGTTGAAAGAAGTGCAATTTCTTGGCCACGTTGTTAGTAGCAAAGGAATTCAGGTTGATCCAGCAAAAATTGAAGCCATTGAAAAATGGGAGACTCCTAAGACACCAACGCAGATACGTCAATTTTTGGGTTTAGCCGGTTATTATAGAAGGTTTATTCAAGATTTTTCCCGAATAGCTAAGCCGTTGACAGCGTTAACGCAAAAAGGGAAGAAATATGAATGGACTTCTGAGCAGGAGAGTGCATTTCAATTACTAAAGAAGAAGTTAACTACGGCGCCTATTTTATCGTTACCAGAAGGGAACGATGATTTTGAAATATATTGTGACGCTTCGCGACAAGGTTTTGGTTGCGTTCTTATGCAACGAAAGAAAGTTATTGCATACGCATCCCGACAATTGAAGATTCACGAGCGGAATTATACGACGCATGATCTAGAACTGGGAGCAGTCGTGTTTGCATTGAAGATATGGAGACACTACTTGTATGGGGTTAAATGCACTGTGTTTACTGATCATAAAAGCCTTCAACATATTTTTGATCAGAAACAGCTGAACATGAGACAACGTAGGTGGGTCGAGTTAATAAACGACTATGATTGTGAAATTCGTTATCATCCCGGGAAGGCGAACGTGGTGGCCGATGCTTTAAGCAGAAAGGAACGAGAACCAATTCGAGTACGAGCGATGAACATAAAAATTTGCTTGAATCTCAACTCACAAATCAAAGAAGTTCAACGAGAAGCACTTACTAAAGAAAATATAGGAAATAAAATAATGAAGAAGTATGAGAAGCAACTCGTTATGCGGGAAGATGGAATTCGATATTTTGCAAATCGTATTTGGGTACCGAAGTTGGGTGGATTAAGGAAGTTGATATTAAATGAGGCACATAAGACAAGATACTCGATACATCCTGGAGTTGGAAAGATGTACCAAGATCTTAAGACACATTATTGGTGGCCTAATTTAAAGACAGACGTTGCAACATATGTTGGGGAATGTTTAACTTGTTCCAAAGTCAAAGCTGAACACCAGAAGCCGTCAGGGTTACTTCAACAACCAGAAATCCCAGAATGGAAATGGGATGGTATTACCATGGATTTCATCATGAAGTTACCAAAGACTGCCTGGGGATACGACACCATTTGGGTGATTGTTGATCGTCTCACCAAGTCTGCACACTTCTTGCCTATAAAGGAAACGGATAGAATGGAGAAACTATTACGATTGTATATAAAGGAAGTTGTTTCAAGGCATGGAATATCTATTTCCATTATATCCGATCGTGATAGTAGATTTACATCAAAGTTCTGGCAATCACTACAGGAGGCCCTAGGAACTCGTTTGGATATGAGTACCGCGTATCATCCGCAAACCGACGGGCAGAGTGAAAGAACGATTCAGACTCGTGAAGACATGCTCAGGGCATGTGTGATCGATTTTGGAAACGGATGGGATAAATATCTACCATTAGCAGAATTCTCGTATAATAATAGTTATCATGCGAGCATTAAAGCTGCGCCATTCGAAGCATTGTACGGAAGGAAGTGTAGATCTCCTATTTGTTGGAATGAAGTAGGAGATCGACAATTAACTGGTCCCGAGATCATACACGAAACGACTGAGAAGATAGTACAAATCAAGGAGAGATTGAGAACAGCCCGTAGTCGCCAAAAGAGCTACGCCGATGTTCGAAGGAAACCATTAGAGTTTCAGATCGGTGACATGGTTATGTTAAAGGTGTCACCTTGGAAAGGTGTAATACGTTTTGGAAAAAGGGGTAAACTAAACCCAAGGTATGTAGGCCCGTTCAAGATCATCGAACGCATTGGACCGGTAGCTTATCGACTCGAGTTACCGCAACAACTCGCCGGAGTACATAATACCTTTCACGTCTCAAACCTTAAGAAGTGTCTTGCAAAGGAAGACCTCACCATTCCTCTTGAAGAAATCCATGTCGACGAGAAACTACAATTCATCGAAGAACCAACCGAAATCATGGATCGTGAAGTTAAACGGCTTAAGCAGAGCAACATACCGATCGTTAAGGTTCGTTGGAATGCTCGAAGGGGTCCCGAGTTTACTTGGGAACGAGAGGATCAAATGAAACAAAAGTATCCACACTTGTTTCCCGATGACGCAAAATAGGTACAATTTTAAAATTTCGGGACGAAATTTATTTAACGGGTAGGTACTGTAATGACCCGCACTTTTTCGATCATTCTATACTTGTAAGATTAATATTTACATAAATTAAACCTTACCAACATGATAAGCAATCCAAATTGTTAAGATTTATGTTTTTGAAAAGAGTTTTACACAACGTTTGACCGTCTAGTTTGACCGATGATATCACGAACTATATAACATATGATAATTATACGTTTGTGTATATATATGTATATATACATATTTAACATGATCTAAGAATGTTTTAATATCTCATTTTGTATTAATAACAATAAGTTATATGTATATTTTGAAACTACTAACTTAAGTTTTCAAAACGATAACCACACGCAACGTTATTTGACTTAAATACTTATGACCTATAATGTTTATACATATATCGTATAAGTAATGAATTTAATCACTTTTAAGAACTTAAATACATAAAACCATATAAGTGTATTCACAAAAGATAGCTATATTTGAATCCTCATTCCATTTTTCACAAAATTTCTATACGTATATCTAGAGTATATGTACTCGTATCATACGCAGCTTCTAGATGTATTTACTATTGGTATATACCAATAAAAATCTGCTCCTTAGCAGCCTTAAATGATTAAGAAACATGTGGAACCAACCATTTGTCGAGTAGCATGAATTATTTAGCAAGAAAACAAAGTTAGGTATCTTTTTTTTCCTTTATAACCTAAAAACGTTTTTATGCATGCACACCATTTCTTCACCCCATTTTCTCATACTTACACTTCTATTTCTCTCTCAAAATACTCTTAACTTCATACTTGATCATCTCCAAGCATTTTCTCCATCATTTAGCTTCAAAAACAACACTTAAATCTCATAAGAAAACCTTACAAAAACACTTCAAGAAATCCTTCCAAGAACACAAACTTACTTCCAATCTTTCATCCAATTCCATCACCCTTTTGGTTCTAGGTTCTTACTCCTCTTTTACAGAAACCTTGTCCAAGGAACTTGAGGTAGTATCTATGTTCATAACCTTATTCGATTCATATATATATAGCTATCATATTTTGTGGTATACAATTTTAACAACAAGAACATAGTTTGAATGTTTTCAAACTTGTTTGCAAACTAAATAGATCCTTCTAACTTAACTTTTAAAATACTTCAAGACCTGTAATATAACTTAAATATATGCTAATTTAACAAGGTATAACTTGGTTTTTCAAAGAACACCTTAAAAACTGTTTTTACGACGTCGGAGTGTAACCGGGGGCTGTTTTGGGTTGGATAATTAAAAACCATCTTAAACTTTGAATTGAAGGTTTATGTTCTGGAAAAATGATTTTTACTATGAATATGGTAACACATAAAAATTTCATGATTTAATTCAAAGTATAAGTATTTTTAGAAAAATAATCATTTAAGGTTGCGTACATAAAGGAAAAGGTTTAACTTCATAAGTTTCACTAAAGTTTCACCTATTCCGTGTGATTTTGAATACAAACTAAGATATTTACAGTTCATAGTCTTAAAGAGGAACTCGATCCAAGGAGATGGCAAGTTGAATCAACGAAAACGGAGTTGTAACGAAGAAACTATGACCGAAACAAAATTGGCTATCCAAGACTAGTTTAACTTCGGGATTAATTGGAGAAAATTAAAATAAATCACATCTTTTTAAGATAACATGATATTTTATATATATGTACTCATAATTCAATTTTATATGGTTCAGGATCACCCGTAAACAACACGAGAAGATTAATCATAAGATCCCATGTTTGTACGCAACACGTCATTTGACAACACCGGTACTTTATGTACGCAACACGTCATTTGACAACACCGGTACCGTGGGTCAAGATTAATCTCGACCAATACATATACGTTGGGGGTTTTATTTATTTCGTTGGGGGTTTATTAAACATCTAAATATGAACCATTAAAATTGAATTACTAACAACGAACTGCTAACTACGGACTAAGGAATTATAAAAAGTATTAAAAGTATAACAAGAATATATATGTGACGTTGTTTAAAAAGAAAAGGTATTGATATATTATATATGGATAGGTTCGTGATATCAACCGGGAGACCAAGTCAAAATATATATATCTTCAAGACGAAAGTGAGTATATAGTCCCACTTTTAAACTCTAAATATTTCGAGATGAGAATACATGTATTTTATGTTTTACGTTATGGACACAAGTAACTGAAAAATATATTCTACGTTGAGTTGTACCACTGGCATACTTCCCTGTAGCTTGGTAACTAATATTTACAGCGGTATTGTAAACGCGAATCCTGTTGATAGATCTATCGGGCTTGACAACCCCAACCGGACTGGACGACCAGTATTCAACGGTTGCACAGTACTTCGTTTCGTGACTACACTTGGTACAGTGTAGTAAGATTTCATATTAAAGGGAATATGCGACGTGATTAATTGTTAAGTATGGTTACCAAGTGCTCAACCACTTAGAATATTTTTATTAAACTGTTTATATACGAAATCTTGTGGTCTATATATATATTGCTGCCGGCACTAAACCTATATCTCACCAACTTTATGTTGACGTTTTAAACATGTTTATTCTCAGGTGATAATTAGAAGTTTCCGCTGCATTATGTTGAATTTGAGCAGGATCTTGCGTACGCATATTTGTGTCAAAAATAAGACTGCATATCCAAGAACTTGTGTTGTAAAATATGCTAGAAATCGTGTTGTTATCATCATTTGTAAAGTTTGTAAGTCGAAGATTATCGCTAAACGATAATCATCTTTATTTCGTCCAAAGCTTGTATCAAAAATAAGAATCATGGTTTGTAATGTATAATATATGCAGTTTTTCTTTTAAAAATGTCGCATATAGAGGTCAATACCTCGCAATGAAATCATACGTTATCTAACACGTTCTTACGGTTAAGGACGGGTTATGACAGTTTTTATTAGGTTGTCAATTCATTACATGAAACTTTCCGTTATCTCTTTCCATGTACTTCATTCAAATTGAACAGGATGGTTCTCACGGCATTTTGAATAACCCTGTCAGCCTTTGGCTTCTTTCAATGTGTTGACAATATTTAATCTAGTTGGCTCGGCTGATCTCAGATTATATTGGATTATCCGAATAGGCGCACTATTTACTGCGGGGATTGGTCTACAGTTAAAACAGACTTGCCTGATGACCAGTCGTCACACGAAATAAATCTCGAGGCCCTTAACTTCTTTATGTTCAAGTTATCATGGAAAACGGAATCGAAAGTTAAACTTTCATAACTAAGTATTAGAGTATATCTAGGTAAGTATCTTTCCTACTTATAGTCTTACTGGATATAACTCTATGTTGCAGACGACAAGAATCTTGATAGGTCTGTGTGAACGTCGTGATTAAACAATTCAAGCTGCGCGGGGGCATCACACTAAGAATGATCTGAGTTCTTTATGAGCACATCATGAATCAGCATTCTTCATACTTTCAGGACTTTGCCATCTTGATACGCCAATTTTATTGACATTGAATTTCTTTTGATATTTTGATTTTTCAGCATATCACTGTCTTTTGATATATTGATTTTGAACTCCATCATGAATGAATTTTCCATTATTATGCATGAACTCATGTTTCTTTGTTGTGTGCTCAGATCACTCGAAGGTGTTCTCCCTTAAATGCTTAAACGGTCCGCAATACGGAGTTATACTTTTCGACCTTAAGTGAGAAGGGACACTTACTTTCGACATAAACTAATTTTCTCTGTATTTTCAGGGTTTAGTTTCGATTATAAATCTCAGGCCCGTGACAACGTGGTATGCACCAGCTAAACAGATAATCCTCAACCCATTAAATGAACTATTGAATGTCCCATTCATAGCTGTGAAGCTGAATTGGTAGAGCAACGTTGAATATTGCTTGGGGACATCCAACACCAACTTTCTCTAACGATTATCAATTATGATAGGGGATACCCTCAACTGACTGTTGAGTTCCTCAACAACTATCATTTCATACAGTTTCGGAGATAATTAGGTGATTACCTTCAAACGCTACAGATCGTCCATGACTTCTGAATCTTAGATGATCATTATTCTGATTATGATTCTCTAATGCCAAGAATTCATAAGTCACGTCTATCAATACATCACACAACAGATAGACATAAGCGATCAAATCAGTCACTACTAATCAAATATATCAATTCTTAGTACAGTAATTTCTTCATCTCCAACATATTAATCAAAACAAGCTTATTTTCGAATTTTTCAACTTTTTAAGATTTTCTGGTGAGGCATTTTTCACTTTTTAGGTATTTTCTGCTGATAACATATACTCCCCCTAAAATGCTGAAATATAAAATCTTTATGTGTTTTAGCATTTTAACTAAACAGAAAATAACTACAGACTAGCATGCAAACATGAAATAAATCATGCAAAGGAATGCAAACAGAAAGCAAAAATATGCAATACAAATAATTAAAACAATTAAAAATCTACATGTCATGCATCCTACATGCAAAGTCTAATGGTTGACTAACCCTCATACGCAACATCCAAAATTACTTTGTCTCGATCAACAATGCCATTCATCTCTAGTAGGAGTAAGAATCTAGGTTTATCAAAAGCCTTAGTGAATAGGTCAGCCCTTTGGTCCTTAGTACCTATTCTCTTAATCTCAATAATCTTCTTCTCATGACAATCCCTAAGAAAATGATATTTAACACCTATGTGTTTGGTCTTAGAATGTTGCACAGGATTCTTAGTAATTGCTATAGCAGCAGTATTATCAATATAAAAAGAAGAGAAAGAGATTCTTAGCCCGTAATCACAAAGTTGTTGTTGGATCCAAACAACTTGCGAACAACAACTAGCAGCAGCTATATATTCAGCTTCACGCGTGGAAAGAGCAACTGCAGTTTGTTTCTTGCACTGCTAGGTCACCAGCCTTTCACCTAGAAATTGACATCCTCCTGATGTAGACTTGTTGTTGATTTTGCAACCAGCATAATCTGAATCACTGTAAGCCACAAGATCAAACTTCTCATCGTTCAAATACCAGATGCCGAGATTTGGTGAATGCAACAGATAACGTAGAATTCTTTTGGCAGCTGTAAGATGAACTGTATTTGGATTAACTTGATAACGAGCACACAGACATGTTGCGAACATAATATCTGGCCTGGACGCAGTGAGATACATGAGCGATCCGATGATTGCTCGATAATATGTAGGATCAACAGGTTCTCCTTCGCACTCTAGCGAAATACCATGATTCACAGCTAACGGAGTTGACACAGGACGTTCTTGAGTCATACCGAATCATTCGAGTATATCATTTACATACTTTGTTCGACTTGTAAACCAAGAAAGTAGTGTAAGAGACCCAATTTACTCATTTCAAACTCGTCCTTCATCACCTGTTCGAACTCATCAACGAGTTCCTGCTTAGTAGCACTGAAGATAATATCGTCAACATAAATCTGGACTAAAATAATGTCGTCATCGTGAACTTTTGTGAACAGAGTACAGTCTACCATGCCCATTTGGAATCCTTTTTCAATCAGATAACTTGATAACCATCTGTACCAAGCTCTAGGAGCTTGATGTAAACCATAAAGGGCTCGACGTAATCGGTAAACTTTGTTAGGATGAAGATGATCTTCAAAACCCGGAGGTTGACTGACATATACTCTTTCATTTAGCTTGCCATAAAGAAATGCACTCTTAACATCCATTTGATAAACTTTAAACTTCATAAAAGACGCGAAAGTCAAGAAAATGCGAATCGCTTCCAATCTGGCAACAGGAGCGAAAACCTCATCGTAATCAAATTCAGGATCTTGCTGATAACCTTTAGCAACTAATCTTGCTTTGTTACGGGTAACATTGCCATTTTCGTCGAATTTGCACTTCTAAACCCATTTGAGGTCGATTACTTTCGCACCATGCGACTTAGTAACTAACTTCCAAATATCTAGACGATGGAATTGCTGAATTTCTTCTTGCATAGCCATCACCCAATCAACATGCTTCAAAGCTTCTTTTGTTGTCTTTGGCTCTATTCTAGAAATATGACATGAGTACTCGTAATATGCAGTAGCGGCTGTCATATGAGAATCAACTTGACCATCAAACTGAACTTGTCTTCTTGTCCAAACACATGCATTCAGATCTCCAATTATATTTTCTCTAGGATGAGCAGCTGTAGTTCTAGGAACTGGGTGTGCAGGAACATGTATTTCTTGATGTAGATTCGTGGTATCTCCATCTTCAGGATTATCAGAATTGTCACTCGAAATATCAGATCCACAGGTATCGTACACTGGATCAACATCTTGATCTGAATCTTGTGCTGGTTCAACGTAAGTAGGTAATGGAGTTGGAGTGGGTGCAGACACTTCTGGCTCGTTCTGTAAATCAAACAGCATTTGTAACTCTACTTCATTCTCCGTCTGATCTTGAGCAAGATTAAATGAATCAATCAGCCCATCATAGTTGTAGATCCAAGGATGACTTTTGGTAGCAGTCTTTGTGAAATTCCGTTGGACGTCAACTTCAGACCATTCTTCAACACATCTCGTTTCATTGTTGAAAACTCTCTTATTAGGAGAACTATAACCGAGAAATACTCCAGTAACCATTTTTGAATCAAACTTACTTCCGGGTTTTCTTTTCAAAATGGTGCACGGCGTACCAAATGGTTCTAGATGCTTCAATGATGGTTTTCTCCCATGTAATAACTCATAGCATGTTTTACCCAGTCGTTTAACAGTTAATACTCGATTCATTGTGTAACAAGCATTTGCAACAGCTTCGCCCCAAAAATGAACAGGTAGAGATGAATTAGCTAGCATAGTTCTAGCAGTCTCAATCAAAACCCTATTCTTTCTTTCAGCAACACCATTCATCTGTGGAGCGTATGCAGTACTGAACTGCATATTGATACCTTTTTCGATATAAAAACCTGCAAGAAACTGATTCTTGAATTCTGTACCATTGTCGCAACGAATCTTTCTAACTTTCAAATTAAAACATGTCTCTAATCGATTGATTAGCACTTGCAAGTTCTTAAACGTATCAGACTTCTCTTTTAAGAACATTACCCAAGAGAATCTTGAATAATCATCAGTTACCACTAGATAATACTTACTTCCATCAATGCTTTCAAAATGGATTGGACCGAAAAGATTCATATGTAACAATTCAAGTGGAGCAGAGATAGGATTGTACTTCACTAACTTATGAGCTTTCTTGCTCTGCTTACCATTCTTACACGGAACACATGTTCCTGAGATCTGAAAAGATCAAAGATCAACACCTTCTACAAGATTGTTGTGAACCAGATGGTTCATCTTTCGAAAACTTAAATGACCCATGCATTTGTGCCATGTAATAGAATCTTGTTCAGTCTCTTTAGAAACAAAAGCTTGATGATGTTCAGCAGTTGAAGTAGCAACATTCATATCTAGCATGTATAAATCACCTTGTCTAGGAGCCTTCATCAAAATCATTTCTGGAGGAATCACAAACTCTGGTTTCCAAATGTAGCTGAAATTGTCAACAAATGCTACTTTGAAGGATTTTTCACAGATTTGTGAAACCGACAACAAATTGTTTGCAAGCTCTTCAAAATAGTTCTAACTTTATCATTCTTCAAAAAACCTTGAGCTGAAATGTGACCTCCTTTATCTCCAGCAAATGCAACATAACCTCCCTTAATTGGGTGTACATCCGAGAGAAGAGATAGCTGTCCAGTCATATGTCTCGAAGCACCGCTATCCACTATCAAGGTGTTGTTTGCAGGTAGCCTGGTTCCCTGCATATCACATTAAAAGAATTAATTGATAATGGGAACCCACGCCCGGACGGCAGTAGGTTGTCCATTAACACCCATAGCTTGAACTTCCATCCATTTCCCATTTGAGTCAGGTGGAACCTCATCATCTGAAACCATAAACTTAGACAGTTTAGAAGAAGCAACATTGCTCTTCTGGTTTTTCACATTCTGCTCATCTTCAGAGCGATTTGCTCGTGGTCTGGTACGGGAAAAATATTTCCTACGACTAGCCTTTTGCGAAGGTGATCGTGCCTTAAATTCATAGGCTTTACCTCGATCACTTGATTCGGCATCTCTTGCCTCGGTATCCTTCTTAGGAACCTTCATCTTCACAGGGGAAATTGACCTATTGAAGTTCTTTCTCTTATAGTCTCCATAGACAACATTTGTCGTATGTCTTCTAGTGCGAACTTCATCACGAACAGGTGAACCTGTTCTGTGAACATGAGGTGATCGGTGATCATCATATGTGAGGTCAATCTTACATCTTGGTGTTCTATACCTAGTAGGACAGTTAGCAGCAATGTGTCCAAACACACCACAACTAAAACATTGTCTAAATTCTCTATATCCTCTAGATTGATATTGATTATTAGAGTTAGAGGAAGAGGGATCTTGTATTTTTGCAGACACAGGAGAAACGTTTGACTTCTTTCTAGGAACAGATTTAGATACATATTTAGATACAGGTTTAGGTGTAACCGGTGGAACCACTCTATTAGCAAACTTTGGATTTTTCATAATCTGAATTGGCTCATCAGGTGTTATCACCTTCCTTTTCTCCGACTTATCTCCTAGGCCAGTTTTCTTATCTTCCTCATGATCTAAAGATCCTTCAGTTGTATCATCAGAAGGTGCATTCTCAGTTGAGCTACACTTTTTGTTCTTCTCAACATAGTCCTCATAACTAGGTGGAATACAGTCTTCTGGTCGTCCATCAACAACATTTGCATTAACAAATTTGTTCTGAAACGGTGGAGCTGCGGCCTTTAATCCAATACCCTTTCCCTTGGTGCCATTTAATTCCACCATTAATGCATTCCATTGTGACACACTTTCCCAACATTTCATCTTAATTGACATAGCTTCTAAATCAGCTTTAACACATTCATTTTCTTTCTTCAATTCGTTTATTGTGTCAACACGTTTAACTAAAGCTTGATTTATATCAGAGTTATAACATTTCAGATCGTGAAGTTGTTTTTTATAAACTTTGATTTGCTCTTTCAACTCATTTTCAACCTTAGTGGTCACATGGTCAGCATGCCATTTTTCTTTCATTTCCGCATATGCCTTAGTTAAATTATCTATTGTTACCTTAGATTCAGCACATTTAACACATTCAACAACAGTAGATGGATCAGAAGATACCTGTTGAGCATTATTTGATGAGAAAGTCTCAGCCATAAATGCAAAGAAATCTGTCTTCTTCCTATCATCGAGCTCATCTTCTGATTCTGACGAGTCTGTAAGAAACTCTGAAGTATCAGTATCTTTTCCCAAATGAATCTGCTCAAGTTTATCCCATATATCCTTAGCTCTTGTCAAACAGGAAACTTTTTCAAGATCACTAGCTGATAAGCACATCTTCAATAAGTCAACTGCTTGATTGTTCAATGCTTCAAAATCAGTTTGATCTACCCCAGTATGATCAGCTTTATCTTCAATCTCTGATTCTGACGTCTTGTCTGAATCATCAATTTCTGAATTTACACTCTCGAGATCTGAACCTTCACCCAAAAGAACTAACATCTCCAATTCAACAGCAATCATTCTACCCCATTCGTCTAATTCCTTATCAGCATCAACCAATGTTTCTTCACTATGATCTGCTTCTAGACTATCTTCAAACACTGAGGTATCACCATACTTATCCTTCCAACTGTTGAAGTAGTAGTCCTCTGATGATGTCGGTGAAACACTTCCAGATTCAGGTGTACGAGGAACTGAATCACGTGCCTTTTTGAATTTGCTCACAACTTGCTTCTGAACCTTCTCTCTTCGAATGGTTCTTGACAATTCTTCAGCTCTCTCAGCACGAGCAGTCAGCTTCTTAATTATGTTTTGACTAGTGACGCAGTCTTCTTCTACTTCGGTGATCTTTGCCATTTTGGCTTTAGGTTGCTGGTCAGCCACATTTAACTTCATAGACCAATCATCATCGTCTCCATGAATAACAACCAAAGCTTTGTTCGGGCTTTCAGTTCATCAGCTTCATTTAATTTATTAGTAATGTAGATCTCACGTTTAGTTGAATGACTCTGAGAACTGTAGTTCTGATTCTTGAACGGATTACGATTACCCTGCTTCTTCTGTTTTGTGCACTGTCTTGAAAAATGACCTAGTTCTCCACAGTTGTAACAAGTAACATAATTCATATCAAAACCCAGTTTTGTATCTTTTGCACTGTCTCTAGCACGTCTCACAAGATTTGCCATACCCCACATAATATCCATCTTCTCGGCTTCGTTCTTATCAAGTTGATGATAATCTTCAGTTGTTAGATGAATATTACCTACGCGACCATCAAGATAACTATCATAAGAATTAAAAGGCTTGACAGCAAAGCTATATCTTCACTAATCTTTTCTTTCCCGGCTTTCCCCATGTTTTCGATCTTAAGTGCAGAAAGAACATCTGATGCAGTCGGCGTAGATGACTCAGTAGTATTCGAAGTAGGCTGTGATTGATTGTTGAGTGAACATGGTGAAACTTGTGGTGGATACGAAGTTTGTTGAATAGGTGTACTGCTAACATTCAAACCATACATATTCTGATTGTTAGTGGCAAAATCAGTTTGAAATGGTGCAGGAGCCGACTTGGGCGGTGTGTAATCATTTGGACAGTACATTTTGGTGTCTTGAACTTGTTTAGACCTCTTGACTTTGTTTAACAACTCTAGTTCTTCTTCCTGAAGTCTTGCGATAAATGATTTCACTGTAGCAGTAGCTAATTCTCCACTAGTTTTCATAGTTAATACAAAACCATTCCATTCTAACGGTAATGCTCCAGCTAGACATGTCACTTTGTCTTTCTCTTCAATAGTTACATCAAGCTTATGTATTTCAGCTAGCAAATGACGATATCTTTCAACCAATTCTGTAATAGACTCTCCAACTTGCCAGTGAAAACGATCAAACTTAGCTTTCAGCTCTAAACCTTTTCTCGTTCTGTAAGATGAATTTCCTTCATTGAAAGTACGAAGTGCTTCCCATATCTTGAATGAATTATCATGACACAGAAATTGATGGAAAATCGGACCATCAAGAGCACTTGTCAAATTACAGTACATCTTTTTCTCCAAGTTATACTCCTCACGTTCTTCAGAAGGCATGTTGTGTAATGTATACAACTCATTCGTAACTGGTGAACGTGGCCATTGAAATTCCATTTCAATGTACTTCCAAAGCTTCGTGTCCTAACCATCAGACCAAATCTTAAACCTTGACTTCCAAGTAGAATAATTATCCATATTCAGCAACCTCGGACATTTCGTACCACTTCCTGATTCACTCTCAGCAAGGAGTAATCATTGAGTCATATTCGTAATGCTCTGAACTAACGGTGCGGCCAACGCATAATCATTTGAATTAAACATCTTGAAAACTTTACCAAAGGGTAAACCGTGCGGTTCAGGTTATCAATCGTACGTGTGATAGTATCAACCGTACGTGTGAAAGTATCAACCGTACGTGTCACAAACTCAAGCGTACGTGTTACTACTTAACCAACAAACCTAACACTAAGAATCAACCGTGCGAGTGACAATCACCCGTGTGATTACTCGTACGTGTCACAATCAACCGTTTGATCACCCGTGTAATCAGACTGTAGTCACTTAACCTCAAAAGGTTATGCTAATTCGTGCGTGTGAGTTCATGAGTGACGATCAACCGTGTGGTGAACCGTACGTGTGATCAAAAAGTTTGACCCACTCGTGTGAACTTCTGTTCAACTTAAATCACCCAAAAACCTTAAAAATTGATGTTAAACCTCAATTTCTTCGTCCAAAAGCTGGATTAACACTAAACAAACATAAACACACTCTCTAATTACAATTACACATGTAAAAATGATTCCTTTTTAATTAAAATCACTTTTATCTTAAAAAACCCAAATAATAAACCCTATTAATCACCAAAAATCACTTGATGATGTTGAAATCACAACCAATGCTCTGATACCAATGATGAAACATGACTAGGAACTTCGAGATTAACAGGTTTAATTCACACAAAGGCGGAATTAGTGAATCAAACCAATCAAAGTGAATATGGGTAGTTTTTTGGGATTAAATTAGTCAAACCACAACAAGGATTGTGATTAGATTAATTCCTAGAGCTATTATTCACTACCAGGAGTGATTTGGGTTGAGAGAAAATCGGATCAGGTGAACCAGATCTGAGTAATTGTGTGTGAGAGAGGCTTAACCTAAAATGAAGAACATAAGACTTTATATACCCCTGCTGTTGACTCACCCGTACGAGTCATCCATCACTCGTACGAGTTGGCTTCATCAGCCGTACGGGTGATCACTCACTCGTATCTTCTCATTCAGGTTATAAGTGATGCTTATGAGCCTGTACGTATGAGCCTGTCAGCCGTGCGTATGAGCCTTAGCTCAGCATCAACCGTGCGTATGAGCCTGTCAGCCGTACGAGTAATGCTTCACTCGTACGTCTGACTAAGTCTAACATAGTCAAACATCCGTATCGCATTCCTGCAGCACCTGTAACCACATACAAACACAGATAGGATAATAACGAGCGATCATGGTATCCCATAAACTGAAGTACCTACAATGGACGTAGATTAGATGTCTAGGGACTTACATAAAATGCATCAACAGGTTGAATGATCGAAGCCCAATATGCCCCTTTTAGCTTGGTAGCCTAAGAATTAGGGAACATCACTAATTTTGAGAATTAGTGCACGCCTAATTGACGCGAATCCTAAAGATAGATCTATGGGCCCGACGAACCCCATCCAAAGTACCAGATGCTTTAGTTCTTTGATGTTGTTTTATATCATGTCCGAAGGATTTCCCGGAATGATAGGGGATATTCTTAGATGCATCTTGTTAATGTCGGTTACCAGGTGTTCAATCCATATGAATGATTTTTGTCTCTATGCATGAGAAGTATGTTTATGAGAAATGGAAATATGAAATCTTGTGGTCTATTAAAAATTATAAAATGATTGTTTATGATAAACTAATAAACTCACCAACCTTTTGGTTGACACTTTAAAACATGTTTATTCTCAGGTATTAAAGAAATCTTCCGCTATGCATTTGCTCATTTTAGAGATATTACTTGGAGTCATTCATGACATATTTCAAAAGACGTTGCATTCGAGTCGTTGAGTTCATCAAGATTAATATTAATTCAATTATAGTTGGATATATTAAGAAGTGGTATGCATGCCGTCAACTTTCGATATAATTAAAGTTTGTCTTTTAAAAACGAATGCAATGTTTGTAAAATGTATCATATAGAGGTCAAGTACCTCGTGATGTAACCAAATGTAATGAATTCGTCCAGATGGATTAGGACGGGTCCTTTCAGTTGGTATCAGAGCGGTGGTCTTAGCGAACCAGGTCTTGCATTAGTGTGTTTAACTGAGAGTTGGTTAGATGCATTAGTGAGTCTGGACTTTGACCGTGTTTGCATGTCAAAAGTTTTGCTTATCATTTCGTGTCGAAAATTACTTACTTATCATTCTTAAAGTCTAGACACATCTTACTGCCTCTACTGCATGAATAGTGTATAGACAAAATTCATATCTTAGCGTATCTGCTACTGTAGACTTTGCCTGACAGCTTCCGTAGATTCCTCCGTAACTTATGGGATTTTAGTATTATATATGCATATGTAAATTATGTATTGCAGGGTACTAATCTACATCCTATAATCTATTTCTTATCGAAAATCCTTCATCTGATCGTACGAGATGAATCCCTCAACCAGTTCGGGTCCCTCAGATTTCGATAGCTATTCCAATAGTTATTCCGACAGCTATTCCGATATGGAGTTTCACCTAAGCTCTGAAAGCAGTGTCACCAGAATGAATTAACCCATCAGCCATCCCCAATTCATCTGATGAGTTCGTAATCGACTTAATCAATGGAGACGTGAAGAAGGCGATCCTTTCCACCAACTAAATTGCCCTCTTGATGAAGAACCTGAAGCAATTACCGTCGAACCTGTCTGAAACACCATATTCACCCTCATTGCCAGGATATTCCATAATGATTATATGATATCCCAAATTCTGAACCTTATTCATCCGCTCGTTCCGACCGACAATCATCTCGGAATAATAGAAGAAGTCAACGAACTTCGTGCTCGAGTAATCAATTTGGAGAATATGGTGCAAAATTTACCAGCTTCAATAACATCATCGACATCAACAGAACCACCAGCAACAACACCCGTACCATCAACAACACACGCCTCAACATCTCATTATGTACCTCGAGCATAATCATCGTTCTACGAATCGTTCCACATCATTTATCTTCATTCTTCCTGGCGATTATGTAATCTCTAATATTTTAGAGATTCTGTATTCTAGTTTTAACGGTAAATCAAATGAGTTTAATATCATATTAACTCATTAAATCCATGACTACATCTGAAGAAAATATATATGTATATATGTTTTCATAAAGATTGTAATTAAAAATTCTTTTGTACAAACTGTTAATGGTGAAAATATTTTAACGGGTAGGTAATACCCGAGGAATATTTAGATTTCACATTAATAAGTTACATTGTACCTTCTTCGAATCTGATTCAACGGTTATTTACTATCCTACTTACATCTACAGAGATACTAATCCGTTCACCACAGAATAACCATTTTCCATTCAATTTCATATTTGGATTTTGACCTATCAGAATCCAACAAGTGGCATAATGAAGAAAACATTTGACAAAATAAAATTTGTTAGAAACAGACAAATTAACTATGAGGAATTTTGTTAAGAATTCACGCTAACAAAATCCTAGCTAACTGTTCCTAGCTAACTGTTAATTCCGTATTACATTTATTTATCGCAATTTATAATTCCGTATTACATTTATTTATCGCAATTTATTTATCGCAATTTATTTATCGCAATTTATTTTATCACAATTTAATTATCGCAATTTTAATTCTCGCAATTTTATTTATCGTTATTTAATTTCTGTTATTTGTTTTACGCACTTTATTTATTGTCATTTAAATATTGTTATTTACGCATTTTAAATATCGGGACACGTATACAAGGTTTTGACATATCATATCGACGCATATATATATATATATATATATATATATATATATATATATATATATATATATATATATATATATATATATATATATATATATATATATATATATATATATATATATATATATATATATATATATATATTATTTGGAATAACCATAGACACTCTATATGTAGTAATGATTGAGTTCTCTATATAGGGTTGAGGTTGATTCTACAATAATATATATAGTTTGAGTTGTGATCGAGACTGAGACATGTACACGGGTCACGATACGTATTAATTAATTCGAATATTATATATTAAACTATATATGAATTATTGGACTGTTAATTGTGGACTATCGACTGTGGACTAATAACATTGGACAATTAAAATGAATTAAAATATTGATTATAACATATGAAACTAAACATTTCTTCAAGTTTACCACTTGATTTCATTTTAAACCTCGTTTGTATCATGACGATTACAATCTGTGTTCAAACCTCTCATGATTCTTGAAAACACCTCAATCGAGAGGATGAACCAACCGCACTTCATCTACAGAAGAAAAGATTGATGTATATAGTTATGCACCTAAAAACACTCAGAACCTGAGTAAACGTTTAACACGTATCTGTACTAGCTCCTTTGGCATTATTATTATCGAAAATAACCATACAATTCTTTTCAAAATAGACAATTTTGTCACAGCTCCAGCAAGTCAACTTCGACTTTTCGTTCGAAACAACCTTATTATAACCTTGATATATATGCGTGCTCTTTATTGTTACCTGGGAACCTTTTATATTCCACCATATTACCAGCAGATGTACCAGCAACCTCGTCACTCCTTGGTTTAAATCTCTCCGACAAATCACTATATTTATCTATTGAAGTCTCATCATGTACTCATTCGCATCTTGTAACAAGAATTGCCATACCAATTACCGGGAATCAGCAAATCTGCATTGTGAGCCTCGCAACATTTACACATTAACAGTTATATGTATCCATATAACATTTATCTCTTAGAACTATGATCTTCCATTCTAAAATTCTGAAAAGCACCCAGTCTGCGAATTAATGCTCTGAATTTTGAAAAGTTGAATGAAGCAACAAAAAAACTGTAAACGACCTCAACAGCCAAAAGTTGATGATAAAGAATTGTATGTTGGCAAAGCTTAGAAAAAGTTTGAAACTGAAAAACTGATTAAGCAAACTACAAAGGAGTCTCTGAAAAAATCACAAGGACTAAACTTGTACATTAAGAATCTTGATGATTCTGTATCTGATGAAATCTTTAACGAATACCTTGCTTCTGACTCCAAACTCTTACGGAAAAATTTTCTTCATCATCCTTCGATATTAGAAATTCCAAGATATCATCGTATCTTTCATTATAAATATCCTTCATATTTCTGAAGATATTTTCATAACTATTCTTATCTGAAATCATTAATCTCTTCGTGCTATCAGTGTTACATTATATAGAAACTGTTAGTTTCTATATTCTGTAAACTTTCAAGCTTAAAATATGAATGTTAGTGAAGTAATGTTGGGAACTGATGCATGAGTTAGTATAATATAATGATACTTGATCAACGTGATTATATTACAGTAAGTCATGCTGAGTTTCTAATGGAACGTGATGATTCACATATCATAACGTCATCATGTGCCATGTTACATAACTCTTTCATTCTGCTTAACTTCTGAACATATCAAGAAAGTATATTCTTGATAGTTCTATTCTCAGTGATTCAGGTAATTTGACAAATCAAATCGTGCGATTCCGTTCTTTCTTGTTTAGAACATTAAGTTCATTCGAAATTCCATACTTACGAATTTTGGACAATTACTCGCTTTACTAAAGGTCGAGAAGAGAATAAAAAGGCAAAAGAGCTCCAAAATATAAGAGAAAATATAAAACCCAATAACAACACGGAGATTACAAATCGTGGATGGTAATACGAATAGCAATATAAAGACACGGTAGAATTAACAATAGTATCACCCCAAGGTAATAGTAGAAGTAAACGGATTCTTCTGGTGGAAGATTGAATAGAAGGAAGATAGAAATGATAATTAGAAAAATATCAAGGATTAGAACTGGATTAAGCATTTTCACAATCTTTTGGATGTATGAACTAAGAAAGAAAGTATAGGAATGGTGAAAATAATGGAACGGAAAAAGTTTAAAATGGAAATATCAGACAGAGTAATCGAGGCAGATCACCGTATTTAATTATAGAGATCTTAATTTCCTTATTCACCAAAGAATCAAATCTTTTAGATTTCGAAGATTTTCTTTAAATTCCTTGATTTTCGGAAATCAACCGTGACTACGTCACCTGACAAGACGAATCTGCATTTACTCATTTTCACTTTTTTTGTGATAGCTTCACTCGTACTCTTCGAATAATCAAATTGTTTTATCCATATTACTCAATAATGATAAAACTCTATTTATCAACTCATATTCGTCATGAAAACATTTTTATTGTTAGCCATGACAACCACACTCAAATTTCGGGACGAAATTTCTTTAACGGGTAGGTACTGTGACGACCCGGGAATTTTCGACCAAATTTAAACTTAAATCTTTATATGACTTCGACACGATAAGCAAAGTCTGTTCAACTGAGTCTCAAAAATTGTGAACTGTGTTTATGTATTATCTGGCCTTCGACTACTCCCGACGATTCACGAACAATTGTTGAAAATAAATATATAAATATATATAAATATAAAAATAAATAAAAGTGTATATGTATTAACTCGGATTAACAAAATATAAAATAATCATTAGAACTCAATATGTAAAATAAAATACAAGATAAGGAAGTTGTTATTAAAATGAATCTATGTATAAATATATACGAATTCTATACAAAATTATTAGATGTATATTGGAATATATATATAAAAGTTATAGATAGTGTATAATTATTTAATAGTACATAATTAATAATATGAAATATTAATATATTAGATATAATTATAAGTTAAGAATATAGTATCATAATATTATTATTATTACTTTCATTATTATTGATAATACTAATATCAATACCAGTATTAATTATATTATTATTATTGTTATGATTGTAATTAATAAATTCTAATAGTTGTAGGGTGATCATAATAAAGACTTTTATTATAAATATTTTATGAGAAAGATTGAATTACAAATTGGTTACGATTTAAATAAATTGTTAGTTATTATTATCTTTAAAATTATAATTCCTCGTATTAGGTTTATCATTACTATTATTAAATATTATTAAAAATAAATATGAAATTCGATATATAAAAATATTATTATCAATATTAATATAATTATTATTATTATTACTATGATTATCATTAATATTATTATTATCAAATTCACTAAAATCATTATTATTGTTATTATTAATATAATCATATTGTTATTATTATTACTCTTATTATTATTATTATTATTATTATTATTATTATTATTATTATTATTATTATTATTATTATTATTATTATTATTATTAGTAATTTTAATAATAATATAATTATTATTAGGATTATTGACATTATTAATAAATATATACTTATTATTTATAAAAAAATTACGAATCTTTAAAACAAATGAATTGGAATCAGTTTGTTACCCTTCACTATCATCATTATTCCTTTACAAGAACGATTAAAAAGATAAAACAAAAACCATAACAGATTCGTTTACCAGCTCTATCTGTTTAATTATTTTATTATTCCCTGATTGAACATTTATGTACTTCTTGTCTACCAATTTGCTATAAGTTGATATTAAAGTCAATACAGAACAATTTAGGTCGATTATGGTTACAGTATCAATCAACAAGTAGTACATTATATGACCTGCGGCAATTACTGAAGAAAAGGAAAAAGAAAACAGATAACAAGAAGAGTCGTTCTCTGTTTTGACCAAAAATCACATTGGTTCGATTTCAAACGAATTTTTAAAATTTATAAATACAGTTGTGCTCTAAATCTCTTACTCAAACTATCTGTAAAGTTTCATGATCCAATTTCTTTTATCGATGGTGAATTTCCAAGTCAAAGTTTATCTTTCAAAAAGTCAAACGATTGGATCATCAAGAAATTCAAATTGATTTTGATATTTCAATTTAAATTAACGATTCAGAAAGATTCTAACAGCTATTTTGAAACTTTTTCATTCAAAAATCATAAGCTAAAACGTTCTTAATTTCAAAATCACATAATGAGTTCATATATTTTATTTTTGTTACAGCGACTACGGTTTCTTGTATTTTTTTTTTGTTAATTTGGAAGTCAAGGAGGGTTGTATAAGTTCCAATTAACAGAACTAAATCCACTTTTAAAATCATTTATATAATTGCAATTTGAGTTTTCTGTCGAGTTAATTGAATTGAAGAAGAAGGAGATGTAGAATCAGAAAAGAACAGATTATAATTACTTGAAAGTGGTATCAACCAGATAAATTGATACGGAGCAGTGGTTAAGGGGTGTGGTGGTTAGCAAGGGGTCTCGGGTTCGAGCCCTGCATGTGGCAACTATTTTTTTAAAGCGATTTTGAGGTAGTTATTAATTTCAAAAATCTTATTTATTATTATTATTATTATTATTATTATTATTATTATTATTATTATTATTATTATTATTATTATTATTATTATTATTATTATTATTATTATTATTATTATTATTATTATTATTGTTATAATTATTATCATTAGTATTATCATTAATTTGATTATTATTATTAGAATTAGAATTATTATTATTATTAAGATTGAAGTTATGATAGTTATTATTATTTGTATTATTAATTATAGATATTATTAATAAGTAAACTATTATTATTATTAATATTAATACATGTTATATCATTATCATTATTAAGTAATTATTATTATTAACTATATTAGTATCATCATTTAGTATTATTCATACTAATATTATTATTTAAAGTATTATTAATTGTGTTATTTTTGCTAGTAATATTATTAGGATGTCAAAAATACTAAACAGGTTAATTTATGATAAAATGTATTATTATAAAGATTAGGAGATTGATTATAATTATATGAATACCTGTAGATTATGATTATGAATACAAATTAATATTAGAAGAAACTATAGTCATTAGTTATAAATTAAACACTAAAGTTATGATTATTACAACTATGAATAAACAGGTTTAATAATATTGTTAAGATTAAAAATATAAAATTTTTAAATATAAGTATTATTATGAAAATTATTAAAATCTTAACTAAAGTATGTTTTAAAAGGACTATGATAATTAATATTATCGTAGTTATTTTAATACAATTTAGTATTTTTATCATTATTAATATCATTATTAATATTATTATTATCACTTTTATCATTATTATAAAGTATCAATATTATTACAAAAATTAGTATTATCATAATTATTAATTATAAACAAGTAATCTCTATATAAAAATATATTTAATTTAGCTATATTAACAATTATGTATATATAATAAAAATATATAGATAATGAAACTTATAAATTATTAAATATATAAATTACATCATTAATAATAATATATATTTATTCGATTGCGCTTATATATATTAATGAATATACAAATGATATAGGTTCATGAATCCGAGGCTAACCCTGCATTGTTCAGTATTGTCATATGTATTTTTACTACCAAATACAGTATGGTGAGTTCCATTTGCCTTTTTACCCTTTATATTTTTGGGCTGAGAATACATGCGTAATTTTTATAAATGTTTTACGAAATAGACACAAGTAATCGAAACTACATTATATGGTTGAATGATCGAAGCCGAATATGCCCCTTTTAGCTTGGTAGCCTAAGAATTAGGGAACATCACTAATTTTGAGAATTAGTGCACGCCTAATTGACGCGAATCCTAAAGATAGATCTATGGGCCCAACGAACCCCATCCAAAGTATCGGATGCTTTAGTTCTTCGATGTTGTTTTATATCATGTCCGAAGGATTTCCCGGAATGATAGGGGATATTCTTATATGTATCTTGTTAATGTCGGTAACCAGGTGTTCAATCCATATGAATGATTTTTGTCTCTACGCATGAGACGTATGTTTATGAGAAATGGAAATATGAAATCTTGTGGTCTATTAAAAATTATGAAATGATTGTTTATGATAAACTAATGAACTCACCAACCTTTTGGTTGACACTTTAAAGCATGTTTATTCTCAGGTATTAAAGAAATCTTCCGCTGTGCATTTGCTCATTTTAGAGATATTACTTGGAGTCATTCATGACATATTTCAAAAGACGTTGCATTTGAGTCGTTGAGTTCATCAAGATTAATATTAAGTCAATTATAGTTGGATATATTATGAAGTGGTATGCATGCCATCAACTTTCGATACAATTAAAGTTTGTCTTTTAAAAACGAATGCAATGTTTGTAAAATGTATCATATAGAGGTCAAGTACCACGCGATGTAACCAAATGTAATGAATTCATCCAGATGGATTAAGACGGGTCCTTTCATTCAATTCCTCGGTCACATAGTAAACAAAGAAGGTATTCAGGTGGATCCACCAAAGATTGAAACCGTTGAAAAGGGAAAACCCCAAAAACTCCGAAGCATATACGCCAATTTTTAGGACTAGCTGGTTACTACAGAAGGTTTATCCAAGATTTTTCCAGAATAGCAAAACCCTTGACTGCATTAACGCATAAAGGGAGGAAATTTGAATGGAAGGATGAACAAGAAAAGGCGTTTCAATTATTAAAGAAAAAGTTAACTACAACACCTATATTGTCATTACCTGAAGGGAATGATGATTTTGTGATATATTTTGATGCCTCAAAGCAAGGTCTCGGTTGTGTATTAATGCAACGAACGAAAGTAATTGCTTATGCGTCTAGACAATTGAAGATTCAAGAGCAGAATTATACGACGCATGATTTGGAATTAGGCTCGGTTGTTTTTGCATTAAAGACTTGGAGGCACTACTTATATGGGGTCAAAAGTATTACATATACCGACCATAAAAGTCTTCAACACATATTTAATCAGAAACAACTGAACATGAGGCAGCGCAGATGGATTGAATTGTTGAATGATTACGACTTTGAGATTCATTATCACCCAGGGAAGGCAAATGTGGTAGCCGACGCCTTGAGCAGAAAGGACAGAGAACCCATTCGAGTAAAAGCTATGAATATAATGATTCACAATAACCTTACTACTCAAATAAAGGAGGCGCAACAAGGAGTTTTGAAAGAGGGAAATTTAAAGGATGAAATACCCAAAGGATCGGAGAAGCATCTTGATATTCGAGAAGACGGAACCCGGTATAGGGCTGAAAGAATTTGGGTACCAAAATTTGGAGAGATGAGAGAAATGGTACTTAGAGAAGCTCATAAAACCAGATACTCAATACACCCTGGAACGGGGAAGATGTACAAGGATCTCAAGAAATATTTTTGGTGGCCGGGTATGAAAGCCGATGTTGCTAAATACGTAGGAGAATGTTTGACGTGTTCTAAGGTCAAAGCTGAGCATCAGAAACCATCAGGTCTACTTTAACAACCTGAAATCTCGGAATGAAAATGGGAAAACATTACCATGGATTTCATCACTAAATTGCCAAGGACTGCAAATGGTTTTGATACTATTTGGGTAATAGTTGATCGTCTCACCAAATCAGCACACTTCCTACCAATAATAGAAGATGACAAGATGGAGAAGTTAGCACGACTGTATTTGAAGGAAGTCGTCTCCAGACATGGAATACCAATCTCTATTATCTCTGATAGGGATGGCAGATTTATTTCAAGATTCTAGCAGACATTGCAGCATGCATTAGGAACTCGTCTAGACATGAGTACTGCCTATCATCCACAAACTGATGGGCAGAGCGAAAGGATGATACAAACGCTTGAAGACATGCTACGAGCATGTGTTATTGATTTAGGAAACAGTTGGGATCGACATCTACCGTTAGCAGAATTTTTCTACAACAACAGCTACCATTCAAGCATTGAGATGGCGCCGTTTGAAGCACTTTATGGTAGAAAGTGCAGGTCTCCGATTTGTTGGAGTGAAGTGGGGGATAGACAGATTACAGGTCCGGAGATAATACAAGAAACTACCGAAAAGATCATCCAAATTCAACAACGGTTGAAAACCGCCCAAAGTCAACAAAAGAGCTACGCTGACATTAAAAGAAAAGATATAGAATTTGAAATTGGAGAGATGGTCATGCTTAAAGTTGCACCTTGGAAAGGCGTTGTTCGATTTGGTAAACGAGGAAAATTAAACCCAAGGTATATTGGACCATTCAAGTTTATTGATCGTGTCGGACCAGTAGCTTACAGACTTGAGTTACCTCAACAACTCGCGGCTGTACATAACACTTTCCACGTCTTGAATTTGAAGAAATTTTTTGCTAAAGAAGATCTCACTATTCCGTTAGACGGAATCCAAATCAACGAAAAACTTCAATTCATCGAAGAACCCATCGAAATAATGGATCGTGAGGTTAAAAGACTTAAGCAAAATAAAATACCAATTGTTAAGGTTCGATGGAATGCCCGTAGAGGACCCGATTTCACCTGGGAACGAGAATATTAGATGAAGAAGAAATACCCGCACTTATTTCCAGAAGATACGACAACACCTCCAACTGCTTAAAATTTCGGGACGAAATTTATTTAACGGGTAGGTACTGTAGTGACCCGAACTTTTCCATGTTTATATATATTAAATAAAATTATTATTTACATGATTGAATGTTCCCAACATGCTAAGCAATCAAACTTGTTAAGACTTGATTAATTGAAATAGGTTTCATATAGACAATTGACCACCCAAGTTAACCGGTGATTCATGAACGTTAAAAACTTGTAAAAACTATATGATGACATATATATGGTTATATATATAGTTAACATGATATTATGATAATTAAGTATCTCATTAGGTATTTTAAAAATGAGTTATATACATAAAAATGAGACTATTGAATTAAGAAACACGAAAACGATATATATAACGATTATCGTTATAACAACGTCTTACTAAGTACATATGAATCATATTAAGATATTGATATACTTGGTTAATTATGTTAAATGATAAGTAAATATATCATTAAGTGAATTAACAATGAACTACATATATAAAAATAAGACTACTAACTTAATGATTTCGAAACGAGACATATATGTAACGATTATCGTTGTAACGACATTTAACTGTATATATATCATACTAAGATATATTATATATCATAATATTATGATAATGTAATAATTTAACATCTCTTTAGATATAATAAACAATGGGTTAACAACATTTAACAAGGTCGTTAACCTAAAGGTTTCAAAACAACATTTACATGTAACGACTAACGATGACTTAACGACTCAGTTAAAATGTATTTCCATGTAGTGTTTTAATATGTATTTATACACTTTTGAAAGACTTCAAGAAACTTATCAAAATACTTATACTTAACAAAAATGCTTACAATTACATCCTTGTTCAGTTTCATCAACAATTCTACTCGCATGCACCCGTATTCGTACTCGTACAATACACAGCTTTTAGATGTATGTACTATTGGTATATACACTCCAATGATTAGCTCTTAGCAGCCCATGTGAGTCACCTAACACATGTGGGAACCATCATTTGGCAACTAGCATGAAATATCTCATAAAATTACAAAAATATTAGTAATCATTCATGACTTATTTACATGTAAACAAAATTACACATCCTTTATATCTAATCCATATACCAACGACCAAAAACACCTACAAACACTTTCATTCTTCAATTTTATTCATCTAATTGATCTCTCTCAAGTTCTATCTTCAAGTTCTAAGTGTTCTTCATAAATTCTATAAGTTCTAGTTTCATAAAATCAAGAATACTTCCAAGATTGCTAGCTTACTTCCAATCTTGTAAAGTGATCATCCAACCTTAAGAAATCTTTCTTATTTACAGTAAGATATCTTTCTAATATAAGGTAATACTCATATTCAAACTTTGATTCAATTTCTATAACTATAACAATCTTATTTCGAGTGGAAATCTTACTTGAACTTGTTTTCGTGTCATGATTCTGCTTCAAGAACTTTCAAGCCATCCAAGGATCCTTTGAAGCTAGATCTATTTTTCTCATTTCCAGTAGGTTTATCCACAAAACCTAAGGTAGTAATGATGTTCATAACATCATTCGATTCATATATATAAAACTACCTTATTTGAAGGTTTAAACTTGAAATCACTAGAACATAGTTTAGTTAATTCTAAATTTGTTCGCAAATAAAAGTTAATCCTTCTAACTTGACTTTTAAAATCAACTAAACACATGTTCTATATCTATATGATATGCTAACTTAATGATTTAAAACCTGGAAACACGAAAAACACCGTAAAATCGGACATACGCCGTCGTAGTAACACAGCGGGCTGTTTTGGGTTTGATAATTAAAAACTATGATAAACTTTGATTTAAAAGTTGTTATTCTGGGAAAATAATTTTTCTTATGAACATGAAACTATATCCAAAAATCTTGGTTAAACTCAAAGTGGGAGTATATTTTTCAAAATGGTCATCAAGACGTCGTTCTTTCGACTGAAATGACTACCTCTTACAAAAACGACTTGTAACTTATATTTATGACTATAAACCTATAATTTTTCTGTGTAGATTCATAAAATATAATTCAATATGAAACCATAGCAATTTGATTCACTCAAAACGGATTTAAAACGAAGAAGTTATGGGTAAAACAAGATTGGATATTTTTGCTTGTTGTAACTACTTGAAAATTGGTAACAAATCTATATTAATCACATCCTAGCTAACTCATATTGTATTATACATGTATTCTAATATATTATGTAATCATGGGATACCATAGACATGTATACAAATGTTTTGACATATCATATTGACACATGTATATATATTATTTGGAACAACCATAGACACTCTATATGCAATAATGTTGGAGTTAGCTATACAGGGTTGAGGTTGATTCCAAATATATATATACTTTGAGTTGTGATCTAGCCTGAGACGTGTATACACTGGGTCGTCGATTGATTCAAGATAATATATATCGATTTATTTCTGTACATCTAACTTTGGACAACTAGTTGTTTGTTACTAACGAGGACAGTTGACTTAATAAACTTAAAACATCAAAAATGTATTAAAAGTGTTGTAAATATATTTTGAACATACTTTGATATATATGTACATATTTGTTATAGGTTCGTGAATCGACCAGTGGCCAAGTCTTACTTCCCGACGAAGTAAAAATCTGTGAAAGTGAGTTATAGTCCCACTTTTAAAATCTAATATTTTGGGATGAGAATACATGCAGTTTTATAAATGTTTTACGAAATAGACACAAGTAAATGAAACTACATTATATGGGTGAATGATCGAAGCCGAATATGTCCCTTTTGCTTGGTAACCTAAGAATTAGTAAACCGATCTACTAATTGACGCGAATCCTAAAGATATATCTATTGGGCCTAACGAACCCATCCAAAGTACCGGATGCTTTAGTACTTCGATGTTGTTTTTATCATGTCCAAAGGATTTCCCGAAATGATAGGGGATATTCTTATATGCATCTTGTTAATGTCGGTTACCACGTGTTCACCATATAAATGATTTTTATCTCTATGTATGGGATGTATATTGAAATATGAAATCTTGTGGTATATTATTATGATTTGATAATATATAGGTTAAACCTATAACTCACCAACATTTTTGTTGACGTTTTAAGCATGTTTATTCTCAGGTGACTATTAAGAGCTTCCGCTGTTGCATACTAAAATAAGGACAAGATTTGGAGTCCATGCTTGTATGATATTATGTAAAAACTGCATTTAAGAAACTTATTTTTGATGTAATATATTCTTATTGTAAACCATTATGTAATGGTCGTGTGTAAACGGTATATTTTAGATTATCATTATTTGATAATCTACGTAATGCTTTTTAAACCTTTATAGATAAAATAAAGGTTATGGTTATTTTAAAAATGAATGCAGTCTTTGAAAAACGTCTCATATAGAGGTCAAAACCTCGCGATGAAATCAATTAATATGGAACGTTTATAATCAATATGAACGGGACATTTCACTAAGTGTATGAAGAATATGTGATAAAGGTTATAGCATGACATTTACCAAAAACTCCTCACACATAATAAAAGATGGTAAAAGTGGCATAAATGGAATTAGGAAGAAAGGCATTTATACATGTAAACTAGATGACTTCAAACATGTAGATATTTGTCTAACCTCTATACATGATACTACTACTTTGTGGCATAGGAGACTAGGGCATGCTAATATGTAATTAATTCATAACATTTCGTCAAAAGACATAGTTAGAGACTTGCCTAAATTGAAATATGAAAGTCATTTTTGTGATGCATGCAAAGTAGGAAAACAAGTTCATGCAAAGTCATAAGCCTAAGAACTTTATCTCTACTAAAGGATGTCTAGAACTTTTACACATGGATTTATTTGGGCCATCGGCCGTTCAAAGTTATGGAGGAAATTTTGATACTTTAGTAATAGTAGATGACTTCTCAAGATATACATGGACACTATTTCTAAAGCATAAAAATAAAGCGTGTGAAAGATTTATCATTTTTGCTACTAAGATACAAAACTTACTTGGTTGTACTATAGTAACAATAAGAACGGATCATGGTAGAGAATTTGGTAATGATGCTCCATTTGGAGTCTTTTGTGATTTAAATGGTATTTCTCATAATTTCTCGGCTCCTCGCACACCTCAATCTAATGGGGTTGTTGAAAGGAAAAACCGAACTCTTCAAGAAATGATTCGAACAATGTTAAATGAACAATCTATACCTTAAAAGTTTTGGATAGAGTCTTAATTAGGCCATCAATGGATAAAACACCCTATAACGTCTTAAATGGTAGAAAACCAACCGTAAGTCATTTTAGAGTATTTGGGTGTAAATGTTTCATCTTGAACAAAAGGGAATATCTTACAAAGTTTGAACCTAAAGCTTACGAGGGAGTGTTCTTAGGATATTCATTAGAAAGTAAGGCATATAGGGTTCTAAATAAATACACTAATGTCATAAAAGAATCTCTAGATGTCACATTCAATAAAACTCCTCCTCCATCTAAGACTAAACCTTTAGAAGATGATGATGTCATAGAACAAGATGCTATAGAAATAATGCCAACTCAAGTTGAGTCCAATGAAATAAATGAGGATGGATCTCATTTAAAACCAAGTAAGGATAACTTAGCATCCTTGATTGATCTTAAACATGTTAGGGATCATCCCATAGAAGAAGTCATAGGAGATATCAACACTAGAACCACTAGGTCTCAAGCATTTAACCTAATTGCCAACTATGCTTTCATCTTCCAAATAGAACCTAAAAATATTAAGGAAGCCCTAGATGAAAGCAAAATCATAGGTACCAAATGGATCTATAGAAATAAACTAGATGAAGATGGCAATGTAGTTAGAAACAAATCTAGACTAGTTGCACAAGGATATAGTCAACAAGAGGAAATTGATTATGATGAAACATTTTCCCCCGTCGCTAGGCTAGAATCTATAAGAATACTTCTTGCATATGCATGTGCAAATAACTTCAAACTTTATCAAATGGATGTTAAAAGTGCTTTTCTAAATGGTGTCATGAATGAAGAAGTATATGTGGCACAACCTCTGGGGTTTGAAGATTTCGAAAAACCATATCATGTTTTTAAGCTTAAAAAGGCTCTTTATGGACTTAAACAAGCTCCTAGAGTATGGTATGAAAGACTTACAACCTTTTTAATAAATCACAGTTTTGAGATGGGAAAAATTGATAACATACTCTTTGTTAAAAGGCATGAAAAGGATTTAGTTATAGTTCAAATATATGTTGATGATATTGTATTTGGTTCTACTAACGAATCTCTTAGCAATGAGTTTTCTAAGTTAATGCATGATGAGTTTGAAATGAGCACGATGGGTGAACTCAAGTTCTTTCTCGGACTTTAAATCAAACAACTAGAAGATGGAACGTTCATCAATCAACAAAAGTACATTCATGAAATGATCAAAAAAATCGGAATGGAGAACTCAAAACCAATGGCTACTCCTATGGTAACAAATTTGAAGCTTACTTTAGAAGGAGAAGGAGAACCGTTCGATAGCACCAAATATAGGGGAATGATTGAATCCATTTGATATGGCCAAAACAGACGGTTTTATTTGTGCGGTGTCGTTAGGTAGCAACACGTCAGAATTAGCTACCAAAAGAGAGTAATGGTTTATCATTTATATTTAGCTAGGGTTTCGTAGCTATAACTCACATACTTGTCTTCCTTTTAACGAATAAGTGGTAAATATAACTCAGGTTCATATTTTTGTATGTTTGCTCAGTAATGTGGGACAAAAGTGCCTATATAGTCAACCCTAGTGACAAGAGGTGATAGATTAAGATTAACTACTAATATTATAATTTAACTGTAAAGATAAAAATAGATAGGTATGGAGGATAGAATTCTGATGGAGAACTATTACTAGAGTTTAACTTCCTAGAATAAACACTAAACCTCAATCAACTTGGCTATGAACATAACTGATTTGTCAATAAGAGTTTAGGCTTTGAAGATTCTGGCTAAGACGGATATCCCTACTCCCAACGTTAACCTTAAAGGGTTTAAACAACCTTGTGGATAGAATCCTAGGTACATGAACAAAGAGTTATATCCCTAAAGGAAAGTCTCAGCTTTTCTTAATCCTAGTTAGTCTAACTAAAGTAATATTCCACCACTTAATACTATGCTATGTCTTAACATTAACAGATGTGCAATCTTAGATATTCTAAGGTACTGCTAATCACAACCTAAATGGGCGGCTCTTCTTTGACGAATAAATGGTTATTCGTACGGAGGTACTATATCCCTATTGTGACGTTAAGCACGAATAACTACTTACCTTGTATCCTAGGGTTGATCAGGTCCTAAAACTAGGTTATAGCCACGTGAGTAAGTGGAAAGGGTGATCCGTAAATTAAACCTCTAAACCGTCAAGATTTCAGCATAACAATAACATAAGTTTCTAATAAATTATTCAACATATAATAAGAATTTGTAACAGATAGATAGGCATGCAAGATGAAAGCAACTTAAGATAACAAGATAAATTCATTAAATTAAGGAAAGTGTTCACCATCTACAGACGAGATCTGAACCATTACAAGTGCTGACATCCTCTAGACCGCTCCTATTACAATCTTCGGGGTTCGCCTCCGGGTACTTAAATTCCCGCTCGGAGGTGAGAAGGCCTTGAAAGCTCTAGTGAGAGAAAGTGTATTGTAGTGAGAGAGTGAGAAGAGGTGTGTTGAAATTGGATGACAAAAAGCCTTTAAATAGATTTGAAATTTGCCTGCAAATGGCTGGCAGGCCGTTTGCAGGGGCCGTTTAACTTGGGTATGTAGCAGGCCATTTGCAAGCCTGGCAAGCCGTTTGGCAGGCCATTTGGCCTGCCTGGTCAGCTGATTTTACTGGGTCGTTATAACAACCCTCATTTTTCTTTCATGAAATGACAGAAATGCCCTTAGGGTTCATTGTTTGTATGTACATTATAACTAGGGTTGTTATCCGGATATAATAAAAGAAGTAATTAATACTAAAACCCTAATATTATTTAAAACCCTAAACCTAACCCTATATATTAAATACTAAACCCTAATACCATTTAAATATTAAACCCAAACCCTAATAACTATTACTATTATTAATGTTATTACAATGATTAAATAAAATGTATTTTAAATAAGATGTAACTTAAAAAAATATATATAAAATATACAAATGAATACAGAATGCCGAAAATATATATATATATATATATATATATATATATATATATATATATATATATATATATATATATATATATATATATATTATAAATAAATAAATAATAATACGGTTAATAAAAAAAAAGAGAGGAGAACTTGGTCATTAAGCTTTCACAATCCTAGCCTAATACTAATTCATGTGCTTTATCATTAAGTAATCCTTGATCTTTAAGTAATTATATTTGTGTTTAGGATTCTAAAAAGCTCAACTATATAAAGCCACATGATCTTTCCACAATTAAACCCCACAAATCTCTCCTAAAATCCTTGCAATTGTCGACTGATCTGCAGTCTTCTTCCCCCTTTTTTTTCGACTAACTGCAGCTTTCCACAAGCTTTTTGGTCGACACATTCAGCCCCAAAACAGCCTGCTCATTCGACACCCTGCTAGCCATTCCTGTTGCCACCTTGCTCATCCAAAACAGTCCCCTAAACCCTCCAAGTTACCATCTGCAATCGATCCATTGTTGCTGATGTGTTCAGTTTCTGTTTCGATACCACAAACAGCCCAAGAATCACCTACTTGTTGCTGCTGTTCCTGCTGTGTTTGTCGAACCAAAACAGACCCAAAAGACCTTGTTTTGGGTCGTGATTTGCTGCTGGGATTCTGCTCGTGTTGTGTTCCACATTCATCATCTTTATCTTGATCTCTAACCTCCTAAGGTATACCTAAAACCCTAATGATAAACCTACTTTTAATCAATTACTTCTAGGTTATTTATAAGTGTTATTCATAAGTATGATTATGTTATTAGATGTTAACGATTAATGAATAAAGAATGATAAAAGATTATGATTAATAAGTTTGTGTATGTTAAATTTAAAAGTATAATTATTAATGAATTATGAATGTGAATGAGTAAATATAATGAATATGAATTGATTATGTTAATAAGATTAAGTTAATGAATAATGATAATAATGACATGTGTTAGTAATAAGGTTAAAAGATAAAAGACGTATGATGATGATTAATAAGGTTACAAGTATTATGAATAAGATTATGAATATGAATGAAGTAGAGTTAATAAGATGAATAATTATTATGAGTATGATCATATATATTGTGCATGAAAGATTGTGTTTAAAATAGATAAATGTTATAGTTATGATGTAACATGAAGTCAAAAGTATTATGGATATTAAGGAGATAATGATGATTAAAAGATTTAGTATAAGGTTAAGTATGATGTAAATAGTTAAAAGTTTATGGTTAATAAGATTAGAGTTTATGAATATGATAAAAAGGTATGATTTTATGTGATGTTGGTTAATAATAAATAATGATAATGATATACATGCATGCATGCATGCATGCATACGTATGTATGTACATATATATAGGTAGGTATATGCTTGTGTATATATTTAGGTGTATACATACGTGTATATGTATGTGTATATATGTATGTATATGTACGCGTGTGTGTATGTATGAGTGTGTATATGTACCATGTATATATTATAAGAATTACAAAAGATGATAAGAAGTTATATATATATATATATATATATATATATATATATATATATATATATATATATATATATATATATATATATACGTACCACCTTTACCTTAATGTATATATAACACTTACATATGTTATACATATATATCACATAGTTATAAACACATATATGTATAATAAAAATAAAGAATATATGTATGTATCACATAGGTGTATATTTATATATGTAACACATAATGATAAGATAGCATAATAGTTGATTAATTAAATAAAAATACTATTATTAGAATAACTTATACACCTAACTATATAGTAACACTTAATTACACTAAGTATATTATCACTTATATATATACAACTAATAAGTATCTTAATAAATTGGTTATGTGTATACACTTATAACGTAAAGGTTATAATTAAAGGTAGCGTACAAAGACTACAAACATCACCGCTACTTGTGGCCTAGGGTGATCCTTGTTGCCATTATGGGACACGCTTGTGGATCTCGAATGCCAAGACTTAGATTCTGGTCAAGAGTCCTGGGCGCCAGGTAACAATAGATCATTCAAGTGACTTGCATGGTATCACGAAGTTTGGGCGAGATTGTACAACATCTTTGTTAAGAATTATAAACCGAACTTCCTAAACTATAAACTTACTATAAGTGGAAGCTTTCCATAAATAGTAGGTTTTCAAAAATAGAAACTTATGAGAAATAGGTTCTTTTCTTGAAAACCGTCACTGTTAATATAGTTTACTATATTAATAAACAAACTTTATGTCTATTGGACATTAACTAATTAAACATTATATCTCTAGGTTGAGATCTCTGATTACATACTCCGTTCATACTACTTGCGTGGAATATCTACTTGCTACTAAGGTGAACTTCATAGCCCCACTTTTTAATTGTGTTTATATACTTATTTTGAACTTTTGGGGTGAGACACGTGCTTGCTTTCAAACTGTTTTACGCTTAGACACAAGTACACAAAAACTTTATTTTGATTAGTTCAAACTGTGCTATGACATGCTTTGTTTCATGCTTAATCCCTGCCATGATATCATTAGTTACTGGAATTAGGCAAGCTTAATTGTTATGGGTAGCGCTATTGAGAGTGACGTCTCTATCCAGGTGACCGTTGGTCAATGGATACATAATAATGATTTAACGACACGAACGAATAAAGTGTTCACGGGGTAACTTGTTTAGTTTCGATATCATACACCTCAGCACTACTAACGAACTGATTAACCTTTATAAATAAATCTTGTGGTCTAAAAACTTATTATGATTATTAAACCTATGTTGTTCACTCAACCATTTTTGGTTGACACTTTAAGCATGTTTTGTCTCAGGTGAAGATTGCTAAAGATTATTTGCTATTTGAACTTTGCTGCATTTGAAGTCCGCATTTTTACATTTATATTATTGCATTAAAACATTTTAGATTACATTTAAATTTTAAGGAGTCATTTGTAATGACTTAATACTTTCCGCTTCTTAAAATACATTGGGTTTTATTAAAACGTCTCATTTAGAGTCGTTCTCGTTTATACATACTTGTGTTGTGATATTGTGAAGTCATATTTCCCCGGCCCTATTTGGGGGGTATGACAGTCGTAACTTTATTTTTTGTCTTTCACCGTTTTCGCTCTAGAATCTTCGTTTTAGCTCCGATTCTCTTGATTCTTTTTGTATCGTCTTCGTAATTACTTTATCTACAAATTTAACCGAAAAAGTAATTATTTTGCCGATAAAGTTTTGAACTTTATGCTTTTGGGACTCAATATCGGGGGGGTAAAAACGTGACTTTTTAGCCGATATCACTCTTCTATATGTAACGGCAAGTCGGCCCGATATCATGTTTAGTGTGTGCTTGTGTGCAAGATTTCACGAAAATCCAAAAACATCACATGTTGAAGCCGTCAAAAGGATCTTTAGATACTTAAAGGGAACAATGCATCTTGGGTTATGGTATCCAAAGTTCACCGGGGTTGATATTATGTACTTTGCGGATTCCGATCACGGAGGATCAATGATTGATAGAAAGAGCACAAGTGGAGTATGCGCGTTCGTGGGTCTTTGCTTAACATCATGGTTCTCAAAGAAGCAAACGTCCGTAGCATTATCTCCCACCGAAGCCGAATATGTAGCTATGGGAAGAGCATGCGCACAAGTGTTATGGATGAAGCAAACCTTCCTTGATTACGATATCATCTCAAGCGAACTTTCGAGCTTTAAACACTGAAGATTTTTATTCGTAGTGATCAAGTGGTCTTTGTTCCAAGACGGTGGAGCGAAAACTCGGTTTTATTCTTTTTGTTATTCTCAAACCCTTTTCCGCAAGAATGAGAGGAGGTTACATAACTGAGGCTATCTCACTCGGGTCACTCATTTCACTGAAGTGTTTTAGGGTGTCCTATAGTTCTAAAAAAATGAAATCGCTCTTAGCCAGTCATGCTCACATTCTTCTCATAGGCTTGATCAAGACTCAAATCTCCATCACTTATTTGAGAGAACTTTCAGTTATGAACTCAGCTTGTATCGTGAAGAGATGGTGATTTGGAGGTTTTTGGGGTGTGAAAGGTTTGATAGATAGGAGTTCCTTTAAAAGATCGATTTTTGATGATCCTTTCAGCTTCTTGTCAGGAATTTCAGGATGAGCATCCTTCTTTTTGACTGTCAGGAGTTCTTTTATCGAATCTTTTATGGTTCTGCTCCTTTTTTCAGAACCTTTATTCATCAAAATTCTTTTTTTTAGGGTAACAAGCATCTTTTTCTTTTCTCTTCGAGGTCTCGTTTTATTGTCGGTCTTCTTGATAGTTGGCTTGAATGCTCGCATTTTCTAATGCGGTTTTATAGAGGATTTCCCGGAAGGAATAATTTTGTCGGAATTTATTTCTTTATTTATGAAGTGAATCTAATGGATAGGTAGTGGTGGATGGAATTGTGGTGATTTGGAGTGAAGATGGCCACGAAGGTGTGTAATAGGGGTGTTTTTGTCTTCACGAATAGCCGAGGTTCTAACTTAGTAATCCTCGTCAAAATGTGTGACTCCGAAATGTAGATCAAGAGCAAGTTCTGATTCTGAGATGTTAACATCGGCGCACTCAACGAAAGTATAGTGAAACACTAAAAATGAGTGCTTACAAAGCCTTATTTGGGGGGGGGGGGTGGGGGTGCCTCACAACAATTATAATTGCGCCATTCATTATGCAATGCTCTTTTGGAAAATTAGGTTTGATTTTCACAAAAAGAATTTAACCTTGTTTTACTCTTTTGTGTATTTTGTAGCAAAATTTTTTTTGATCCTTTATAGAATTTTATAATCCTTAGTGTTTTATAGTTCAAAAAGTTTTAAATTTTGTGAAAAATTTAGTTTAAAAACACTTGAGGGTTTTTACAATCCTTAGTGTTTTATATTCTATTGCAACATTTGTTATCCCACACTTTAAAATAACATTGTTCTCAATGTTAAGGATACGACGTATCCCACACTTAGGTTTTGAAAGAGGCGTTTTGTTATTAAAAGTTTATGTTGATGGGGTTGTCAATCCCACACTTAGTTTTTAAAGTGGTATAGTAGTTTGCGTATATTCTATTGAAAAAGATGGTGAAGACCTAGTACCCCCTATGATTGCAAGGTGGGCATTCGGATGGTTTTTCAATTATGGTTTTTTCTATTCTCGTGCCGGCGCCAACCTCGTTCAGTGCGTCCTTGCTCCAAGTTGTGCTTACATCTTGTATGATCTCGATCGTCGGTTGTTTGTGACGTTTTATTCATGCAATTTTATTCTAATTATCATACAGACTTAAAAACATAAAGTAGTTATGCCCAAGATTGGGCGTACATACATAGTTTAATAATGTAATACAATATCATAAGTAATCATAAAAATAGTTCAGAGATAGGGAAAGTTATGACTGAGCTGGATGGTATGGAAAAGTTATGGCTGAGCTGGATGGTATGGAAGAGAGTACGATACACTCATGTGTGGCCTCGTCGGGTTCCTAAAATTGGACTGTCCCTCATCAGTCATTTCTTTGTTTGTAGTGAATTGTTGTGCCAATTCTGCCGAATTCATCCCCGAGGATATCTTGAACTGGATCTCATCTGATCGTGCGATCAGTCTCATGAGTGATGAGGTGCTCATGTGAATCATATGCCCTGTAAGCTAACCCTGCCCTTCCTGCAGATCTCTACCCCAATGTGGGTTCATACCCATACCGTCTATACCCTGTGTTACTCCCTCTGTCATATACCGGCTTTCAGCCTGATCCCATGTGGAAGCCTGAGCATCGGTTGATGTATCTCTGTAAGTGCTGATGTGGGTTGTGTCAAACAGGTTGTTGACAAAATCTGCGGCCCCTGTGCTCTGTTCCCTTGGAGGAGATAGGATGACTGTATGCTGCGTGTAATGATGCCGAGGCGGAGATGGGGTCCTGAATACTGATGGCTCGGGCCTGTACCTCTAGGGTCTCTGTGGGCGAACATCACCGGATACTCATGAGGATATGGCGGGACATTAAGATGTCTGCATGCATGATGTGTGAAGTGATCCAGGTTCTGAAAGATAGCGTACTGAGCAAACCAACTCTCACGTCTGGGCAGATCTCCCATATGATAATGGTACGGTGGAAAGCGCAGCCGATCCCTCTCTCCTACTGATGAGTGTCGCCGGGCGTCAGTGGACTGACCCTATGTGGTGGGATCATCCTCATCCCGTGGTTCCTGTGAACCCCGCCGTCTATGACCCTTGCTCGTCCTCGTATCAGGCCTAAATCCCGTAACTTTTACCCCTGGCATTGTCCGGTCTTCTGAGTCTGGTATTGCCGGATTAGCTGTAACTATTAACTGTTCATCCTCAATCCGAATGTACTACCAAGTGTTCAGTAACTTGTACCCTATCTCTTCAGACTCGGCTGCTGTCCTATACCCAAATCTCTCAATATTACCTAAAACATGCATCCTGCGAAGGAGTTTGGTGACAACGGCTCCCAAAACCAGCATAACTATTCTTGAGGCATTTCTTTCATTGGTGAATGCCTGGGCTAGAAGGTGTGCGACTTGCATATTTTTTTATTGATCATGGCGTGCATTAAGCGCATATCATTAACGGTGACAGCACCACCATGTTGGGTTTTTGAGTGAAGGGTTTTGGCGATGAGGTGGTGAAGAATGCGGTGAACGAGATTGGTGAAGTTTGAAGCCTTTTTACTTGACCTCCATGCTTCATTATCGAAGGTGTAGGTACGCCAGAAAGCTTGATGATCGATGTTGTTCAGGGTGGTGAATCCTCTTTTAAATACAGACCGGTTAACGTGTGGTAAGTGGTAAATATAACTCAGGTTCGTATTTTTGTATGTTTGCTCAGTAATGTCGGACAAAAGTGCCTATATAGTCAACCCAAGTGACAAGAGGTGATAGATTAACATTAACTACTAATACTATAATTTAACTGTAAATACAAAGATAGATAGGTATGGGGAATAGAATTCTGATGGGGAACTATTACTAGAGTTTAACTTCCTCGAATAAACACTAAACCTCAATCAACTGGGCTATGAACCTAACTGATTTGTCACTAACAGTTTAGGCTTTGAAGATTCTGGCTAAGACGGATATCCCTACTCCCAATGTTAACCTTAAATGGTTTAAATGACCTTATGGATAGAATCCTATGTACATGAACAAAGTGGTATATCCCTAAAGGAAAGTCTCAGCTTTTTTTAATCCTAGTTAGTCTAACTAAAGCAATATTCCACCACTTAATACTATGTTATACCTTTACATTAACAGATGTGCAATCTTAGATATTCTAAGGTACGGCTAATTGGACTAGAAGTCTCTCCTTTTCGATCACTTACTCAACCCCGGATCATCTTACAACATCTCAAGAACGTTGCTTCTGACGCGAATCATGCTTCTGAGCAAGCGAGTGTTCACTGAACTCTATATTGCCTACTCTAATTACAACCTAAATGGGCAGCTCTTCTTTGACGAATAAATGGTTATTCGTACGTAGGTACTATATCCCTATTGTGACGTTAAGCAAACATAACTACTTACCTTGTATCCTATGGTTTATCAGGCCCTAATGCTAGGTTATAGCCACGTGCGTAAGCGGAAAGGGTGATCCGTAAATTAAACCTCTAAACCGTCAAGGTTTCAGCATAACAATAGCATAAGTTTCAAATAAATTATTCTACATATAATAAACATTTGTAACAGATAGATAGGCATGTAAGATGAAAGCAACTTAAGATAACAAGATAACTTAATTAAATTAAGGAAAGCGTTCACCATTTACAGACGAGATCTGGACCATTACAAGTGCTGACATTCTCTAGACCGCTCCTATTACAATCTTCGGTGTTTGCCTCCGGGTACTTAATTTCTCGCTCGGAGGTGAGAAGGCCTTGAAAGCTCTAGTGAGAGAAAGTGTATTGTAATGAGAGAGTGAGGAGAGGTGTGTTGAAATTGGATGACAAAAAGCCTTTAAATAGACTTGAAATTTGCCTAAAAACGGCTGGCAGGCCGTTTGCAGGGGCCATTTAACTTAGGAGTGTGGCAGGCCGTTTGCAAGCCAGACAAGCCTTTTGGTAGGCCATTTGGCTGGCAGTTTAGCAGGCCATTTGGCAAGCCGTTTGGCTTGCCTGGTCAGCTGATTTTACTGAGTCGTAACTTGATTTCTTATCTTTCACCGTTTTTGCTATAGAATCTTCGTTTTAGCTCCGATTCTCTTGATTCTTTTTGCATCGTCTTCGTAATTACGTTATCTACAAATTTAACTGAAAAAGTGATTATTTTTTCGACAAAGTTTTGAACTTTATGCTTTGGGACTCAATATCGGGGCTAAAAACGTGACTTTTTAGCCGATATCACCCTTCTATATTTAACGGCAAGTCGGCCCGATATCATATTTAGTGTGTGCTTGTGTACAAGGTTTCAAAAAAATCCAAAAACATCACACGTTGAGGCCGACAAAAGGATCTTTATTAAAGGGAACAATGCATCTTGGGTTATGATATCTAAAGCTCACCGGGGTTGATATTATGTGTTTTGCAGATTCCGATCACGGAAGATCAATGATTGATAGAAAGAGCACAAGTGGAGTATGCGCGCTCGTGGGTATTTGCTTAACATCATATTTCTCAAAGAAGCAAACGTCCGTTGCATTATCTACCACCGAAGCGGAATATGTAGCTATGGGAAGAGCATGCACACAAGTGTAATGGATGAAGCAAACCTTCCTTGATTACGGTATCATCTCATCTGAAATACCCATATGTTGTGATAACAAAAGTGCTATAGACCTATCTAAAAATCAAATATTACACTATAGGACTAAACACATAGACATTAGGCACCACTTCCTTCGTGACTACGTCCAAAATGGTAATATTGTGATAGAAAAGGTAGAATCTGCTGAAAACATAGCTGACATATTCACTAAGCCTCTTAAAAAGGAGACCTTTAACTTGCTTAGGAATGGGTTGGGAATGATGGAACATTCTCCGTAAAATCTGGTGCAGATCACGCACGGTCGAACTACGGTCGACCGTGTTGTCAACCTCCTGGAGTCTGACAATTTTCTTTGTCTTTTATGTACTCTCTTTAATATTCGAACAACTTTTCCACCAACCACATCTCTTCTTGAAACCCCAACCACTGGATCTCTAGATTTTCTTTTGTCCTTTTTCAAGTACTCTTCAAAAGTGGTCCAAACTCTTTCAATTTTCTTCATGGTAAGAATCCAAAAACTCATTTTAATTTTGCCTATACTTGTTTAATTATGTAAGAGTCCTTCCAAACTAATAGGAACACTTTTTTTCTTGCATGGATTTCTTAATTATATGAGTAAAAATTGTTATGAAAAGCATTATTTATCAAATGTGCCATAATAGTGGTTTCTTGCATAAAATCTCATATATATTTTAAGCTTTTAAACCCACTCATGCGCACACATATGTTTGAACAATTCATTATGATACTAGTAAATCTCATGACTAGTATTTATACTTGACAAACATAAAGCAAAATGATGAAACTTGTCTAAATTTTCAAAAAGAAATGGCACAATTTACTTTCAAAATTTTGTTTTCAAAATGAGTCTAGACAAGGACTAATCTACACATTTTTAGCATATAGTTTTTCAAAATTATATAATAAACTTGAATATTTTGCTAAAAATGTGGCTTTTCTACGAAATGACCAACACGAGAAATCAACGTATTATGAACAATAGGTAACACATGGAAACTAGAGCACTTCATGAAGAGCGTGTTGTTCATCATACCAAATTTCCCGAACTAACTCAACTTTTCACTCAAAATAATTGCTTCTCATTCCTTGAGTTTGAAGAAGTCATTTATCCAACGTTAATTAGGGAATTCTATGCTCATCATGATGTTTCAAATCCCGACCAAGTTGCATTTCAACTTTTCAATACACCCTACACTTGGTCTCTTGAACAATTCGCAACCGTTATGGCTATTCCTTCCAATGGCGTTCCTTCTATACTCCTTCAACCGATCTAAGATCACTTAACCCCACATTTTCGTTGCAACCTATTTTAGATCTCATTACCACTCCTGAAGTACAACGAAACCTCAACCAACGACTTCGCATTCAAGATGATGAAATACGTCATGATCTTCAACTCATTTTAAACGTCATCCTAAACAATGTCTATTGTAGGGAACCTACCGCCAGTCACGTTTCAGGAACCGAAGTTGTTGTCATGCGGTCTCTTCTTTCTCATGAACCCATAAATCTCGCTTATCTCACTACTCAAAGAATGGGTTACCTTCGAGAACTAGGTAAGTGATGTTAACACTTATGTCGGCTTACATAGTTAAAACACTTACTCAAATGTTTGTCATCATCAAAAAGGGGGAGAAAGTTGGTTAAGATTCCAATCATAATATTCAAAAGTTAATCACTTTGTTTTGATGATGACACAAAAGAGATAAGTGCTTAATCATATGTAAGACGACATGAGTTCATAAGCCTACACTATCTCTAGCAAAAGATAAATACTTAAATAATTAAACTTGGTAAATTTGCTATGAAGCTGCACCACGGTCGACCGTGGGTCTAACCGTGGATGCCCTGTACCAACGGCTGCAAACTTTTTCAAAGTTATGACATGCGGTCAAGTACACGGTCGACCGCAGTTTTTTCTGTTACCAAAATCATCCACTTTAAGTTAGACCACTTTGAGGCATCTATAATTTACAAAACCTTTTTAAACATACTTATAATAGTTGTCCTTTTTTATCTCAAAAGAGTTTTAAACCAAAAGATGTTAATTTCTACTAATCACACCTAATGACATCTTAATGACATTTTAAACTCAATTAAGGTTAAACACATAAGTGTTTTATTTTTCACTTGCTACAAAATGTCACTCAAAAACATACTAATGATGGTCATTAAAAGTCCCAACAAAAGAGTTACTCTTTCATAACTTCTATGTATCATTTTTATGTATGTACAATTATGAGCTAGTAAGTTATTAATGTAATAATCTCCAAGTAAGCTCCAACTAGTTTCAAACTAGTTCATTTGAGATACAACAAGATTCCAAAGGGCAAAATGCTTCCATTAACAAAGTGACAAGCAATTAAGAAAAGTTGATGAAGTTTTTATAAGATAATGGTTTGTCAAGAGACAAAATTCTGCAATTACCCCATTAAGTAATCAATGACAAATGGTCAAAGCTTGAAGACTTTCTTCTTTTATGGACATGTCAACTTCTACACTTATGTCCAAAACAAAAAGGGTAATGGGATGATTTCATAGATAATTGGTCTTTAGTTGCAGCTATTCAACAAGGGAAAATGACAATTTTCAAAGGACAAAAACGGCCATAAGAATCAGATGTCAGAGGTACACGGTTGAACCACAGTCGACCGTGCAGTGAGCCGTACAACTCTCAGGCAGATTTTTCTTTCCTATAAAAGCCAAGGCTTGGAGAATTTGAAGACTCACCTCTTGCACTCATATTTTCTTATACTTCCTGATATCATTCTTATAATTCATTGTAATCTTTTGAAGTGATTCTAGCAAGAGTACATGTAAGCTTAAGTTGTAAGTTTACTTGTAAACTATCTTCTTAAAGGGACCTAGAAGGTAGTTGTGTTTTCACTAGGATAGTGCATTAGGATCTTGTGGTAAGAGCTTTAGGTGATTGTAAAGTCTTCAAAGGGACATAAGGGTTCACAAGGTGCGGCTTATCGAAGTACTAGTGTTGTATCCGGACACTCCACCCAGTTTGGAGTATCATAGTGAAGAAAAATCTCAATTCATAGAATTGGGGAGTGGATTAAGGAAGATTAGTTAATATCTTCCCGAACCACTATAAATCATTGTGTTTGTTCTCTCTTCCCTTAAAAAAATCGACTAAGTAACTATTCACCCTCCCTAGTTACTTACAAATTTTATTAATAAAACTTAAACACAATTAGGAACATAACTTTTCTATAAACATAAACACTTAAACATTACTTTTAAACATATATTCCTAAAAAAACATAAAAGGGATAGGTAGTTTTGATGATTGAGTCGGGTGCGCGACTCTTTTTCCATATTGATTACTCCGTAGGCTCCAAATGTTTATCACCCGCACTTTCGTCCTCATCTTACTTAAGCAATTTAATGTCCCTCATTATTTTTAATGCGGCCATATTATTCTTAAGGGACGCTTCTTCATATCTTAACTGAAGATCACTAATCTTTTTCATTATGTGTTCACTAACTCTATGTAACTCTTTCATATACTCCATTATAACTTCCTATATGGTAAACTCATTTTTATAAAGATAATAATCTAAGTAATTAGAGTTTTCATTAACTTCCTCCCCACACTTGTCCCTAATCATACGACTTGGTTTCCTATGAAGAGTTGCTCTAAGAACAATTGAAATGATTTAACCATAATTACAATGGTGTTATCATGATAATCGATATTAGCGCGAGCAGTTAACAAGAAAGGTGTTCCCAACAAGAGAGGAGTAATGAGATCTTCTTCCATATCCATTACAATAAAATGAACAAGGAAGTTAGAAAACCCTACTTTAACTTCAACATTTTTGCAAATACCCAAAGGTCGGTGAATCTTACTATCAGCATATAAAATGACAGCTTCAACTGGCTCCAATGGTGATAATCCTAAATGATAGTATAACTTAAATGACATTACATTAACACTTGAACCGCTGTCTACCAAAGGTTGAATAGGAACGGGACCACGAATGACACACGAGATATGAAACTCCTCGGATCAGGGCGAACAATAGGGAATTCAGAATAGGAATTTGTCAGAACTTTGCTTGAATCAAGTATACAAACACCATTAGCTTCCAATACTTCCTAACTTCCTTATCTTTTCGAACCGAAACCTTATCTTCATCCTTAGCACTTTGGAATTCATCAAAACTAATACTAAACTCATATGGATGAAAATTATCTAAGGGATCGTAACTTTTTAACAACTCTAGCATCTTTGGCAAGTTCTCATCATCTTCCTTATTAGAGAGTTTATCGGATTCATTGTCAAAAATATCTATTACTTCAGGCTTTACTTCCATCTCATTTATCTTACTCTTAGGGTTAGAAATTTCTCCACTCATTTCATCTACTTCTTTAGACAATTCCTCCTCAGTCATTTCGTATTCCCACATTACATCATATCCTTTAGACTTACAAAACTTACGAACCTCATCTTTACCTAATGGCTTTCTTTCAACCATTCCCTCAACAACCTTTTCAAACTCAGTCATTGGCTCATCTTTCTCCACAAACTTTTTATATCATTCAAACTCATCAGCTTCACTGACTTCTTATTCAACAACCACTTCGTCATCACTTCCCCATTCATCAAAAAAGTAGAAACTGTATTTACCTTCTTAAATTGGACTTGCATTGGCTTCTCAGTACTAGAAGACCCTTTTCCCTCAACCAGTTGAAACAACTTAGCAACATTACGCTCTAGATTTTGAATGAAGGCTTGGTGATTATTTTGAACTTGTGCTAATTGGGGTATGATTATCTCGTTAGCTTCATTCCAGTTTTTGATAAGGCTAAGGATATTTTCTTCAATAGGTGACCGATTTTCAGGTTGACTGTTGCATTGATGGTTTTAAACGAAGGCCGCTCTAGTTTGGAGAAACCTGGTGGATTCTATAAAATGTTTGGAAATGGAGCTTGATAAGTGTTAAATTGACGAAAGTTAGGGTTCCCATTTTAAACATTCTGACCCGCATAAGACACATTTTCAACCTGTTCCATTGTCAAACTATTAACACAATCCTTGGTTATATGTGGGCCATTACATTTTCACATCCCAAACACATGCATTTCCTTATTAAGCTTTTCCATTTGTCTACTTAAATTCCCTAATTGTAATGACCCGCCAAAATCGCTATTGATGCGGTACGTTATCTATGGTCCCACACAGAGTTTTTGACCTCTATATGATACGTTTTGATAAAATTTTGCATTCAATTTTTAATAACATACTATCTATACATAGAAAATTTACCAAAATATAGACATTTCCCAAATATATATGTCAACTTATACAAAATGACTTATTCGTCAAATTATTTAATAACAGATTATAACAATAATAGTTGAATGCAATGTCTTTTTGAAAATATGGCATGAAAGACTCCATGCAGCACCTTGAGCAAATAACAAGCAGACAGCGGAAACACTTTTAAAAAATCTGAGAATAAACATGCTTAAAAGTGTCAACCAAAAGGTTGGTGAGTTCATAGATTTATCATAAATAATCATTTCGATTATATAAATTCCAGTAATAGACCACAAGATTTCAGTTTATAAATATCTATACACCACAGTGTATAAAAAGCATTCTATAAGTTGTGGGCACCCGGTAACTAGCCTTAACAAAAGTGTATACCCCTGAGTTATAATAATATGTGCACCGAATCAAGTGCGTTCCGTTAACCTCAAAGTACTAAACACCCGTTCTTCCAAGTCAAAATCATTGACTAGTACAACATTCTGGGTGGGTTTGTAAAACCCGATAGATCTACCTTTAGGATTCGCGCCTAGTGTTCATAAACAAATAGTTAAAGTTACCAAGCTAGGGGATTTTTGATTCAAATCCACATTGAATTAGTTTTAGTACTTGTGTCCATTTCGTAAAACAGTTATAAAATATTGCATGTATTCTCAGCCCAAAAATATATATAAAAAGAGAGTAATGAAACTTACCTTAGCAGCACATAAAGCAAATCACGAAGACGTGACCGAAACTCGGAATGCAAGTAACCGTAGACCTCAACCTAGAGAACATATGTTGGTTAATAAATGTCTAACAATCTAGGTCGGTCCATAGGGTACGTATAGTCCTATTGCTCCAGTCTGACTCACAAATGTAGCAAAAGTCAACAAAAGTCAACGCAAGTCAAAGTAAGTCAAACGTAAGTCAAACACAGTCAACATGGTCAACACAAATCAACAATCTCATAATATTACTCAAATTGTTCAAATAGTCAAGCATATGTCAAACTTAAGTTATTCATTTTTATATATTAAAATAATATTATTTACATATGTGTGTATGTAGGTATTTTGTAGCTGATATTGAGTCCCACCAACTTCAAAATAATACCTTTGGTCACGACCATTGGAAAGTATATCATCCCACCTTCCTATATCCAGTTTATTTCATAAAAATGGAGTTACGTTTGAAAAGTTATGACCTTGCGAAAACAGCTCGTCGACCACAAAATGCTGATTTTGGTGCTGTTAACAGCACGGATCAACAACGAGATGCTGTTTTGATGCTTGTTTTAAACCTATTTAGACTCGAAAAAATCACACATATAATATATCGTTTTAAAGCTTGTCGTAAAGACTGTCAATACCAATTAATAGTTTTTATCCAAACTCAACCGATTTAAAATTACGAGCCCGTAAAGTAGGCCCAAGAGTCATTTTTGATACTTTCACTAAAATAATAAAAATTTTCCATTGACAACTCAAATTCTAAACCATAATACTTGAGTATGTAAAAATCATGTCATAAGTCCAAAAAGATATTTTAGACGTGTTACATACATTTGGTTCTCAAAATTTCGCATATGGGTCAAAGTAGGCGCGTATGACCCAAATGAGTCATAAACACCCATTTTAACCAAAATATGTCAAAACTCATTTTTAAAAAACTAAAACAATAAAACTTACTTAAATCAACGTATGTGACGTGTTTACGCTGACCGTTACCCATGATACTTTTTGGCTTAAATGGGTCAAGTGTCCAAACGGGCGGTTTAAATTACATTGTTTATACTTATACAAAATTAACACTTTAGAACACCCCACACTATATGAAATAGTTAATATAAGTGTATTTAGCTCATAAAAAAGTCTCAAGTCTCTAGCATTGGTCATTATTTTTTATAGGCTATGTTTGGCACAAAGCTTTTTCGAGCTTTTTGGAGCTTTTAGCTTTTAGGTTTTTGAAAAAAGCTTCTTAACTAATAAAAAGCTCCGTTTAGCACAATGAGCTTCTAGCTTTTATGGGTAGGAAAAAGCTCCCGTTTTGAACGCTAGTCCAACAAGCGTTTCATGCTAGGAGAAGAGCTTTTTGAATTTAAATGACTCACATAAATATAACCCTATTACACTCTTCTTCTACCTCTATATTTTCATACGGCAGCCATTTTTTGATCAATTCATCGATAGCTTATTGATTAGTCTTAAAAGTGTCTGATCACTCTTCTCTTCTGCGTATGGCTAGTTCTTAATTGCATCACATTATTTTCTCTGATCATGTCGCATTAGAATTTTTGTTTGTTTATTTGCTGATATAAAACCTGAATCTGCTGTTTGCTCTGCCATGTCAAATGATTTTTGTTTGTTGCTTAATGTTCTGACTTACATGATATGCACTTAGAAGTTTGACCTGCTTATGCATGGTTTGTTGTTTTAAAATTATGCGCATGTATCTATGTAGGCCATGTGAAGCTCTTGTATTGTTTCAGAGTAATTAATGTTTGTTTTGCTCTTCAAAAAGTATTCGACATTCATCCATCTTAATCTTTGGTTTTAGCTTAATTATTATATCTTCATATTACATGCTAGCATCATTATTGATCATGAATATATCAAAATCTATAAGCATATAAGTAAACCCAAAACAAACAGATGTTTTCATGGATGAGCAATAATCCCGAAAAAATGATAATCGGTACCGGTTAATTAAGGAACTATTTTGTGTTGTAGTCATCGTTGCATCACTCTTGCCCGCTCTGCATTTGATAACAATCCGTAACAATATTGCTACTTTAATATGGAATACTCGTCGTTAATAATTTAGTATTACAATATATGTTATCGGTTATTTGTTAATGGTTATGTTTTATTAAATTATTATAATGATGATATTTAAGTATTTTTTCTAATGTTCATTTTTGTCATTTTACTTATATTTTAACATCTTCAGCTACTTTACCAAACGATTAAATACTTTTAAAAAGCTTCATCTACCAACTTTTAGCTTTCAGCTGCCAACTTTCAGCTTCCAACTATCAGCTACCACCTTTCAGCTACCAGCTAGTTTTGCCAAACAAACCCATAACCCGAAACATTTGCAAAAACACAAGTTTAAAATTGTATTTACAGCAGCAACTTATGTGATTTTTAGAAAAATCATCGTAACTCCAAATCAGTCATCGCCAATTGGAGATGCGGCGTTTTTAAGTGGAGAATCTACCCAATTTTTCGTATAGTCTCATTCGACCCAGAACAGCCCCAGAAACAGCAACGAACATGCTAGTCGAAATCATTTTTTTTTAATAGCTTTTACCCAAAACGATTTTTATCATATCTTTTGGCCCGTTTAACGAAATTACACATGATCTACATGAAAACTTAATAATATTTTAAGCTCTTTTCAAATATTACCATGCCAAGAACACATTGTAAACTCAATTTTTCCAGAATAGTAATATCAAATACGAATTTTCAACAAAAACTAAATAGGTCATATCTTTTGATCTAGAAATCGAATTCATTCAATATCTATATGAAAAATTAATTACTCTTCGATAGAAATTCAATTATGTACTTAGATTAACAGTAGTTACATGTAAAAATAAGTTTTGATCAGTCCAAAAACATGATTTCATTAAAACTACCCAAATGATCAATTAAACACAAATTCACATGTAAACATTCAAGGACTTGAGCACTAGATACTACATCTTCCCTAATATGTAAAAAAAACATGAAACCCAAAAATTAGAGTTTTTAAAACTTACCCTAATTAAGCAATTGTTGGTATAGATGTGTAGCGGACGACGAGAGGAATAACAATCCGTAAACGATTTAGCAATCAAACAACTTTTGATGGGTGTTTTGATTGTTGAAAGAAGTCGATTGAGATGATGGTGATGATGAATTCGTGCAGCAGCAGAGGAGTAGAGGGATGGAATAAAAAAACGTATGTGTTTGTTAGGGTTTATTTTTGGGTTTTAATCAAATAGTTATCGAGCCAAAAGTTAAATCGCATGGGCCAAAACAAAACAAATAGACTATAGGGAGGGTGTGGATTTCAGACATGGGGCTGAAAAAGAGTGTTCATGGGCTCACTAACTAGTTGATTTATAAGTAGCCCCAATAAGTGTAGTTAACCGTAAACGCAAACTGAATCGTTAACCGAGCGTTTAACGAATTCTTGAGCTTTTATTTTATAAAATTTCCAATAATTAAAAGTATTTTTGAAACTTAACAATTATATAAAATAATTATTAAATGTGAATTATCATTCGTTTCGTTGTTTTTAAAGACGTTTTCACGATTTTCACTAACCGTATCGTTATCTAGGGTTTTATGAGTTTCTCACATACTTCTAAACCAAAGTATGAAATCAACTAATATGTAGCAGATATTAAAATAGTATATTCTAAAAAAAAAAAATTGACGTAAAAATTCGTAGTATTTAACTAACGGTCGTTAAGTATTTAACAGAAAGTTAACGAAAAAAGTCGGGTTGTTACACTAATTCAACATTCAACGCCTTTAATACATCTTTTTTTTTTTTCATTATTTCATTGTGGCTACATCTCAACTTTTGCAGAAATATGTATCATAATCATACTGTCATATTAAAAATGGATATTTGCTTCACTACTAATTGATGTGTATGGTGGTAACATAAGTACTCTTTATTGACAAATCAATAAATTCGACTTATAGCGTTTATAAATTAAGTTCTTCTGCAATACAGTTTTATACAGTTTTAGGATGATGAGTAAGTAATACTTCTCATGTTTGATACATTAGAAATGATGAAGATGTTTATTGAAAATGTGCATAAGCAATAACTCAGATTGTCTCATTTATTACTCAATGAGTTTAATCTGGAATTTCATATCAATTGAAAATATAAGTAAATAGTGAAACATTTACAAAGTCTTTAAATCAGAGCATCTTCATAGAGGTTTACAACAGGTATTATAATCGTTTTCGATTTCAAGAGCAACATCACAATGAGATATGGTAGCACATTTTGTATATTTCAGCTTGCATTTTCCTCATCTGCTACATTTTTGTTAACTCTGTTTTTATCACATCTTTAGAGGTAAACGATGTATAATTGAAGCGAGCTATTATTCAGAAACTGCTTTTTTACTATGCATTTATAAGATCGGCTAATATTAATTATGGTTGTCCTCTTTTCTCTCTCTTTATTCTATGACTAGGCCAGCTAATGTAGCCATCGGTTGGTCGGTTTATTGTAGCCATCTTTTGGGCGTAAAGGTTGATCGGTGCGTTCTAATGTGTTCTATATGTGGGAGTTACCTTATATTATTTTAATTTGATTGTTTTTGGTGTTTATTTCCACTCATTTTGTTCTAAATTAAGTTGTACATCTTATGTACATGCACTAGCATAGTTATAGTATTAGCGGTTCACATATTCCACAAAGGGAACGGCTGTTACAAAGGTATGTATCTAATTTTTGTATAGGTGGGAGGGCGAATAACGAGTGACATTTAATTTTAGTATGGGGCAAGCTTATATACAATATCCGTGCTTCATGGATGTGATAAACAGTCTATGTCTGATTTCTGAAAAAGAGGCATGCTATTACAGTGAATTAAAATGTTATCTTAAACCGATTTATGAGGTCTTCTACATTGTGAATAACCGAAGCGAAATTTTATCATTTAACAGTTTTTATGGTCGCATTGGTCCTAATTGAGACTGTGGCAGCTTTTAACGAAATGTGTGTAACATGTTTAAAGTGTCTAAGAGTTGTCATAGTTGAGTGAACTATATTGAATGCATATGATATGTCTTTATTTCTAAGGACATGCTTTTGTGTCTCTAGGTGAGATTTATAATATTCCAATAACGAATATTATAACATGAGTTAGCAACAAGGAATCCTAATAAATCATTAATGCAAATTTTTTTTATGTTGGTGTAAGTTTTATCCATGGTGTAAACCTGAATGAAGTTGGTTTCTCTTATAATAACGAATTATGCAAGACGGATATTGAGTTTGATTTAATTTTTATCAAGTTATAATTGATCATATATGTTAGATACCATTGATGTAGGAAACATTGGTCAAGACCAGGGGCGGAGGGAGGGGGGTCAAGTGGGGTCAGCCGCCCCCGACGATTTCGAAATTTTAGTGTAAATTTTTTCGGTTTTTCGATTTTGCTCCAGGTGGAATTTTTTTTGCCCCAAACCCTTCATATTTTGCCCTAAAACCTTAATATTTTGCCCTAAAACCTTCGTATTTTGCTCAAAAGCCTCTAAATTTTGCTCAAAAAAACTCTATATTTTGCCCCAAAACCTCTATATTTTGTCAAAAAATATTCCTTACGTTTTAAAAAAAAATTTGCCCCCGGTGAAATTTTTTTCTGGATCCGCCACTGGTCAAGACAGTTTCTCAGGATGCAACATATACAGTTAGTTTTCTTTACAAACTTTGTATCTATGTGTTCTACTAATACAACTAAAAAACATCAATCTTGCTGAAATAAAGTAAACTTTGTATATGTCTCATTTACTAATACAACTAAAATGATACAAGAAAAAAATACTGATATACAAATATTTTTTCAGTTTTTCTATCAGTTCATGTTTACTGAATTTGTTAATCACAATTGCCTTTTAATTTTTGCAGCTGAATGTGATTAGTCCATGTTTACTGAATATGTTATGTGCAGAAAAATCATGCATAAAGATATTGTGCAATTCATATATGTACTGATTCTATTTAAAAACTCGGAGAGGAGCCTCACGGACCCCCTAATCTCACAGGTCTCAAACAAATAATACAAGATGGTGGGTCTTATCTTGTGACCGTCTCACTGGCCTAATAATATTCACGAACTGTGTGTTTTTGTTTTCACGTTTGGTAAATCCTTTTGCAGTTTATATCGTCCCGTTAAGTCGAATTCAATGAGACCAGACGTGGTTGCAAAATACATGGATTCACCATGTATGTTTTATTTAGTTTATTTCTAAGTGTACTATGAACTATGTTTTCTATTTTGATCAAACAAGTCATGTTGGTGATAGTGATTGATATGATACGCTTCCAACAAAAGCAAGAATAACCGATGTTAAGAGCTCTGGCTACCCGGATGTTGGTTCCAGCGTCGAATTGGACGCAAGTGTCCACCGTCTCTCCACCGACAGTGGTTTAACTATTTTTTCTTTCTTTTTCAATTATTCTATTATCTTATTGGTCAACGTCATATTTTCTATCACCGAGACTTTGAACCAAGAACACCGAACGACACTCCACTTTAATCACTTTCAAGGTCCATTTTCGGCTTTAAAATTGATACCGAAAAATGGACACCGACTTGTGCTGTAAGGAAAATGTATCAGAAATTGAATGGGATAGTCCGAATATTCCATGTAATTTTACAACCCAATGACGGTATGTAGCAAGAAGAAAGTGCTTAATATCCAGGTGATACACAATTAGACCAACCAGCGAATTCCTAACATATATTAGCATTACATTGATGTGAATATTCATTAGTTTCCAATTGTAAAATTATTCTGTTACATATTTCAATTATATTATATCGATATTGTAAGCTCATTGTAAGTTCATTGAAGTTGAAAATGACTCTAGGGCCTACTTTGCGGGCTCATAAGCTGAAAATGGTTGGGTTTCAATACTACTACTTTAAACTATAACAAAAGTTAAACTATGATCTCTATCACACAATTCCATGTGCCATCAAATGTTAACTCTCTTCATAGTTGTAACTTTGAGTAGCCCACACACAATGTTAAGAGTAAGTTAACAATTCACATGATGAAGAGTTAATGTATGTAATAGACATTTGAAATTGTAGCGTTACACAATGTATTATGTTCAAATTATTATGCAAATATCACACAGTTAAGTACTTAATTGACAATTATAACAAAAGACTAACAAAGGACGTTATAGTATTTAAATTACAGGTAGCTTCTATACCATATATTACAACTATAACAAAAGACGTTAAATTGAGTACTTAATGTATAACATATACCAGTGGCGGAGCCACATTAAAGTCTATGGGTGCATATGACACTCAAATTTCAAAGGATATAGTTATAGTTTGCAATTTTATACAAAGATATAAATTAGTTGAATGGTTCCATCCAAATGTATAGGGGTTTTCTTTTAAAAAAGGGGCAAGTTCAAGCCCAAACATTTCCTTAATTTTTTTGGTTTAATTGTCTAACTCTAATTCACATTTCTTTTCGAATTTTAGTGTAACGACCCGTCAAAATCGCTATTGACGCGGCACGTTAATCATTGATTCCACAGTGAGGTTTTGACATCTATATGATACGTTTTGATAAAATATTGCATTCATTAAATAAGTGACTTTCTAAACATAGAAAGTTATAAACATGTGGGCGAGTGCTTAGGTATAAGCAAAACCCCAAAATACATAAGTCTTTAATTTACAGGTTGACATCACAGTCTAATTATTTATTACACAACGCAGTTTTATTTTGAATGCAATAAACTTTGTACAAAGCATGAGAGACTCCATGCAGGCAACAAGCACATCACAGCGGAAGCATTCTAAGGACCTGAGAATAAAACATGCTAAAAAGTTAACACGAATGTTGGTGAGTTATAGGTTTATTTGCTCGAGTCATAAACATATATAAAGATAGACCACAAGATTTCATCAAAAGTTTATCAATAGATTCTACGTAACAGAGCACCCTGGTAACTAAACTTAACGCTATAGTGATAATTACCCCATTCGTTTTAATACACGCAAACCAACGTGTCTTAAACTCAAATAACATACGTCCGTTAAAAGGCTAGCGCTCTAGCTCGGACGGGGATGTCAAGCCCTATGGATCCATATACAATTATTCGCGCCCACCAGTCCATATCCTATGTACTGGCAGCTACTAGTTACCAAAGCTAAGGGATTTTCGGTTTAACTCAGTGTAGAATTTAGTATGTACTTGTGTCTTATTGCGTTTAAAATAAATTGCATGTATTCTCAGCCCAAAAATATTTAAAGTATTTAAAAAGGGATCTATAACTCACAGTTCAATATTGAGACTCAATATTGTAGGCAAATTGCGTAGACGTAATGATGGTAGACGACTGTATGGTTGGCCTTGGATTCAAGAACAATACCCAATATTTTCTTAGCTTAAAGCGGTTTGAAACCCGAATTAAAAACACCCTCGTATATACCTTATTATTATTAAATTTAAATTTAAAATTATAATTATAATATAAATATAAATAAAGATTATAGAAGAAGAAAAAAAGTGTGAGGAAATCCGTCGAGCAAACTGACCTTTTATAATACTTTTGCATTTACTGTAGCTCATGCGATCGCATGAGTTTTCAGTGTTTTTGCCATGCGATCGCATGGCCGCCTTTTCCATTTTTGTTTGCTAGTTCGTCGACATCAAATAGTGTTACTGTAGCAAATAGTGACTGTAGCAAATAGTGTTTACTGTAGCAAATAGTGTTACTGTAGAAAATAGTTTTCACTGTAGCACTGTAGGAAAATACGGTTTCACTGTAGCAAATAGTGTTTTACTGTAGCAAATAGTGTTTTACTATAGCAAATAGTATTTTACTTGTACATCTTATAATATATATATTTATATGTATATTTACATAATATTAAATCATATAGAGAGTTGGTTTAAATTAGTCGAAATTTTCCGGGTCATCACATAACCTCCCCGTTACTCAAAATTTCATCCCGAAATTTTGAGTAGTACCTGTTTTATGAGCGATATCAGTGAACAAATGTGGATACTTTTGCTTCATTTGATCCTCACGTTCCCAAGTAAACTCGGGTCCTCGTCTAGCGTTCCAACGAACCCTAACTATCGGTATTTTGCCTTGTTTTAATTGTTTGACCTCACGGTCCATGATTTCAACAGGTTCTTCGATAAAATGGAGTTTATCATTGATTCGTATTTCGTCAAGAAGAATTACGACATCCTCTTCAGCTAAACATTTCTTTAAATTTGACACGTGAAATGTGTCATGAACACTACTAATTTCTTGCGGTAGCTTTAATCGATAAGCAACTGCTCCAATTTTTTCGGTGATTTCAAAGGGTCCTACGTACCTAGGACTTAGCTTTTCTCGTTTACCGAATCGTACAACGCCTTTCCAGGGTGACACTTTCAACATGACTTTGTCGCCCACTTGAAATTCTAGCGATTTTCTTCTTACATCAGCATAACTCTTTTGGCGACTCATGGCCGTTTTCAATCGCTGTTGTATTTGAATGATCTTTTCGGTGGTTTCATGAATAATTTCTGGTCCGGTAAGTTGTCTTTCTCCTACTTCACTCCAACAAATAGGAGACCTGCACTTTCTACCATAAAGTGCTTCAAATAGCGCTGCGTTGATGCTCGTATGATAGCTGTTATTGTATGAGAATTCTGCCAATGGTAGATGTTTATTGAAAGGACCCGTCCTAATCCATCCGAACAAAGTCCACATCGATTACAAACGATTCACAATAGTTAGTTACATCGCGAGGTACTTGACCTCTATATGATACATTTTACAAACATTGCATTCGTTTTAAAAGACAAACTTTCATTTCATTGAAAATCGACGACATGCATACCATTTTATAATACATCAAATTATAATTAACTTAATAATGATCTTGATGAACTCGATGACTCGAATGCAACGTCTTTTGAAATATATCATGAATGACTCCAAGTAGTATCTCTAAAATGAGCAAATGCACAGCGGAAGATTTATTTCATACCTGAGAATAAACATGCTTTAAAATGTCAACCAAAAGGTTGGTGAGTTCATTTATTTATCATAAACAATCATTTCATAATTTTAATAGACCACAAGATTTCATATTTCCATTTCTCATAAACATACGTCCCATGCATAGAGACAAAAATATCATTCATATGGATTGAACACCTGGTAACCGACATTCACAATATGTATTTAAGAATATCCCCATCATTCGGGGATCCTCCTTCGGACATGATATAAAATTTCGAAGTACTAAAGCATCCGGTACTTTGGATGGGGCTTGTTGGGCCCGATAGATCTATCTTTAGAGTTCGCGTCAATTAGGGTGTCTGTTCCCTAATTCTTAGATTACCAGACTTAATAAAAAAAAGGCATATTCGATTTCGATCATTCAACCATATAATGTAGTTTTGATTACTTGTGCCTATTTCGTGAAAACATTTATAAAAATTGCGCATGTATTCCAGCCCAAAAATATAAAGGGTAAAAAGGTAAATGAAACTCACCTAATGTATTTTGTAGTAAAAATACATATGACTTTATTGAACAATGCAGGGTTGGCCTCGGATTCACGAACCTTTATCATTTGTTTATTCATTAATACATATAATCGTAATCAATCAATTTCATATATTATAACTTTATATATTATTTATTTAATTTGTATATATATTTGATAATGATTATTATTTATATAGTTATACAAATCTATATTTATGAAGAATACTTAATTTGTTTTATATGAATATTTATATAAAAATTGTTAATATAATTAATATATACTTATGATCTTAATAATATCCTTAACTTTTATTTTCAATAAAATCTTAATATTAGTTATAATAGTTGATGATTTTATTAATCATTTTGATGCTAATTATAATAATAGTAATACTAATAATAATGATAGTGATAGTAATAATAATAATATTAATAATGATAATATTTATAATAACACTTAGGTTACTAATGATAATAATAATGCTTATACTAGTAGTAAAATGATACTTTGATAATTTTTAAATATAATGATACTTTATTTTAATTATGTAAGGATAATAATAATAACAGTGTTAGTAATAATAAATTTTAGCATAAACATCGTGATAAATTTGTAACCTATATCTATAGTTCCTATCACTTAAAATTATAACTATTTTTATAATTATAATAACAATAATAGTAACATTAATAATAATACTTTATACTTGATAATATTAATTATAACAATTTTATTATTAAAGGTAATCTTAATAATAATACTTTTATTAATAATAATTCCTAATTGTTTCTAATACTAATATCAATGATAATAATAGTAATTCTAAGAGTAACACCTTTATTACTAAAGTGAATAATGATAATAATTATAATACTAGTAAAAATGATGATAATAATAATACTAAAAATAATAATATTAGTAATGGCAATACTAATAAGTTTTGAATTCTAATTATAATACTTTTAGTAATTTTGATGATAACATTCACATTATTGATATTAGTGATAACAAATTAAAATGATAATAATAACATAACTCATAATAACAATAACAATAACAATAATAATAATAAAAAATGATATATAAACTACCTTAAAAGCTTTCCCAAAAAAAAAATGCCTCGCACCGGGCTTGAACCCGTGAACTCTCGTTTATCTCAAACATCCTTAAACGTCAGACCAAGTTTGTTTTTGTGACTTATTTTGTAATCCGTTTATACATGTATCTTGATCTATCTGACTCAGCCCAACTGCAAATCAGTTGGGTCTCGGCCCAAGTATAACCCGAATCGAGTTATAGCCCAACTGAATAAGTTCATAACCCTCGGCCCAATATTGATAGCTTCTCTATTGTTGATTTAAAAAAATATGCTGTAGACCAGTTTCGAACCCATGATCTTTCGCTTGATAAACACCGATCAAACCACTCCTCTGGGATTGATTTTCTGAAGTAAAACCCAAACTAATTTTTATAACATGTTTTCTGTTTCTCTTTTCATCTTCTTCCTCAACTTAGTTCTAATTGACTAATCACTCTTTTGAAACAAACAAGCAATTGCTAAATCGAATATAAGATTTAATGACCAACATATAAACAATTTTACGTGAATAAGTAGATTTTAAAAAAAAAATTATAAAAGAATACAGCATATAGCTGCTGTCGCTGTTTTTTTTTTTAAAAAAAATAACGATTTCAATTTCAAGAACGTTTTAGGCAAAGGTTAAAACACAAAATATATTCCAAATCGATCCTAAAAACATTCTAAACCCCCAATTGATCTTGAATCGTAACAGGTATCATGAATTTGATTGAGGAACAATAAGTTTGACTTTTTAAATAAAAACTGTGACTTCGAAATTAAACCTTGATTTCATGAATGAAGATTTGAAAATTTGAAGAGAGCTGGAGTAAAGGATTACTAACCCTTGTGCATTCCTCAATTTTTATAATTCAATCGAAATTGAAATCTTGCAAAAAAAACTATCGACGAACAGGGTATTGAGTGGGTGTGTTTTTCTTTCTTGTTTTCTTTAACAATTAATAAAGATGGACAAATAATATTATACATGTACTGAGATTGGATTTTAGCTAAAAAAATCGACATAATATCACAAGCCACAAGAAAATAAAGCAGATAGATAGGGATACAAATAAATGACGTGTTCTACAATCAGTATTCTATTTATATGTTATATAACTAAATTTTTATATTTATCTGTTATAATTTTATCTGTTATATATTTATATGTATTTATTTTATATATTTGCTAAAATTGTAATTATAAATATAAATATACATATACCTATATATGAATCTATATATATATATATATATATATATATATATATATATATATATATATATATATATATATATATATATATATATATATATATATATATATATATATATATATATATATATATATATATATATATATATATATATATATATATATATATATATATATATATATATATATAACTGTATCATGTATATATATTCATTTTTATTTATATACTTGTTTTATATTTATATAAATACATATGTATATATTATTTGTTATAAAGCTAAGAAAGAACCAAATTAGTGAGAATATCTCAATATATAATCCAATAACTTTACTTTAACATGAATCATATTTATTATTCAAATCGAAAAAAATAATAGTGAATAGAAATATAACTTGTGGGTGTGGTTTCATGTTGGACCAAGACTTATATGAATAAATATATTTATAATCCACAATCGTGGAAGCAAAATATCTAGTTGCCACATTGAATTGTTTCTTTCATGAATATCATTTGGCTATATGTTACCGACAGTTTTCTTTATGGAGGATATCTCGTATTAACGTGTGTTTAATCACAATCGAATGTCAAACGAGTGTTACGATTAGTATATATATTTAGTAAACTTTTATATCTATATATAGATTCATTTTATTATATCTTATATTATTTTATTTTACAAAATTAATTCTAATAAATAAATAATATAATATTTCAAATTATATTTCGAATTTGTATATATATTTATATTTATAAATATATATTTATCTATTTACAAAAAGTTGTTCGTGAATCGTCGAGAACAGTCGAAGGGTATTTGTACATATGATAACAGTTCAAAATTTTTGAGACTCCACCTAACAGGTTTTGCTTATCGTGTCGGAAACATATAAAGATTAAGTTTAAATTTGATCGGAAATTCCCGGGTCATCACATTTATCCCATCCGTTTCCGAAATCGATGACACATGCCCTCAGCATGTCTTCTAGGGTTTGAATGGTTCTTTCACTTTGGCCATCTGTCTGGGGGTGATATGCTGTACTCATATCCAAACGTGTCCCCATTGCTTTCTGTAAAGTTTGCCAGAACCTTAAAGTAAATCGGTTGTCGCGATCAGAGATGATGGACACAGGCACAACGTGTCTAGAAATAACTTCTTTTATGTAAACTTGTGCCAACTTTTCCATCTTATCAGTTTCTCGTATCGGTAAAAAGTGAGCAGACTTAGTGAGACGATCCACAACAACCCAGATGGTGTCGTAACCTCCCACTATTTTCGGTAGCTTTGTGATAAAATTCATGGTAATACATTCCCACTTCCATTGAGGAATCTCTGGTTGTGTCAGCAGTCCTTACGGTTTCTGATGTTCAGCCTTGTCCTTAGCGCAAGTCAGGCACTTTCCAACATAAGTAGCAATGTCGGCTTTCATGTTGGGCCACCAATAGAATTTCTTGAGATCGTGGTACATTTTCTCGTTTTCCGGGTGAATTGAGTACCTCGTTTTGTGTGCTTCATCCAGTACTAGTTGCCTTAGGTTACCATGTTTTGGTACCCATATCCTACCAGCAAAATACAGGGTTTCATCGGCTTTTATTTCAAGTTGTTTTTCTAACCCATTGCTCATTTCGCCTTTTTCATTTTCTTCTTTTAAAGCTTCTAACTGTGCTGCTTGAATTTGCTTTGTGAGATCGGTACGAATTGTAATGTTCAAAGCTCGGACCCTAAGAGGTTTTACTCTTTCTTTTCGACTTAGGGCATCAGCTACAACATTAGCCTTTCCGGGGTGGTAACGGATTTCACAATCGTAATCGTTTAACAACTCTACCCAGCGACGTTGCCTCATATTGAGTTGTTTTTGATCAAAAATATGCTGAAGACTCTTATGGTCGGTGTACACTGTACACTTGGTGCCATATAGATAGTGTCTCCATATTTTGAGTGCAAAAACTACTGCTCCAAGTTCCAAATCGTGCGTCGTATAGTTCTTTTCATGAATTTTTAGTTGTCGTGAGGCATATGCGATAACTTTTGTGCATTGCATTAATACACATCCTAAACCTTGGCGCGAAGCATCACAATAGATCACGAAATCATCATTTCCTTCCGGTAATGACAAAATGGGTGCAGACGTTAACTTCTTATTTAATAACTGGAATGAGGATTCCTGTTCCGTGGACCAATCATACTTCTTTCCCTTTTGAGTCAATGCAGTTAAGGGTTTGGCGATTCTGGAGAAATCTTGAATGAATCTTCGGTAGTAACCAGCAAGACATAAGAATTGGCTGATTTGTGTTGGAGTCTTCGGTGTTTCCCATTTACTAATGGCTTTGATCTTGGCAGGGTCAACTTTAATTCCATGTTTACTGATAACATGGCCCAAAAATTGTACTTCTTGTAACCAGAAATCACACTTTGAAAATTTTGCTTACAATTCTTCTTTCTTGAGTATCTCTAGTACCAGTCTTAAGTGTTTCTCATGTTCTTCCTTGTTCTTCGAGTAAATCAATATGTCGTCGATAAAAATAATGACAAATTTGTCTAAATACGGTCTACAGATGCTTTCATTAGATCCATAAATCCTGCTGGAGCATTAGTTAATCCAAAAGGCATGACTAGAAACTCATAGTGACCGTAACGGGTTCTGAACGCGGTTTTAGGAACATCTTCTTCCTTCACTCTCAGCTGATGATATCCGGAGCGTAGATCAATCTTAGAATAAACACTTGATCCTTGCAATTGATCTAACAAATCATCAATCCTCGGTAATGGGTACCGATTCTTGATCGTTAATTTGTTTAATTCTCGGTAATCTATGCACATTCTCATAGATCCATCCTTCTTCTTGACGAACAGAATAGGAGCACCCCAAGGTGAAAAACTGGGACGAATAAATCCACGGTCCGATAATTCTTGTAACTGGTCTTGTAATTCTTGCATTTCTGAAGGTGCAAGTCTATATAGAGATCGGGCTACAGGTGCAGCTCCTGGTATGAGATCAATCTGGAATTCTACACATCTATGTGGAGGTAGCCCCGGTAATTCTTCTGGAAATACTCCGGGATATTCTCTTACAACCGGCATGTCATCAATGCTTCTTTCTTCAGTATCGATCTTTTTTACGTGTGCCAGAATAGCATAACAACCTTTTCTTATAAGTTTCTGAGCCTTCATACAGCTGATAATGTTCAGCTTCGAGTTTCTCTTCTCTCCATAAATCATTAATGACGTTCATCCTTACAAGGGATGCGGATTGCTTTTCCAGCGCAAACAACTTCCGCTCTTGTTTTGGACATCCAGTCCATGCCAATGATTACGTCAAAATTTCCTAATTCTACGGGTATCAAATCGATTTTGAAGGTTTAACCAGCGAGATTTATTTCGCAACCATGGCAAATTTTATCAGCTTTTATCAGTTTACCATTAGCTAATTCAATAGTATATTTATCGTCTAGAGGCAATGATGCACATTTTAGTTTAGAACTAAAGTCTTTACACATATAACTTCTATCAGCACCCGTATCAAACATAATAGAAGCTAGTTGATTATTAACGGTAAACGTACCCGTGACAAGATTAGGATCCTCACGTGCTTCACTGGTACTAACATTAAATGCCCTCCCACGTGCGGGTTCTTTGTTCTTCTCCTTATCAGGGCATTGATTTATAAAGTGACCAGACTTCCCGCATCCAAAACATTTCTTGACATCGTTCGGTTTTGTCTTTACTTCAGAAACGGTGGCATAACAATCTTTCGCCACATGTCCTTTCTTGTTGCACTTATCACAGACCACTTGGCAATAACCTGCATGATGTGTGTAACATCTTTTGCAGAACGGATGGGGTCCCTTATAGTTTGGACTAGCAGTTGCCCCATCTTGTTTACCTTTAAAAGTTTCTTGCTTCTTCAGGTGAGTACTTTTGCCCTTATAATCTTCCCATTTCCTCTTTCCTTCAGTTGTCTTGACTTCGGTAATTGGTGCCTTATCTGGTCCATGAGTTGGTGTGCCATTGTCATGGCTTCCTGCATCGTATTCGGTTTAGACGATGTAACATTTCCTTTGATATTGATTGATAAACCATCAATATACATTTCTATCTTTCGTTTCTCGTTTGGCACCAATTCGGGACACAACAAGGCTAGTTTCATGAAACGATTTTCATAGTTATTGAGATTCGCGCCGATAACCTTCAAATTACGTAACTCAGATTCCATTTTTTTGAACTCGTTTCGAGGACAGTACTCCTCGATTAGCATCTTTTTCAGTTCTTCCCAAGAGATATCATATGCCGTATCTATTCCTTCTGCTTTAGCATAATTGTTCCACCAAGTAAGTGCACCGTCTTGCAACGTGCACGAAGCATACTTTGACTTGTCTCCGTTCGCACAATTACTGATTTTGAAAACGGACTCCATCTTTTCAAACCATCGGGTTAGACCGACTGGTCCCTCGGTTCCACTAAACATCTATGGTTTGCATCCTTGAAAAGTTTTGTATGAGCATCCGTTTCGTGAGTTTGTGTTTACGGCTGCTGCTTTGGCTGCTGCTTCGGCTGTTGCTTTTGCTGCCTCGGCTGCAGCAATTCTTTCATTCACACGTTTCTCTACTAGTTCCTCAAACTCAGCATCCGACATTTGAGACATGTTTCTTCAATAAATACAACAGAGATAATTTAATCATATAGAATATTATAGGTAAAATGAGTTGTCAATAGTTAATCGTAGCATATTAATAATATGAACCAATTATTATAAAAGCCTTTTCTTCTTATTAGCATTTTATAATTATTTCTAGGGTATTTACATAATAATAAGAAGTAGTAATAATACAAATAATCATTCCATGCATTTATTATTAATAAACCAAAATAATACAATACCATACAATACCGATATTTTACATATGCATATTTTACATAACAAGATAGAGTAGCACACATAAGCAATAAAATAGTGCATGAAAGATTTATGGTTGCGAGGTCGTTTATTCAGAACTATCAGAAACTTCTTCCCATTTGGTTCTCTCTGCTAATTGTTTGTGTGCACATGGTCCGACAGACATTCTGGCAGTGTATTTAAGTTTTGGTTGGGGTTTTGAGGTACCCGTTGCCTCAGTGGGTTTAATACAATAAGGGTGGTTACGGATCGAATGGTCCTATTCCTTTTTAATAATTAAGGACTTTTTATTTTTGTGGTTGTTTTTATTATCTATAACAAGTTGGAATTTCTCCTTAGTGACTTCTTTTATTTCATTAGCGAAATCCTCCTCCTCACCGATCTCGTCTGATGACGAACTATCTGAGTCATGTGTAGGAGAATATGATGACGAACTGTCTGCATCATGTGTACGAGAATATGTACCGGTGGTCATGAACCGTGATGTTTGTGCGAGGTGTATATAAAATAGCTTTATATTTTACAAGGAAATACTATTGAATACGATACAATTTTACACAAGATATTTATTTATTTATTGAATGGATATACTTAAACCTTGCTACAACACTTATAGGCAGTGTACCTAATCGTACAGTAGTGTAGTTTTTAGTAAGTCTGGTTCGTTCCACAGGGAAAATCTTTAAACAAAGCTTAACGCTATATTAGTTTACTTTTATAAAAATACAAATATATATATAAGTAATATTATTATTATAAAGGGGGGTTTTTACCGTTTAATGACCGGTTTGTCGATTTTAAAAAAACTTTAGTTACAGTTAAAACAAAATGTAAAATATTAAATAAATAAAAGACTTAATTTAAAGCGTAAAGTAAATAACGATAATGAAATTGCGAATAATAAAAGTGCGATAAAATAAACTTGCGATAATTAAAAGTACGATAATTAAAAGTGCAATTAAATACAATAACAATAAATAAAAATGCGATAATTAGAAGTGCAATTAAATATATAATAAAGGAAATTAAATATGAAATAAAAGAATTATGCTTATTTAAACTTCCGTAATCATGATATTTGACGTGTTGATTTTAGTTTTATGCCCATGGGTTAATTGTCCTTTGTCCTGGATTATTTAATATGTCCGTCTGGTTTTTGTCCATAACAGTCCATATGTCATAAATATAAAGTGCGAGTGTCCTCGTCAAATTATCCTTATACCCGAAGTTAAATATTCCAACTAATTGGGGACTTAAACTGTAACAAGATTTTATTACTTTGTTTACAATTATGCCAAGTGTCCTTGTACATAATTTCACCCCTGTTTTAATAATTCTAGTGGCTATTAATCCATTCCCTTGTCCGGTTAAATGAACGATTATTCGTACATATAAATATCCCGCCCATCGTGTCCGATTGAGTGTATATGGTTATTTATAGGGACGCCCAATTGTAAATCTTTATATTAACATTAACAAACTATCATTTAGTTAAACAAATATAAAGCCCATCGTAGCCCATAGTCTAATTTCCACAAGTGTCGTTCTTTTGTCCAAACCCCAATTATGGTACAAAGCCCAATTACCCAAATTTAATATTTTTAGCCCAACATCATGATTACTTCGGACTAAATAAGAATAATAATAACTTAGCTACGAGACATTAAATTAAAAAGGTTGAACATAACTTGCAATGATTAAAAATAGCGTAGCGTTACACGGACAGAATTTTGACTTACACCCTTACAACATTCGCTAACATACCCTTATTATTAGAATTTAAAATTAAATTTAAAATTAAAATATAAATATAAATATAAATATTACGTTGAGTGAAGAAGAAAAAGATGTGTTTATTTTGGCCAAAACGCGTTGAATTTATAGGACCTGGGATGGATTTCAGAGCCATGCGATCGCATGGCTTTTGTACCTCCAGGCCATGCGATCGCATGGCCAGCTGGGAGAAGTCACATTTCTTTGTTTTCTTTCTTGCCTACGTTTATAAATAATAATATAATATATAAATAATTATAAGAATTATTTAAATATTATATTTTATTTATGTGCATAGTTAACTTGTAATTTTTAGTCCGTTGCGTCGAGCGTTGAGAGTTGACTCTGGTCCTGGTTCCGGATTTTCGAACGTCCTTGCGTACAATTTAATATCTTGTACTTTGCGTTTTGAATCTTGTACTCTTGTAATTTTGAGACGTTTCTTATCAATAATTGGAACCTCATTGATTGTATTTTGTACTTTTGAGCTTTTTGGTCGTTTGCGTCTTCAATTCGTCGAATCTGTCTTTTGTCTTCACCTTTTATTATTTAAATGAATATCACTTGTAAATAGAACAGTTGCAACTAAAAGCTTGTCTTTCTTGAGGAATAATGCTATGAAATATATGTTCGTTTTTAGCATTATCAAATATTCCCACACTTGAGCGTTGCTTGTCCTTAAGCAATATAGTCTTGAAATACAAGAATCACTTCTTTATTCTTCACACTTTGTACATCAGTGATTTCTTTACGGCGGTATAAACAATGGTAGTAACGATGTGGTTTACAGTCCCACATGACTATAAAATTTAGATCCATTAAGAAAATTGGATCTTTATGAAAACATTTGATCTTTTAAAAATTAAATCTAGTTTTTACCCTAGATAAGTTTTCCGGAATAACCCTTCACCGGTGTTTGCAAAATATTTTTGTGGGCTTGGTGGGTTTCAGATTTGAAAATTTTAGCTCAAAACTTGCAGTTTTGTGTCACCCACTTGCTAACCTTGTATTAGGAAAGCAACACGTCCAGTTTACTTGTCCCGTATATTACCTTTCAGTAAACTACCGTCCGGTTGTAAAGGAAAGCGTTGAACAAGCAACTGTTAAGGCAATGTCCCCTGACATGCTTTTAATTATGGTCTATAACATGTCGGACGCAATTACTATCCTTTGTAGGAGCAATAGTAAAGCTCACCCTTATAATTTGTCGGTCTGGCACAAGGTCCTGTCTTTGACCATGCTATGCAACCACCGTTCTTACGGTTGACACCCGATTTGGTTCAGGTGACCTAATGAATTCCAGGTGAATTTCTAGGATTTTACGTTCAATGGTAATGAACGTATTGAAAATGGGTTTTCAGAAAACAAATCGGTTTATAATTTTATCAAAATATTTTCTCGTTCAAGCTCGAGTTTAGATATCATTGAATTTCATGAGTTTGAATTCTCAATCTTTTAGGTCAATCTCTAGGATTGAGTAATATCAGGCTTAAAAGCTGATTTTTAATCTTTAAGGAGATTATCCTTTCTGGGGATCTGATTCATTAGTCTTATCCAGCTAATTTGCACGGTGCCCCCCCATTTTACGAGATAAATCCTTCTCATGGTTAGGATAAATCTGACCACTTGGCAACCCTGTTTAATGCTGAGGTCCGTGGATTTCCTGCTGATTTTAGTGATGACTTTTCTAGGTTTTTCGTCAACCTACAGCTGGTCTGGACGACAACTTCTTGACCTAAATCAAGAACCGCGTTTCTTTTTCGGAAGACTTTACTTCCTTTTAATGATGGAATTGATTCATCGTGTAGATCCATCTCTTCTTTTCTTTCATCGGGTAAAATAGTTTAGTTTAGTCCAAAGCAAAAGTATTTTCAGTTATTTGTTACAGAAATATGTGACATATGTTTAAGATAACTTGGTAATTTTTCCCACACTTGGCTTTTATTTTCCTCTTTATTGTCCTCTATTCCATTTTAAATGAATTTTAACATTTTGATTTGTTTCTCAATTTATGTCCTTTCTGAGGTAACAATAATTTCGGTGTTAACACCTAGTTTTATCGTTCATAAATATGTATAAACATGATTTTGAGTTCATTTAATTGAAAATTTTGAAAAATTTTACTAGAATTGGGTAGTCAGTATATAAGACTAGGGATGTTCTTTATTATCAGAGAGCACTAGATTCTAATACAACTACTACTTTACTAGTATTTCTAATGGTAACCAAGTGTTTAAGATAAAAATTTTAAAAATCTGAAAGAATTTAACCCCTTCCCACACTTAAGATCTTGCAATGCCCTCATTTGCAAGAAATCAGTAATAATTTAAATTATTGAGGGTGATTAGCGTAAAAATGATTAAATTTTACCAAAGTTTCCAAACATATTGGCGTTTGGTTGCTGAATGATAAATGGTGCATATCATTTGTTCATTTCGTCTGTTGTTACATCACATTTATTTGTCATCTTGTCGTCAAAATTAGTAGCTTTTGCTGAACTTAATACCAGTCTTTGAAAATGCGATGTTTTACCCTGTTTTGTACAATTTACAATATACATACATACAAATATAAACATGCATGGCAATTTGAAATGGGACTTAATATCCCACTTTCAAATCCTAAATGTGAAATATTAGTACACAATAATAATAAAAATGATAAAGATTACATAAGTATATTTAATAACATAAGTTTAAACATGAATAAGTAAAAAGATAAAAACATAAAAATCATATAAATAACCAAATGGAACTAAATCAGTCTGGATATGGGTTCCAGTTCATCTCGTCAGGTGAGTTCCATTGTTGGTTATAGGTGTTTTGATAGGCTTGGTTATAGTCATACCGGTTAAAGGGTGGTCGGATATCGGGGCTATGTGGTGGAAAATGAGCAGGTCGAGTAGGTACATAGTTATTTGGTACCTGATATGATAGCTGGCTCATGATTTGGTGCTGATGAACTAACCAGCTATCGTGTTGGCGTCGCCTATAATCCTCGTATACTCGCTCGGAGTTCCACTGCTCATACATACTATGTATGGCCGCGTTCGTCATTGCTTCCTCATCTATACGAACGTGGACGTCAAGAATAGCATCTCGAAAGACATCCCTAATGTCTTCCGCCTCCTCCATTTCCTCGTCTGAGCCTCTCTCTACCTGAGGATGAGATCCCTCATAGGGTACTGCCTGGTTACATCTACTTTTCAATACCTTAGCACCCACATAAACTTTCAATCCTAAGGGCTCAACCTGTTCTCTACAAAGCTGTAATGGACCCCCTTGGTTCCTATCAACACCTAAATACTCTCCAATGAGAGTAACAAAAATACCTCCTCCTATTATACTCCCGTCCTGCATTCCCTCTACCATTTTAGATAAATAAAAAGCAACACAGTAAGGGATATTGACAAAGCTTCTAGGATCCCGAATACACTTTAGGTAGAATAAATCATGTAAGGTAATTTTTTCTTTATTATGACCTCTCTTTGTAATCGAGTTAGCCAAAAATCTATGAATAATACGAAGCTCGGCTCTGTCAATATGTGTATAGGAGTGTCCTCCTGCTCGTGTAAAAACATCAAAATGTGACATACGCCTCCAAATGGCGTCAGCGTCAAAGTTACTATCTACCCTTTCACCATAATGAATCAAATTTGTACAATCGGGTAATAGCAACTCACCAGGAGTATATATCTGTAAGGCCCTGGCCATGTCCAGCATGGACATTCTGTACATCCTACCGCCAAGGATAAACCTAAGAAATCTTCTATCATCTATTCTAACTATATTTGTATCAAGTGATACAGTACTCATCAACTCAACACACCATTCCTTATATACAGGTCTACGAATGGTGAAAAGATGTTCCCAATCTGTAAAAGAAGAACTGCCATACCTTTGAACTAAAAGCTGTCTAACACGGTCAGCTAGATGGACTGTTTCCAAAGGGGCCCAATCGATTACCCTTGGCACCTCTACATTTTTTGTTACCAATTTAAATTTGTTCCTTTGATATGTCTCGTAATCTCTCCATCTCCTATCAAATCTCAGATTAGGATGCAGAGTGTGCTCAGGATTCGTTGGGAATTCTACTGGCGGCCTCATTGGGAATACTATGAATTCATCAACAAACTGTACCGGATCATAATAAGGTATGTGCTGATCAGGCTGTTATTGTTGTTCCTGTTGTGGTTCTTGTTCGTATTGCATTTCTGGTTCTGGTTCTGGTGCTGGTGCTGGTCGTCTAGATGATGATGCTCCTGAACCTCCAGTATCGGCTTTCTGCAAAACACATTAAACACAAAATTTGTGCATCCAAATATGCATTAGTGTTAGCAAAATAACAACTTAAAACAAATACTATAACATGTTAAATCAAAATTAAACTTATACACATTTTCACAATTTTTCACAATTCTATACTTTTCAAATAAGCACATATGAAAATGTATACAAAGTTCATAAGCTTTTAACTCAAATAACATGCCAAAATATTCATTACTAATAATTAAACAAGTCTCAAATGGCAAATATATCAAATTAATCAAGTTCATGAATTTTGGACTTAAAAAGTCCACTTTAATCTCCAAAAATCATGTTTAGGATCATTGTTTGGATCATTTAACTATCTAAACATGTTACACTACTCAATTTAGCAATAATTCATGACAAAAATGGGCCATAACCTGTTTATATCAAAAAGCCCCAAATTGCTCAAGAACACAAACCCTAGATTTCTAAAAATTTTGAAGTTTTTGGCTTCAAATCATGTTAAATAGCATCAATCTAGGTTATACATGCATAAAATACTAACAATTTAACAGTAATTACACTAGAAATTAACAAAATTGCATTAGGTAAAAAAATTGGTAATTATCACAAAAACTAGGAATTTATAGAGTTTAGGGGTGTAATTTTTACAATTTTGCTGAAGAATGAGAATCTAGGCATGATTAGAGCAAGAAAAATGACGAATTACGGTGAAAAATGGCGAATTTTAGAGAGGATTTTGGGGTTGGTTCGTGTTTGTGTGTGTGTTTTGTGGATGAAGAACAGAACAGGCTGCTGTATGTATCAGGCCTGCATTTGGTCCCCATGCGATCGCATGGGTTCCAAGTGCAAACCCCATGCGATCGCATGGGGTGCCGGCTACAGTGATTTCAGTTTTTTTTTTTTTTTTTTTTAAACCTTATACTTTATAAAACTTATAATTAATTAAATTTTAAAAATTTTGTTTTCCTTTAGGAGCGAGGGCGTTTCGGATCGTTGTCATAGTCTGTCCCTCGACAAAATTTTAAAATTTGTCAAATCAAAGCGCGGTTTTTAAAAGTAAAGATTTTTGGGTTTGTTTTTATGTTTTTGGCTTACTTTAATTCAATAAGATTAAAAATAATGATAATAAAAGTTCTCGTCCCTCCCTCGGGTAAAGCAATTTCGGTTCAAAGACTTAGTCTTCAACTCAAGACGAATTTTTAAAAATCATATTTTTAACTTAATGAGATAAAGTAAATTTTTGTTTTTAAATTCACACCAAACTTAAAATAAAAATACATAAAATTCAAAATTAATACTAAAAATTCACACCAAACTTAAACTTTGAAATGCATAAAATTAAAAATTCTTATTTTAAAAATTAAAAATTCACACCAAACTTAATTTAAAAATTCATATTATAAAATCACACCAAACTTATATTATATTTTTCAAATATTTACAATTTTAAATATATTGTTTTTACAAAGTTTACAATATTAATTTAAGATTTATATATTAATTTTAAAAACATGGTAAAAATAAAATTAAAAATCTTATTGGCTTTTTATCCCACTTTAATCAATCAAATATTATCAAAAATATGCGCCCCTCTTTTCGGTAAAGTAATTTCGGTTCCATGACCTAATTTAACTCATGACGAATTTTTGAAATATTTTGTGTTGATTGATTAAAGATATTTATACCTTAAGAATAAACGTTAAATTTCGCAGTGATGTAATAAATTTTTGAATGATATCAATAATTTCGGTCACCAAACCTAATTTTATTTAATACCAATTTAATACTTTATAGCGAACAAATTAGCGTTTATTATCAAAAGGTTAAAAATAAAAAAAATAAAAACTGTACAGACTTACCTGTGAAATAGTATTCTTAGTTATATGATCTATCCCATTCATAAGATAGTCGGTTTAATTGGTTTTCCATGGCTACATAGGCGTAACCTCGAGCATTCAGTGTTTTTTCTTCTAAACATATGAACGGTCCGTCTCTGCATAAAGTAACAAATTCGGTATTTGAATAGGTTTGATTATTTGAACATTTACCTCCATGTGACCATTTTCCGCATTTGTGACATCTTTCTAGGTGTCGTGCTCTTCTTTTCGCTGCGGATTTTGATTTTCCTTTACCAAATTGTAACTTATTATCTTCGCATCTGGATTCTTTTCTTACTCCGTCCAATCTTTCTCTGATTACTGATACTATTTCACTCGGAAGTGTGTCATTATTACGTTTAGTGATCAAAGCGTGTAGCATTAGACCATGGTTTAGTTCACAGGCAGTCTTCATTTCGTAAAAACCTAAAAAAAATAAAAATTCAGAATGGGGGGAGAAGACTAGTTCTTTAGGGTCTGCTAGGAAAAGACCATTCGGGTTCCATTTTCGAGAACTACACGAAAACAGACAATCTAACTCTAACAGAAATACATATTATCCTTTAAAGACTTGATTCTCCCCACACTTAGTTAGCTGTGGTATCGAAATTGTGATTAACTTCATTGTCGAATTCCATCGGACTATCTATGTAGTGTTTAACTCTGTGACCATTAACTTTAAATTCAATCCCATTTGAATTTATTAATTCTATCGTTCCATATGGGAAAACTCTCTTGACTATGAATGGTCCAGACCATCTTGATTTCAATTTTCCAGGAAATAGCTTGAATCGTGAATTGAAAAGAAGAACTCTGTCTCCTTCTTTAAATTCTTTTAAACTTCTGATTCTTTTATCATGCCATTTCTTCGTTCTTTCTTTATAGATTAATGAATTTTTGTATGCTTCATGTCTTAACTCTTCTAATTCGTTTAGTAGACTTAATCATAGACGTCCAGCTTCATGTATATCAAGATTACATGTCTTCAAAGCCCAAAATGCTTTGTGTTCAATTTCTACTAGAAGATGACATGCTTTTCCATAAACAAGTCTAAAAGGTGTGGTTCCAATTGGAGTTTTGTAGACTGTTCTAAAAGCCCAGAGTGCATCCTCCAATTTAATGGCCCATTCCTTCGGATTTGATCCTACGGTTTTCTCTAGAATACGTTTTAAAGCTCGGTTGGTATTTTCAACTTGTCCACTTGTTTGTGGATGATATGCGGTGGAGATTTTATGAGTTACTCCATATCTTTAAAGAACTTTCTCAAATTGATTATTACAGAAATGAGTTCCCCGATCACTTATTAAAGCTTTCGGTGTTCCAAACCTTGCAAAAAGACGTTTTAAAAAGTTGACTACAACTCGTGCATCGTTAGTTGGGAGAGCTTGTGCTTCTGCCCATTTAGATACATAATCAATGGCAACGAGAATGTAGAGATTATTATGAGATTTTGGAAATGGACCCATAAAGTCAATACCCCAAATGTCAAATACTTCACATACTTGTTTGACATTTTGTGGCATTTCATCACGTTGACTTATTTTTCTGGACCTTTGACATGCATCACAGGATTTGCAAAGAAGGTGTGCGTCTTTGTAAATTGTAGGCCAATAGAATCCAGCATCGTAAACTTTTCTTGCTGTTAGTTGAGGCCCATAATGCCCTCCTTTTGGTCCTGTGTGACAATGGTTTAAAATTTTACTAGCTTCATCTCCAAATACACATCGGCGTATTATTCCATCGGGACAACTTTTAAACAGATGTGGATCTTCCCAGAAATAGTGTTTTATATCACTGAAGAATTTCTTTCGTTTTTGGTACGATAATCCTTTTTCAAGGAATCCACATACTAAATAGTTTGCATAGTCTGCAAACCATGGAATTTCATTATAATCTATCTTCAATAGATATTCATCAGGAAAGTTGTCTTGTATGGCCGATTCATTTAGAACTTCTAATTAGGGATTTTCAAGACGAGAAAGATGATCAGCGGCGAGATTTTCTGCTCCTCTTTTATCTCGGATTTCAATATCAAACTCTTGTAAGAGTAAGATCCAATGAATTAATCTTGGTTTGGCATCTTGTTTTAAAAATAGGTATCTAAGAGCAGAATGGTCGGTATAGACCACCGTTTTTGCTAGAACGAGATATGAACGAAATTTGTCAAAAGCAAAGACAATAGCAAGGAGTTCTTTTTCAGTAGTTGTATAGTTCGTTTGTGCTCCTTGTTGAAAGGACCCGTTCATATACATTATAAACGATTCACAATAGTTGATTACATTGCGAGGTATTTGACCTATATATGATACATTTTACAAACATTGCATTCGTTTTTAAAAGATAATCTTTCTTTACATCAAAAATTGACAGGTATGCATACCATTTCATAATATCCACTATCCAACTATAAATTGATTTAATAATAATCTTTGATGAACTCAATGACTCGAATGCAACGTTCTTCGAAATATGCTATGAAAGACTCCAAGTAATATCTTTAAAATGAGCAAATTCACAGCAGAAGATTTCTTTAACACCTGAGAATAAACATGCTTTAAAGTGTCAACCAAAAGGTTGGTGAGTTCATTAGTTTATCATAATCATTTATTTCCATCATTTTAATAGACCACAAGAATTTCATTTCCAGTTCTCATAAATATACGTCCCATGCATAGAGACAAAAATAATCATTCATATGGTGAACACCTGGTAACCGACATTAACTAGATACATATAAGAATATCCCCTATCATTCCGGGATCCTCCTTCGGACATGATATAAATTTCGAAGTACTAAAGCATCCGGTACTTTGGATGGGGTTTGTTAGGCCCAATAGATCTATCTTTAGGATTCGCATCAATTAGGGTGTCTGTTCCCTAATTCTTAGATTACCAGACTTTAATAAAAAGGGGCATATTCGATTTCGATAATTCAACCATAGAATGTAGTTTCAATTACTTGTGTCTATTTCGTTAAACATTTATAAAAGCGCATGTATTCTCAGTCCCAAAAATATAAAGGGTAAAAAGGCAAATGAAACTCACCATACTGTATTTCGTAGTAAAAATACATATAACGTCATTGAACAAGTGCAAGGTTGGCCTCAGATTCACGAACCTAAATTAATTATATATATTTATGTGTTGGTCAATATTTGTCTAACAAATTAGGTCAAGTCATAGTGTACCACAATCCTAATGCTCGAGACTAATATGCAAAAGTCAACAAAAGTAAATTTGACTCAAAATAATTTCCAAAAATCTATACATGATTAATATATAGTTTAAATATCGTCGTTTTATATTTTTAAATATTTTTAAAAGATTTATTAGAGTAAATAATATAATTTATTTATTAATAAATAAAATTTGATATTAAATTTATATAATAAAATATACTTTTATATATATTAAGTAATAAAATTTATAGGGTTCATTTAATATCATAAAGATAATATGATAGGTATTATTATAGTAAGTTATTACACGTAGTAAAATATGTTTGTATCACATATTTATTTGATAAAATAATATCTATAATGATAGTAAGTAAAAGTTGTATTATTTTGTAATAATAATTATTATTATAAAAATATCAATATTTATAATTACTAAGATGACATTATGATAAAACGATGATTCTAATTATGATAACTTTAATATTTACGATAATTTTTAATATTATCTTTAAAATAATAATTTTATTTAAAATAATAATAATAATAATGATATTTTATAGTAACAATGACATTTCTATTAAAATGATAATTTTTGTTAAAATGATAGTTTTAATACTAACGATACTTTTAATAATAATAGTAATGATAAAAATAATAAGAACGATAATTTTATCTAAATCAATATCTTATAATATTTTAATTTCATCATGATACTCTTACCCATTATTTCCTAATCGTTTCGTTTAATAGCTTTTAATCGTCTTTTATATCGTGTTTATAATAATGATAATAATAGTAATCAAAATAATTAGGTGTTACAAATATTTATTTTAATTACACAAATATTAATAATGATAGTTACTATAACATTATTAACGATAATACTAATAATTATCTTAATGATAATATAGTAATAATAATAATAACAATAACAATAACCATTTTTAAATAATGATATATATATTAATAATGATAATAATAATAATAATACCAATAATAATAATAATAATAATAATAATAATAATAATAATAATAATAATAATTGGATAATAATAATAATACTAATTATAACTTTAACGATAATAACGATAGTAATAAAAAAAATAACAATTTTTAATGATAAATCCCTTTTATTGATAAAGATAATAATAATGATAATAATAAGATAAAACTAGAACGACGATAAAAACGACGATAATAATAATCATTTTTTAAAAATATCAAAAATTCAATTGATTATAACTTCTAATCCGTTCATCGAAACCATTCGATATCTAAAGGAAAAGTTCTTAATTTTTCGCTAGCTTTCCAAGGACATGCATATCTTATACCTTATCTCAATCGCAAGTGTAACTAATTCAGGATTCAACCTAACCTGTCTAAGGGCAATATCAAAAGTACAAGCATGCATAATCCTAAATACTCGAGCACTAGTCAGGGATACACTATTAGTATGTAAAAGTTAAATTATGAGTACTCACGTATCAATATTGAGATTCAATATTGCAGGAAAGGTACGTAGACGCAACGGAAATGATAAACACTATATTGACCTCACGAGCATACCCATGAACCATACTCAATCACCTCCATAGCTATAACACATAATTTCCTTAATCCTATCACACTCGAAAAACAATTTTGAAATCACTCGGACAGCACTCCGTCGTAATATTTTATGTATACTAATAATATCTTGAAATAATACGGAGTAAATATATATATGTAAATCGATTGTGAGAGTTTAGAGAAAAATATTTTCAAGTTTCTATGAAATAATGAAACCTATTGAATTCTATTTATAATAGATTTTTGAATTATTAAAGTGAATTATTAAAGTATGAATTATTAAAGTGAATTATTAAAGTATGAATTATTAAAGTGAATTATTAAAGTATGAATTATTAAAGTAAATTATTAAAGTATGAATTATTAAAGTGAATTATTAAAGTATGAATTATTAAAGTGAATTATTAAAGTATAAATTATTAAAGTAAATTATTAAAGTTAAAGTAAAGTAAAAATAAAGTAAAGGTAAAGTTTAAGTATAGTAAAAGTATAAAACTATGTACGTATAATACGCGTATAAATATATATAATATTAATTTAAATCGTTATATATATTTAATAAAATAAAATATAAATATCTTTATCTTTATCATACTAGTTAAGTAATGAGTTGTCAAAAGTGGTTCTAGATATTTATAAAAGTTATATACGTTTTAATAATAAAGTTCATTTTAACCTGAAAACGTTTTTGTACGTTTGAAACTAAATAGATCAATCGAGTCTTTATGAGATTCAATCTTCCACTATCCTTTGTCTAGTTCTCAATGATTGACAAATTGTTCTTATTTATAAATCACTTTACCATTTTCCGAATATTGTTAAAATAAAAAGATTTCTCAAATTAACGTGGGCCTTTTAACAGAGACTTGCAATCATAATTCAATATATCTGATAATTCAATCATTTGATCTTATCTTCTAATTCTATTGATAAACATTTTGAAATAGATACAATCATATAAATTATTTAATCTAATATTTTATTTACGTTTCAAGTTATAATATATATACACATATACATATATAATCATATTCATTTAATGGTTCGTGAATCGTTGGAACTTGGTCGAGGTTGAATGAATGTATGAACATAGTTTAAAATTCTTGAAATTTAACTTAACAAATATTGCTTATCGTGTCGGAAACATATAAAGATTAAAGTTTAAATTTGGTTGGAAATTTCCGGGTTGTCACAGTACCTACCCGTTAAAGAAATTTCGTCCCGAAATTTGAGTGGAAAGGTCGTGAATGATAATAAGTATGTTTTCATGATGCATACGGGCTGAAAATTAGAGTTTTATTATCAGCGAATAATTTGGATAAACAATCCATTTATATGAAGAGTACGAATGAAGCTAACATAGAAGAGTGAAATGAGTAAGTGTAGATTCATCTTATCATTTGACGTAGATATGATTGATTCCCAGATTTCAAGGGATTTGAAGAAAATCTTCTAATAAGATTTGACTCTCTGGTAATCAAGGGAATTAGGATCCGCTTTAAATGCGATCGTCCATTTTAATTATTCTGTCGGAGATTTCTTATAAATTCACCTCCTTCATTTCCTTACAACTCACACCTTCTGTTGATGCATTTTATGCAAGTCCCTAGACATCTACCCACGTCCATTGTAGGTACAACAGTTTACAGGCCACCATGATTGCTCGTTATTATACTATCCGTGTTTGTATATGGTTACAGGAACTGCAGGAACGAGATTTAGATGTTTGACTATGTTAGACTTAGTCAGACGTACGAGTGAAGCCTCACTAGTACGGCTGACAGGCTCATACGCACGGTTGATGCTGAGCTAAGTCACAATTACAACCTAAATGAGAAGACATGAGTGAGTGATCACCCGTACGGCTGATGAAGCCAACTCATACGTGTGATGAATGAATCGTATGGGTGAGTCAACAGCAGGGGTATATAAAGTCTTATGTTCTTCATTTTAAGTTAAGCCTCTCATTTGTTACACACACTCAGATCTAGTGAGCTCCTCCGATTCTCTCTCAGTCCAAATCACCCAGGTGGTGAATAATAGCTCTAGGTGTTGATCTAATCACACTTGATTTAGTTGTGGTTTGACTAAATTAATCAAAAAAAAAAAAAACTTAACCTATTCACTAGAGGGTTTGATTCACTTATTCCGCCATTGTGTGAGTTAAATATGTTGATTTCTAAGTTCCTAGTCATGTTTCATCACATTCTATTCTTTCCCCCTCAACTCATATTTTAAAGTATTCATCAATATGCTCCATCCAGTTCTGATTCTCGATATACTTCTTACTTTCATATCGGTCATTCTTCTTTTTCATCTACCGCCAGAAGAATCTATTTACTTCTACTATACTCTTGGGTTTATAGTGTTTCTAGTTCTCCCGTGTCTTTATATTGCTATATGCATCGATATATATGGTTTATAATTTCTAGTTTATTGTTGGGCTTTATATGTTCCCTTATATTTCAAAGTCTCTGCTTCTGTCTTCTATAATCATTATCATTCACAGTTAATGCTCTCTTTCATTTGCTACAATTTATACCCCAATTTCTATTTCGGAGTTTTGTCCTTTCATTTCTTCTTCTTGCGATTAAGCACCGCTTGTAATGGTCCAGAATTCACAGATATGAATTTCGGAATGAACATTGTTAATGTTCTAGGAAGGAAATTGTGATGGCACAATCTTGACTTGTCAAATTACTAGAATACCTTGGAAAAGGCCGAATCATCAAGAAATATTTTCTTGATATTTTAGAGGTTAAATAGAATACAAGAGTCTTATAACATGGCACATGATGATGTTATGATCTGTGAATCATCACGTTCCATTTAAAAACTCAGCATGACTTACTGTAATATAATCACGTTGATCAAGTGTCATTATATTATACTAATTCATGCTTCAGTTCCCAACACTACTTCAAAATATTCCTATTTTAAACTTGAATGTTTCAGAATTTAGAAACTAAAATAGTTTCTTTTATGATGTAATACAGATAGCGCGAAGAGGTAAATGATTTCAAATAAGAAAAATTAAGAAAATATCTTCAGAAATATGGAGGATATTTATAATGAAAGATATGATGATATTTTAGAATATCTAAGATCAGAGGATGATGAAGAATATTATTCACAAGGGTTTAGAGTCAGGAGTAAGGTATTTGATAATAATTTCAGCAGACACTGAATCATTTGGATTCTTTGAAGGCAGGTTTAGTCTTTGTGATTTGTCCATAGCCTCCTTCATGGTTTGCTTAATCCGTTTTCCAGTTCCAAACCTTCTCTTTTTCTAAGCTTTTCCAACACACTATCCTTTATTATCAAACTTTTGACTGTTAAGGTCGTTTACAGTTTTTGCTGCTTCATCAGCATTTTCCAAACTTCGGAGAACTAGTTCGCAGTTTAGGGTGTTTTTCAGAAACTTCACATTCAAAGTATATAAGTCTAGGAGATAGACGTTATATATACACCTATAACTGTTGGCAGAGACATGCTGCAAGATTTCAAAATACTAATTGATGATTCCCAGTAATTGGCATGACAATTCTTGTTACAAGATGCGGATGAGTAAATGATGGGGTTTCGATAAATATAATGACTTTTCGGAAAGTCAAAGATCAGTGAAGTTGTTGGTAAGTTTATTTTTAATGTGGTGAGACATAAAAGGTTCTCTGGTAACGATGACGAAAGGGCAACGTCTATATCAAGGTTATAATAAGACTGTTTCAACTGAAAAGTCGAAGTTGACTTGCTAAAGCTGTGACAAAACTGACTAATTTGAAAAGGAATCGCAAAGTTATTTTTGCTAATAAATGCCAAAGGGTCTGACATGGATACGTGTTAAATTATGACTCTAGTTTCGAGAGCTTTTCAGATGCAAGACTGTGGTTAATATGTGGTTGGATCATCATCTCGATTGTTCATTATTTGAAGTGTCTTCAGGAATTTCGAAGGGTTTTGAACACGGATTGTAATCGTTAATATACATATGATGTTCTAACACATTTTTGAAGTCAAAGTATAGCTTGTGAAAGATGTAATGATCTAAGAGTGATGATTTCGGTCATATCTCGAGTTGAATTCTGAGATTTCAAAATTAGAATATGTAATTAAATTTTGAATGAGTATGGTTGTTTTGATTTCTATAAAAGAATATATATTGTTTGAGAAAATAGTGAGTATAGTTGATGATTGCTGAATCAGATTCGAAGAATGTAACATATTAATTGTGAATTTATATATCTCTCGGGTATTACCTATCCGTTAAAAAAATATTTCACAATTAATATTTTGTACAAAAGAATTTTTATTACAGTCTTTTTGAAAATATATATATATGTATATTTTCTTCAGATGTAACATCGATTTAATGAGTTAATATTAAATTAAACTCATTTAATTTACGGTTGAAACTAGAATTGAATAATCCCTTAAAGGCTTTAGAGATTACATAAGTATTACTTCAATAATATTGAAATTATGAATCAATACTTCATTATTTGTTGGGGCATGATGTTGGTTTTCATTAAATTCTTGTGAACTTCGCAAAGTACGAATGATGTTATCGGAAAAGTTTCGAGTACATTGATGACGAAAGTGTAAAATCAACATATATTTGAATAATACACTTGATTTATTATGAATTGGAATTTATTGAATTGAGACAGAGGTTGTAGTTAACGATAGTTAAGTTGCGGACGAAGGACGTGCATTATTGCATATTAGTAATATGAATTAACCGAGTAGTTAAGATTCACACATAATAGCTTAGTACGGAAAGATTTATTATGGTTTAAAGATTTATATATAAGATATACATATAAATCCTTCAGTGGAAATGAGTTAATTCTTCATAACTCGTTGATATAATATACTCGTTGTTGATTCATAATGATGTCTGCGGTGATTCTTGAACTGACAGAGCTTGTGAGGTTATAGGTGCTGCTAATGCTGATGCTGACAACACTGACGATGCTGGTGATGCTGGCGGTACTGTTGATGCTGTTGGTAAAACAAGTCTAGTTTGTAAATCGTGCACCATTCTGGTCAGGGTTTCTTTTATCATTTCGGTTCACTCATCTGATTTATGGTTAGATCTAGAATAAGTAATCTCTAAAATTTTAGAGATTACATAATCACCGTAAAATATTTCTCCGATGAAGTCATGAATTAATACTTCATCGTTTATTGTTGTTGGTCTTCCATATTATTTATAGGATGTATGACCTTGATGCTCGTGGGACAGATTGTGGAGTTGAGGTTTACGACGCGGTTGTGGTTGGGGGTGGTAATGGTACTGTTGACGTTGATGTTGGTGGTACTGATTATGCTGTTGGTGCTGCTGCCGGTGTTTGTAACCTTTAGACCATATTCTCCAAAGCCACTACCCGAGCGCGAAGCTCGTTGACTTCTTCTATTACACCGGGATGATTGTCGGTTCGGACAAGCGGATAAATAAAATCTAGATTTTGATGTAGTATATAATCGTGACGAGATACTCTGGAAATGAGAGAGAAAATGGTGTTTTGGACAGGTTCGCCGGTAAGTGCTTCAGGTTCTTCGTCAAGAGGACAATGTGGTGGATGGAAGGGATCACCTTCTTCTTGTCTCCAATGATTGAGGAGGCTACAAACCAATCCACAATTCATCCAGAATAGATGATGACTGATTGGTTGATCCATTCCGGTTACACTGCTTTCGGAGCTTGAGTGGGATTCCATTTCATAATCTGAGGAACTTGAACTAATGACGAATTCCATTTCGTATGATTGAATAAAGGATTTTTTGATATGAAATGATTTTCCGGCTATCGAATGGTATTCTAATTACATAGAATATCTATATATATATAGAGCAAAAAATTTCGTAGATTACGGAGGAATTTACGGAATATGTCAGACAAAGTTTAAAGTTACAGATACGATAAGATATGATTTAGCAGATACGCTACGATATGAATTTTGTCTATACACTACTCATGCAATTAATGTAGCAAGACGTGTTTAGACTAATAATGATAAGCAAGTAATTTCCTAAGGATGATAAGCAGATGATTTCCGACTAGAAATGATAAGCAAAACTTTTGACATGTAGACACGGTCGAAGTCCAGACTCACTAATGCATCCTAACGACTTATCAGTTAGACACACTAATGCAGACCTGGTTCACTAAGACCACCGCTCTGATACCAACTGAAAGGACCCGTTCATATACATTATAAACGATTCACAATAGTTGATTACATTGCAAGGTATTTGACCTCTATATGATACATTTTACAAACATTGCATTCGTTTTTAAAAGATAATCTTTCTTTACATCAAAAATTGACAGGTATGCATACCATTTCATAATATCGACTATCCAACTATAAATTGATTTAATAATAATCTTTGATGAACTCAATGACTCGAATGCAACGTTCTTCGAAATATGCTATGAAAGACTCCAAGTAATATCTTTAAAATGAGCAAATGCACAGCAGAAGATTTCTTTAACACCTGAGAATAAACATGCTTTAAAGTGTCAACCAAAAGGTTGGTGAGTTCATTAGTTTATCATAATCATTTATTTCCATCATTTTAATAGACCACAAGAATTTCATTTCCAGTTCTCATAAATATACGTCCCATGCATAGAGACAAAAATAATCATTCATATGGTGAACACCTGGTAACCGACATTAACTAGATACATATAAGAATATCCCCTATCATTCCGGGATCCTCCTTCGGACATGATATAAATTTCGAAGTACTAAAGCATCCGGTACTTTGGATGGGGTTTGTTAGGCCCAATAGATCTATCTTTAGGATTCGCGTCAATTAGGGTGTCGGTTCCCTAATTCTTAGATTACCAGACTTTAATAAAAAGGGGCATATTCGATTTCGATAATTCAACCATAGAATGTAGTTTCAATTACTTGTGTCTATTTCGTTAAACATTTATAAAAGCGCATGTATTCTCAGTCCCAAAAATATAAAGGGTAAAAAGGCAAATGAAACTCACCATACTGTATTTCGTAGTAAAAATACATATAACGTCATTGAACAAGTGCAAGGTTGGCCTCAGATTCACGAACCTAAATTAATTATATATATTTATGTGTTGGTCAATATTTGTCTAACAAATTAGGTCAAGTCATAGTGTACCACAATCCTAATGCTCGAGACTAATATGCAAAAGTCAACAAAAGTAAATTTGACTCAAAATAATTTCCAAAAATCTATACATGATTAATATATAGTTTAAATATCGTCGTTTTATATTTTTAAATATTTTTAAAAGATTTATTAGAGTAAATAATATAATTTATTTATTAATAAATAAAATTTGATATTAAATTTATATAATAAAATATACTTTTATATATATTAAGTAATAAAATTTATAGGGTTCATTTAATATCATAAAGATAATATGATAGGTATTATTATAGTAAGTTATTACACGTAGTAAAATATGTTTGTATCACATATTTATTTGATAAAATAATATCTATAATGATAGTAAGTAAAAGTTGTATTATTTTGTAATAATAATTATTATTATAAAAATATCAATATTTATAATTACTAAGATGACATTATGATAAAACGATGATTCTAATTATGATAACTTTAATATTTACGATAATTTTTAATATTATCTTTAAAATAATAATTTTATTTAAAATAATAATAATAATGATATTTTATAGTAACAATGACATTTCTATTAAAATGATAATTTTTGTTAAAATGATAGTTTTAATACTAACGATACTTTTAATAATAATAATAGTAATGATAAAAATAATAAGAACGATAATTTTATCTAAATCAATATCTTATAATATTTTAATTTCATCATGATACTCTTACCCATTATTTCCTAATCGTTTCGTTTAATAGCTTTTAATCGTCTTTTATATCGTGTTCATAATAATGATAATAATAGTAATCAAAATAATTAGGTGTTACAAATATTTATTTTAATTACACAAATATTAATAATGATAGTTACTATAACATTATTAACGATAATACTAATAATTATCTTAATGATAATATAGTAATAATAATAATAACAATAACAATAACCATTTTTAAATAATGATATATATATTAATAATGATAACAATAATAATACCAATAATAATAATAATAATAATAATAATAATAATAATAATAATAATAATAATAATAATAATTGGATAATAATAATAATACTAATTATAACTTTAACGATAATAACGACAGTAATAAAAAAAATAACAATTTTTAATGATAAATCCCTTTTATTGATAAAGATAATAATAATGATAATAATAAGATAAAACTAGAACGACGATAAAAACGACGATAATAATAATCATTTTTTAAAAATATCAAAAATTCAATTGATTATAACTTCTAATCCGTTCATCGAAACCATTCGATATCTAAAGGAAAAGTTCTTAATTTCTCGCTAGCTTTCCAAGGACATGCATATCTTATACCTTATCTCAATCGCAAGTGTAACTAATTCAGGATTCAACCTAACCTGTCTAAGGGCAATATCAAAAGTACAAGCATGCATAATCCTAAATACTCGAGCACTAGTCAGGGATACACTATTAGTATGTAAAAGTTAAATTATGAGTACTCACGTATCAATATTGAGATTCAATATTGCAGGAAAGGTACGTAGACGCAACGGAAATGATAAACACTATATTGACCTCACGAGCATACCCATGAACCATACTCAATCACCTCCATAGCTATAACACATAATTTCCTTAATCCTATCACACTCGAAAAACAATTTCGAAATCACTCAGACAGCACTCCGTCGTAATATTTTATGTATACTAATAATATCTTGAAATAATACGGAGTAAATATATATATGTAAATCGATTGTGAGAGTTTAGAGAAAAATATTTTCAAGTTTCTATGAAATAATGAAACCTATTGAATTCTATTTATAATAGATTTTTAAATTATTAAAGTGAATTATTAAAGTATGAATTATTAAAGTATGAATTATTAAAGTGAATTATTAAAGTATGAATTATTAAAGTGAATTATTAAAGTATGAATTATTAAAGTGAATTATTAAAGTATGAATTATTAAAGTGAATTATTAAAGTATGAATTATTAAAGTGAATTATTAAATTTAAAGTAAAGTAAAAATAAAGTAAAGTTTAAGTATAGTAAAAGTATAAAACTATGTACGTATAATACGCGTATAAATATATATAATATTAATTTAAATCGTTATATATATTTAATAAAATAAAATATAAATATCTTTATCTTTATCATACTAGTTAAGTAATGAGTTGTCAAAAGTGGTTCTAGATATTTATAAAAGTTATATACATTTTAATAATAAAGTTCATTTTAACCTGAAAACGTTTTTGTACGTTTGAAACTAAATAGATCAATCGAGTCTTTATGAGATTCAATCTTCCACTATCCTTTGTCTAGTTCTCAATGATTGACAAATTGTTCTTATTTATAAATCACTTTACCATTTTCCGAATATTGTTAAAATAGAAAGATTTCTCAAATTAACGTGGGCCTTTTAACAGAGACTTGTAATCATAATTCAATATATCTGATAATTCAATCATTTGATCTTATCTTCTAATTCTATTGATAAACATTTTGAAATAGATACAATCATATAAAGTATTTAATCTAATATTTTATTTACGTTTCAAGTTATAATATATATACACATATACATATATAATCATATTCGTTTAATGGTTCGTGAATCGTTGGAACTTGGTCGAGGTTGAATGAATGTCTGAACATAGTTTAAAATTCTTGAAATTTAACTTAACAAATATTGCTTATCGTGTCGGAAACATATAAAGATTAAAGTTTAAATTTGGTTGGAAATTTCCGGGTTGTCACACTTGTAACGTCTTACTAGCATAATATATAGGTTGAAATCGTTTTTCAATCCTTTGTCCTAAAATGGCTCCCATTGCAAAATCACTTGCATCGCACATTAGTTCAAACGGTAGATTCCAATTTGGTGTTATCATGATCGGCGCATTAGTGAGTTTCTCTTTAAGAATATTAAAAGATTTGATACATTCATCTGAAAAGATGAATGGAGCATCCTTTTCTAGGAGTTTATTCATAGGAGTGGCAATTTTAGAAAAATCTTTTATGAAACGTCGGTAAAAACCGGCATGCCCTAGAAAACTCCTAACTCCTCTAACATTGGTGGGATATGGAAGTTTAGCAATTACATCTACTTTAGCTCTATCCACTTCAATTCCTTCTTTTGAAATTTTATGTCCAAGAACGATGCCTTCTTTAACCATGAAATGGCATTTCTCCCAATTAAGTACTAGATTTGATTGTTCGCATCTAATAAGCATTCATTCCAGATTAACTAGACATGATTCAAATGTATCACCGAAGACTGAAAAGTCATCCATGAAACCTTCCATGCATTCTTCTATCATGTCGTGAAAAATCGCCATCATGCACCTTTGAAAGGTTGCAGGGGCGTTGCAAAGTCCAAATGGCATGCGTTTGTAAGCAAAAGTACCATAAGGGCGCGTGAATGTGGTTTTCTCTTGATCTTCGGGTGCTATTGGAATTTGAAAATATCCGGAAAATCCATCTAGAAAATAATAGTAACTATTTCCGGCTAATCTTTCCAACATTTGATCAATGAAAGGTAAGGGAAAGTGATCTTTTCTGGTGGCGTCATTTAATTTTCTATAATCAATACATACACGCCATCCTGTTACAGTCCTAGTAGGAATAAGCTCATTTTTTTCATTTGTAATGACAGTCATGCCACCCTTCTTAGGCACGCATTGAACTGGGCTTACCTATGGACTATCAGAAATTGGATATATTAGACCTGCGTCTAGCAGTTTAATAATTTCTTTTTTAACTACATCTTGCATATTCGGATTTAGTCTTCGTTGGCGTTGCACATACGTTTTATGACCTTCTTCCATAAGGATTTTATGTGTGCAATACGAAGGACTTATTCCTTTAATATCATGAATCTTCCATGCAATGGCTGTTTTATGAGCTTTCAACACAGAAATGAGTTGTGATTTCTCATTTTCAGGAAGAGAAGACGATATTATTACAGGTAATTCAGATTCACCATGTAAATAAGCGTATTCCAAATGGTTTGGAAGTGGCTTTAACTCTAATTTCAGAGGTTCTTCTATCGATGATTTGTATCGATATCTGTCTTCTTCTTTTAGCATTTGAATTTCTTCTATTGTTGGTTCATATCCATTAGCTATAAGTGTAGCTAACATTTCAGCTTCATCAATTGGTTCATTACCTTCTCCTAAAGAACATTCTCCTGTTCCTTGTAATTCTGGAAATTCTTCTAACAATTCTGCATGTGAATCTATAGTTTGAATATAATAACATGTATCATCTGCAGATTGCGGTTGTTGCATTGCTCTATCAACTGAAAAGGTAACACTCTCGTCCTCTATACTTAGGGTCAATTTCTTACCGAACACGTCTATCATTGCTTTAGCCGTGTTTAAGAATGGTCTTCCTAATATGAGAGGAACTTGAGAATCTTCTTCCATGTCCAGAACAACAAAATCTACTGGAAATACTAAAGTACCAACTTTAACTAGCATGTTCTCCATTATCCCTCTAGGATATTTTATTGATCGATCGGCTAGTTGTATGCTTATTTTTGTTGGTTTCAATTCTCCAAGGTCTAGTTTAGCGTATAGTGAATACGGCATTAGATTTATACTAGCACCTAAGTCTGCCAAAGCTTCTATTGAACTAAGACTACCCAGAAAACATGAAATTGTGAAACTTCCTGGATCAGATAATTTTTCTGGTATCTTATTCAACAGCACTGTTGAACAATTAGCGTTCATAGTAACAGCCGAGAGTTCTTCCATTTTCTTTCTATTCGAGATTAGATCTTTCAAGAATTTAGCATATCTAGGCATTCCTGAAATTACATCAATGAAAGGAAGATTTACATTTATCTATTTAAACATATCCAAGAATTTGGATTGCTCGGCTTCAAGTTTCTCTTTCTTCATTTTACTCGGGTAAGGAAGTGGTGGTTGGTATGGTTTAACATAAGGTTTAGCCTTAACTGTGTTATCTTCATTAACCTTCTCAACTACCGGTTCTTTTTCCTTATCTTGATCTGGTTGTGGTTCTTGTGGAGTAGGAATAGCTTCATCAGAAGTTACAGGTATTTCAGGTGGTTTAAGTGTTGTACAACTTCTTGTGGTAATGGCTTTAGCTGTTTCATTCCGGGGGTTAGCATTTGTATCACTAGGTAAACTTCCCGGTTTTTCTTTCACCTATTAACCTTGCTAGGTTACTTACTTCTTGTTCCAGATTTTGAATAGAAGCTTGTTGATTTCTAAATGCTTGAGCATTTTGGTCATTGGTTTGTTTTTGAGATGTGAAAAACTGCGTTTGAGTTTCAACTAGCTTCGTCATCATATCTTCTAAATTCGGCTTTTTATCATCGGTTTGTTGTGGTGGTTTGTTTTGAAAATTAGGTCTTTGCTGGTTGTAAGTATTATTGGATACTTGTTGATTGCTAGGTCCTTGTTAGTTGTTGTATGGAATATTTCAATTATAATTCTGGTTTTGATTGTAAATCGGTCTTGGCGGTTGATAATTATTCTGATAATTATTTCCAGGCCTTTAGTTTATGTATGAAATATTCTCTATTTGTTCCACTGTTAATTCAATACTGAGACAATATTTTGTCAAATGTGGTCCTCCACACTGCTCACAACTAATTCGTATTGAGTGAATATCCTTAGTCATCTTTTCCATTCGTCTCTCGACAGCATCTATCTTTGCGGAAATGGAATCTAAGTCATGGCTAGAATCGGCTCTAGCTGCTTTAGATGATCTAACGATATCTTTTTCTTGGTGCCACTCATGTGAGTGGGAAGCAGTGTTATCAATAATTTTGTAAGCATCAGTTTCGGTTTTCTTCATAATAGAACCACCAGCTGCTATATCTATGTCTTTCCTTGTAGTGATGTCGCATCCTTGGTAGAATATTTGTACTATTTGACAGGTGTCTAAACCATGTTGCGGACAACCTCTTAATAACTTTCCAAATCTTGTCCACGCCTCATATAGAGTTTCATTCGGTTTCTGTGTAACCGTAACAATTTCTCCTTGAAGTCTTACGGCTTTAGATGCAGGAAAGAATTGTTTAAGAAATTTTTCAACTAAAACGTCCCATGTATCAATCGCCCCTTCAGGTAACGATTCCAACCAATCTTTGGCTTCTCCCTTTAAAGTCCAGGGAAATAACATGAGATATATCTGTTCATCCTCCACTTCTCGGATTTTAAATAGAGTGCAGATCCTATTAAAGGTACGAAGATGTTCATTTGGATCTTCCTTCGGTGCACCACTAAATTGGCATTGATTAGTCACCATGTGTAGAATTTGTCCTTTGATTTCATAATCTGGCGCAATAATGTCAGGATGAGTAATTGCGTGACCTTGGCCAGTGTGTTTAGCTCTCATTCGGTCTTCCATACTTAATGGTTCTGTTACTTCCATAATTGAATTTGTTGAATCGGAATCACTAGAGGATTCTGATTTAATGGTTCGTTCCTCAACAATCTCTGTTTGAATGATTGGTGGTTCCGGAGGAAAATTTAATGGTTCAGGATCTATGAATCGTCCCTGAATATTCTCCGGATTCTCAATTGTGAGGTCGGGTTCAAAAAATGGATTACCGAAAATTTGAATTGGAGTACTTGGTTGACTGGATGACGATTCTAAAGAAAAATCAACGGCGGTAATATTTGCTAAATGTCTTGATCTAGTTACAGGTGGTGAACGTACAAAAGGTGGTGAACGTCTTGTGCGGTGCATTCACTGAATATCCTATTAGTTTTTAAAAAGGAAAGAAAAATTATATAAGTTATCCAATCAATAGACTTTTCTGATTTTGCCCACGTTTCGAATAGCCAAAAGATGCAGCAGAGGGGCAGGATTCGTTTGGTCTCAATATAATTGAGGACTGTTTGGCTCCAATAACCCGGTCCACGTACAAATCCAACTATCACTACGAACCAGAAAATTTTGATGTCTATCAATTTAACCACTTAAAATAAATTTTCGTAATTTTAAGAAATTTAGATAAGAAGTAGAATAAAAAAATCTATGTCCTAAAAACTAGAATAACGAGAAATAAGAAAGAAAAAGAGCGTGTCGGAAAAAGATCAAAAAATAAAAATAAGAAATAAAAAGAGTGACTTATAAAACTTTAAAACATTCGCCTAACCCAACCTTATTACTACCACTAACTTAAAATTATAATCGCAAATTGAGATTACTAATTGGAATGATAATTGATACATAGGAAAAAGGTGTCTAAAAATATTAAAGCTTACAAGAAAAACTATATCCCAAATGGAAATAACTTAAAAAGGTACTAAAACTTAAAAAGGCGTCGCAAAATTCTAAAGTACTTAAATCTTAGTCTAAAGAAAAAGCACTTAAGGGATTTTACGGCAAGGCCTAAAAATCTAGAAATAAAAATATAACCATGGCAAAAACTATGTATTAAAACTAAATACGAGCGAAAAATACAAATATTACGCTAAAACAATTAAAAAGGGACAAAATATAAAAATATATAAAAAGTTGTAAAAATTACAAGTTTTATAAAAATATTATTTTTATATTATTTATTTTATAAAACTATTAATTTTACAATTTAAATAAACTAATTAAACTAAAAATACAAATTAAATAAATAACACTAAATATAATATATAACCCTAATTCGGGTTTAAATATAATAATAATAATAATTATCCGTAATTAATGCAGGCTGCAGTCAACTGTGGCGTGTCAGACGGGCTCATGCGATCGCATGAGTCCTAAGCTATCCGGCCATGCGATCGCATGGGCTAGGGTTTCGGGCCACAGAGTGGGCTGCTACAGTACCGGACTCGAGTTTTAATATTTTTTTTTTATTTTCTGTTTTTGCTGTAAAATATATTTATAAAATATATTTATAAATTAAATAAAATTTATATTTTTACACACTAAAAAATAGAAATAAAGAAACTTTATAAAACTTAAATATTTACCAAACTCTTAAAAATATTTATATTTTTGTTTTTCTTTTTATATTTTTGAATATTTAAAACGTATTTTTACAAAAGCGTATTTTTTTTTAAAGTAAACTAAAAAGAAAAATCTTTTTTTTTTCTTTTTTATATATATATTAGCGTTGCGCTTCCGGCTTTTAAGCTAGATTGTTCACCGGCAGCGGCGCCAAAAATACTTGATGTTTGTGCGAGGTGTATATAAAATAGCTTTATATTTTACAAGGAAATACTATTGAATACGATACAATTTTACACAAGATATTTATTTATTTATTGAATGGATATACTTAAACCTTGCTACAACACTTATAGGCAGTGTACCTAATCGTACAGTAGTGTAGTTTTTAGTAAGTCCGGTTCGTTCCACAGGGAAAATCTTTAAACAAAGCTTAACGCTATATTAGTTTACTTTTATAAAAATACAAATATATATATATAAGTAATATTATTATTATAAAGGGGGGTTTTTACCGTTTAATGACCGGTTTGTCGATTTTAAAAAAACTTTAGTTACAGTTAAAACAAAATGTAAAATATTAAATAAATAAAAGACTTAATTTAAAGCGTAAAGTAAATAACGATAATGAAATTGCGAATAATAAAAGTGCGATAAAATAAACTTGCGATAATTAAAAGTGCAATTAAATACAATAACAATAAATAAAAATGCGATAATTAGAAGTGCAATTAAATATAAAATAAAGGAAATTAAATATGAAATAAAAGAATTATGTTTATTTAAACTTCCGTAATCATGATGTTTGACGTGTTGATTTTAGTTTTATGCCCATGGGTTAATTGTCCTTTGTCCTGGATTATTTAATATGTCCGTCTGGTTTTTGTCCATAACAGTCCATCAGTCATAAATATAAAGTGCGAGTGTCCTCGTCAAATTATCCTTATACCCGAAGTTAAATATTCCAACTAATTGGGGACTTAAACTGTAACAAGGTTTTATTACTTTGTTTACAATTATGCCAAGTGACCTTGTACATAATTTCACCCCTGTTTTAATAATTCTAGTGGCTATTAATCCATTCCCGTGTCCGGTTAAATGAACGATTATTCGTACATATAAATATCCCGCACATCGTGTCCGATTGAGTGTATATGGTTATTTATAGGGACGCCCAATTGTAAATCTTTATATTAACATTAACAAACTATCATTAGTTAAACAAATATAAAGCCCATCGTAGCCCATAGTCTAATTTCCACAAGTGTCGTTCTTTTGTCCAAACCCCAATTATGGTACAAAGCCCAATTACCCAATTTTAATATTTTTAGCCCAACATCATGATTACTTCGGACTAAATAAGCATAATAATAACTTAGCTACGAGATATTAAATTAAAAAGGTTGAACATAACTTACAATGATTAAAAATAGCGTAGCGTTACACGGACAGAATTTCGACTTACACCCTTACAACATTCGCTAACATACCCTTATTATTAAGATTTAAAATTAAATTTAAAATTAAAATATAAATATAAATATAAATATTACGTTGAGTGAAGAAGAAAAAGATGTGTTTATTTTGGCCAAAACGCGTTGAATTTATAGGACCTGGGCTCGATTTCAGAGCCATGCGATCGCATGGCTTTTGTGCCTCCAGGCCATGCGATCGCATGGCCAGCTGGGAGAAGTCACATTTCTTTGTTTTCTTTCTTGCCGACGTTTATAAATAATAATATAATATATAAATAATTATAAGAATTATTTAAATATTATATTTTATTTATGTGCATAGTTAACTTGTAATTTTTAGTCCGTTGTGTCGAGCGTTGAGAGTTGACTCTGGTCCCGGTTCCGGATTTTCGAACGTCCTTGCGTACAATTTAATATCTTGTACTTTGCGTTTTGAATCTTGTACTCTTGTAATTTTGAGACGTTTCTTAATAAATAATTGGAACCTCATTGATTGTATTTTGTACTTTTGAGCTTTTTGGTCGTTTGCGTCTTCAATTCGTCGAATCTGTCTTTTGTCTTCACCTTTTATTATTTAAACAAATATCACTTGTAAATAGAACAGTTGCAACTAAAAGCTTGTCTTTCTTGAGGAATAATGCTATGAAATATATGTTCGTTTTTAGCATTATCAAACCGAAATCTGCCAGGCAATATATTCACAACCCGCCCGTCGGCGGTGTATCTGGCCCAATGTCCATGTTCGTTTAGAAATGGACGATCTTCGTTTACTCCAGGGATCATAGGTCCATGCCAACGATACTGTGGCTCCGGAAAACTAGAGTTGGGTGGAGCTGGAACCTCCTCTGGGTTTACCGGGAGTTGAGATTCCCCGGCTAACACAATTTCTTCTTTAATAGGTATTGGAACGCCCTTTTCAGTTATGGATATAATAGATTCAGTGTCCGATTCCGAGTCGTATAAAATGATAGGATTAGAAGAAGTCATCTATCACATAATTGAAACAACAATTACGTTAGCATAAATATATCACATATAATGTTTTTGACCAAATGATAAGCAAAAATCAGTAAAAACAGATATGGTCATAGTCCAGACTCACTAATGCATCCTAACAATTACCAGTTAAACACACTAATGTAATTTTTGGTTCCCTATGACCTCAAGCTCGGATACCAACTGTAACGACCCGTCAAAATCGCTATTGACGTGGCACGTTAATCATTGATTCCACAGTGAGGTTTTGACCTCTATATGATACGTTTTGATAAAATATTGCATTCAGTAAATAAGTGACTTTCTAAACATAAAAGGTTATAAACATGTGGGCGAGTGCTTAGGTATAAGCAAAACCCCAAAATACATAAGTCTTTAATTTACAGGTTGACATCACAGTCCAATTATTTATTACATAACTCAGTTTTATTTTGAATGCAATAAACTTTGTACAAAGCATGAGAGACTCCATGCAGGCAACAAGCACATCACAGCTGAAGCATTCTAAGGACCTGAGAATAAAACATGCTAAAAAGTCAACACGAATGTTGGTGAGTTATAGGTTTATTTGCTCGAGTCATAAACATATATAAAGATAGACCACAAGATTTCATCAAAAGTTTATCAATAGATTCTACGTAACAGAGCACCCTGGTAACTAAACTTAACGCTATAGTGATAACTATCCCATTCGTTTTAATACACGCAAACCAACGTGTCTTAAACTCAAATAACATACGTCCATTAAAAGGCTAGCACTCTAGCTCGGACGGGGATGTCAAGCCCTAAGGATCCATATACAATTATTCGCGCCCACCAGTCCATATCCTATGTACTGGCAGCTACTAATTACCAAAGCTAAGGGATTTTCGGTTTAACTCAGTGTAGAATTTAGTATGTACTTGTGTCTTATTGCGTTTAAAATAAATTGCATGTATTCTTAGCCCAAAAATATTTAAAGTATTTAAAAAGGGATCTATAACTCACAGTTCAATATTGAGACTCAATATTGTAGGCAAATTGCGTAGACGTAATGATGGTAGACGACTGTATGGTTGGCCTTGGATTCAAGAACAATACCCCGAACAATACCCAATATTTCTTTAGCTTAAAGCAGTTTGAAACCCGAATTAAAAACACCCTCGTATATACCTTATTATTATTAAATTTAAAATTAAAATTATAATTATAATATAAATATAAATAAAGATTATAGAAGAAGAAAAAAAGTGAGAGGAAATCCGTCGAGCAAACTGACCTTTTATAATACTTTTGCATTTACTGTAGCTCATGCGATCGCATGAGTTTTCAGTGTTTTTGCCATGCGATCGCATGGCCGCCTTTTCCATTTTTGTTTGCTAGTTCGTCGACATCAAATAGTGTTTACTGTAGCAAACTGTAGCACTGTAGCAAAATACGGTTTCACTGTAGCAAATAGTGTTTTACTGTAGCAAATATTGTTTTACTTGTACATCTTATAATATATATATTTATATGTATATTTACATAATATTAAATCATATAGAGAGTTGGTTTAAATTAGTCGAAATTTTCCGGGTCATCACATTTAGTTTGCAACTTTATTTCTTTTTGTATTTTAATTGTGTAATTGGTTGTACATTCTAAAGCCTACTAACTATTATAATGAATTAATTGTAATTGTAAAACATATATCTGGAAGATTAAAGTCTGTTGTTGCATGAATCCCCAGCCGTAGTTTACGTTATTGCTTTAATACTTTTAGTTATGTAATGACGTTCTTGTATGACTATTGATTACATTCGTGTTTGTGTGTGCTTAATTATATAATAATCAATATGTTAAACTGCATACACAGTCGACCGAGTGTGTTCACACACTCGACCGACTGTGTGACTTAGTCGACCGACTGAGTGACTCAGTCAACCGACTGAGTTACTCAGTCGACCGACTGTGTCTGGGTTGCAGTATATATACGGTTTGAAACCTACTTTGATAGGTTACACATATAATCAACCCTAACTGACTGGTATCCGTTCCATTCGATCCCTAACACCAATTACCACCGAAATTATTCGTTTAGGCTTCGTTCTAATCTAGATTGACCTCTAGGTTTGATCAATACGAACCCAACGCGACCCAAATCTCGATTTTAGTCATCTCTAGTGTATTCTGCCTCTAGATACGATCCCAAGCGATCTAAGATTCATCCTATATTCGTCTACAAAGTGGTATCAGAGCTGGAGTTTCTGGTTTTTCTTGTTTAAATTCGTTTTTGGGTCAAAAGTTTAAGTTTTTTGTGTTAGTTTTGTTTTCAAGATTAATCATTGTTTTTACGTTATAGTTTGTGTTTTCTGTGTTAAAACGTGTTTTTGGTGAGTCCATAATTGTGTTCTACGGTTTGGTTTAGGTTTTTCCATCAAAAATCGATCAAAAATTGATTTTCACCTAGAAATACCTTAAAATCGACCAGTTACTGTCAAGAACACACTCGGCCGTGTGAGTCTTGACCCTCGACCGTGTGAGTATCTCAATCTACCGAGTGAGCCAGTCACTCGACCGTGTGAATTTCGTTTAAGTCGTAGGTTTCTTACCAGTCAATCGGCCGTGTGAGTCTAGTCATTCGACCGTGTGACCAACACATTCGACCGTGTGAGTTTGTCAATCGACCGTGTGAGTGAGACAGTCGGCCGTGGGAGTTATTTTACCATTGTTTGAAATTGTAATGAAGTGCTGCCCAAATTTTGTCGGACAATCGACCGTGTGACCTACACACTCGACCGTGTGACTAATACACTCGACCGTGTGTCTAAGACAATCGACCGTGTGACTGATATACTCGACCATGTGTCTTTTAATCAGAAATTTAATTTGCAGTTAATCCACATCTAATAAATTAAAATGTCAGACACTAATGAACAAGTGGCTAATTAATACAGTGCTTTAGTGATTACACCTGGACTTCATAAACTAATCCTTTCCGCGAGTGAGTCTGTAACTTCCAATAAGGTTCCTAAGCTTGATAATCTGAAACACTTTTTGGATTGGAAGGCCCGGTTTATGATATATCTGAATAAGATAGATTCTAGATTATGGGAGTTTATTGAGACTGAATATGCATGGCCAAATGGTGCAGACGGTGAACCAAAGGAAACATCACAGTTTAATCCTACTGAGCGTGAACAGTATAATTTAGAGTGTAAGTGTTACGCTCAACTTACAAAGGCACTGTCTAAGGAAATCTTTTCACAGTTCAAAATTAGGAACAAGACTTCGTATACCCTTTGGCTTGCTCTTCAATCAGCCACAGAAGGTACAGCCACTTACCGTGCAAATAAGGGTAAGGTTCTAAAATATGAATGGAGAGTGTTTGCTGCTCTTCCTTCCGAGACTCTTGGACAAACTTTGGAGAGATATCGACTACTGGTTGCTGAAATGGCAGATTATGGGATAGAAGTGTCTGATGATAAAGCAGTCAGAGTTTTGAAATATGGTCTTCCTGAAAAATGGGACAACGAAATTGAAAAGATTCAGAACAGATACATTGCATCAGGTTGTTCGTTAACCTTGACAGCCTTTACATCCAAGCTGCTGGAAAAGGATATTCAGGTTGAAGCTAAAAGAAAAAGACTTGGTACTTTAGCTGCATCTTTCACTATTGGGTCATCTTCAGGAGGTCATACTCCTTTGCAAACGACTTACATTTCAACCAAGGCAGCACAGACCACAGCACCACATTCAGAGTCCGGGTATTTCAATGCTAAGTCACAAGTACAGAACTCAACTGCTAAACTGATTGAGTCTTGCACTATTTAACAGACTCAATCACCCATGATCAAGACAGAAAATATCAAGAAGAGACCTCTAGAATTGATTCAGGAGGATATGGCTTTAGCAGCTATCGTGGTTAACTCTTACAATGACATGATCAGTGAGTAGATAATTAATGGTCATTTGGAGAATGAAGACTATGATTAGATTGATGAGGATGAGATAGAAAGAATGGACATCTTGTATGCTATGAGAAGTGTTGTGAGACGTGCGAGAAAGTATTTAAAAAGGACAGGTCAGAGCACTTTGAGTTTGAATCGTAAAACTAAGTTTGGTTTTGATATGTCCAAAGTGAGATGCCATAATTGTGATGAACTTGGTCATTTCAAGAGGACATGTACAAGACCACCTAAGCCTGATTTTCATAATACTTTTCATAATACTTCAATTGAGGTGACTCCCGGACATACTGCTCCAACAGTGAACAAGGAAGCAACTTCTGGTAGTCAATCTAAAGCTTTGACTACTACTTATGCTGATGAAGTATGTGATTGGTCGATCTATGTTGATACTGAGAAAGCTAACGTGGTTTTTGTTAGTAAGAGTGAATCTGAGATAGAAGAAGAGAGGGTTATCAGAAGAAATGCTGGTTGTATAGGTAAAGATAATCGTGCTTGCACATGCTATGTATACAAATGTGACACTAGAATGAAAAGGGTAGAAGAGGTAACGAAGATGTGTCTTAGGAAGAGAATCAAGGATAGGTTGTATTATAAGTTCCGCAAAGCTAAGGACTTGTCTGTGAAATGTCCCGTTCTTATTGATTAAAAACGTTCCATATTAATTGATTTCGTTGCGAGGTTTTGACCTCTATATGAGACGTTTTTCAAAGACTGCATTCATTTTTAAAACAAACCATAACCTTTATTTCATAGATAAAGGTTTTAAAAAGCTTTACGTAGATTATCAAATAATGATAATCTAAAATATCCTGTTTACACACGACCATTACATAATGGTTTACAATATAAATATGTTACAACAAAATAAGTTTCTTGAATGCAGTTTTTACACAATATCATACAAGCATGGACTCCAAATCTCGTCCTTATTTAAGTATGCGACAGCGGAAGCTCTTAATAATCACCTAAGAATAAACATGCTTAAAACGTCAACAAAAATGTTGGTGAGTTATAGGTTTAACCTATATATATCAAATCATAATAATAGACCACAAGATTTCATATTTCAATACACATCCCATACATAGAGATAAAAATCATTCATATGGTGAACACCCGGTAACCGACATTAACAAGATGCATATATTAGAATATCCCCATCATTCCGGGACACCCTTCGGATATGATATAAATTTCGTAGTACTAAAGCATCCGGTACTTTGGATGGGGTTTGTTAGGCCCAATAGATCTATCTTTAGGATTCGCATCAATTAGGGTGTCTGTTCCCTAATTCTTAGATTACCAGACTTAATAAAAAGGGGCATATTCGATTTCGATAATTCAACCATAGAATGTAGTTTCACGTACTTATGTCTATTTTGTAAATCATTTATAAAACCTGCATGTATTCTCATCCCAAAAATATTAGATTTTAAAAGTGGGACTATAACTCACTTTCACAGATTTTTACTTCGTCGGGAAGTAAGACTTGGCCACTGGTTGATTCACGAACCTATAACAATATATACATATATATCAAAGTATGTTCAAAATATATTTACAACACTTTTAATATATTTTGATGTTTTAAGTTTATTAAGTCAGCTGTCCTCGTTAGTAACCTACAACTAGTTGTCCACAGTTAGATGTACAGTTAGATGTACATACTTCCACTTTGAGTTTAACCATAATTTTTGGATATAGTTTCATGTTCATAATAAAAATCATTTTCTCATAATAACAACTTTTAAATCAAAGTTTATCATAGTTTTTAATTAACTAACCCAAAACAGCCCGCGGTGTTACTACGAAAGCGTAAATCCGGTTTTACGGTGTTTTTCGTGTTTCCAGGTTTTAAATCATTAAGTTAGCATATCATATAGATATAGAACATGTGTTTAGTTGATTTTAAAATTCAAGTTAGAAGGATTAACTTTTGTTTGCGAACAAGTTTAGAATTAACTAAACTATGTTCTAGAGATTACAAGTTTAAACCTTCGAATAAGATAGCTTTATATGTATGAATCGAGTGATGTTATGAACATCATTACTACCTTAAGTTCCTTGGATAAACCTACTGGAAAAGAGAAAAATGGATCTAGCTTCAACGGATCCTTGGATGGCTCGAAGTTCTTGAAGCAGAATCATGACACGAAAACAAGTTCAAGTAAGATCATCACTTAAAATAAGATTGTTATAGTTATAGAAATTGAACCAAAGTTTGAATATGATTATTACCTTGTATTAGAATGATAACCTACTGTAAGAAACAAAGATTTCTTGAGGTTGGATGATCACCTTACAAGATTGAAAGTGAGCTAGCAAACTTGAAAGTATTCTTGATTTTATATAACTAGAACTTGTAAAATATATGAAGAACACTTAGAACTTGAAGATAGAACTTGAGAGAGATCAATTAGATGAAGAAAATTGAAGAATGAAAGTATTTGTAGGTGTTTTTGGTCGTTGGTGTATGGATTAGATATAAAGGATATGTAATTTTGTTTTCATGTAAATAAGTCATGAATGATTACTCATATTTTTGTAATTTTATGAGATATTTCATGCTAGTTGCCAAATGATGGTTCCCACATGTGTTAGGTGACTCACATGGGCTGCTAAGAGCTGATAATTGGAGTGTATATACCAATAGTACATACATCTAAAAGCTGTGTATTGTACGAGTACGAATACAGGTGCATACGAGTAGAATTGTTGATGAAACTGAACGAGGATGTAATTGTAAGCATTTTTGTTAAGTAGAAGTATTTTGATAAGTGTCTTGAAGTCTTTCAAAAGTGTATGAATACATATTAAAACACTACATGTATATACATTTTAACTGAGTCGTTAAGTCATCGTTAGTCGTTACATGTAAATGTTGTTTTGAAACCTTTAGGTTAACGATCTTGTTGAATGTTGTTAACCCATTGTTTATTATAACAAATGAGATGTTAAATTGTTATATTATCATGATATTATGATATATAATATATCTTAGTATGATGTATATACAGTTAAATGTCGTTACAACAATAATCGTTACATATATGTCTCGTTTCGAAATCATTAAGTTAGTAGTCTTATTTTTACATATGTATTTCATTGTTAATACACTTAATAATATATTTACTTATCATTTAACATAATTAACCAAGTGTATCAATATCTTAATATGATTCATATGTACCTAGTAAGACGTTGTTATAACGATAATCGTTATATATATCGTTTTCGAGTTTCTTAAATTAATAGTCTCATTTTTATGTATATAACTCATTGTTAAAATACCTAATGAGATACACACTTATAATAAAAACATGTTAACTATATATATAACCATATATATGTCATCGTATAGTTTTTACAAGTTTTAACGTTCGTGAATCACCGGTCAACTTGGGTGGTCAATTGTCTATATGAAACATATTTCAATTAATCAAGTCTTAACAAGTTTGATTGCTTAACATGTTGGAAATATTTAATCATGTAAATATCAATCTCAATTAATATATATAAACATGGAAAAGTTCGGGTCACTACAGTACCTACCCGTTAAATAAATTTCGTCCCGAAAATTTAAGCTGTTGAAGGTGTTGACGAATCTTCTGGAAATAGATGCGGGTATTTCTTCTTCATCTGATCTTCATGCTCCCCGGTGAACTCGGGTCCTCTACGAGCATTCCATCGAACCTTAACAATTGGTATCTTGTTTTGCTTAAGTCTTTTAACCTCACGATCCATTATTTCGACGGGTTCTTCGATGAATTGAAGTTTTTCGTTGATTTGGATTTCATCTAACGGAATAGTGAGATCTTCTTTAGCAAAACATTTCTTCAAATTCGAGACGTGGAAAGTGTTATGTACAGCCGCGAGTTGTTGAGGTAACTCAAGTCGGTAAGCTACTGGTCCGACACGATCAATAATCTTGAATGGTCCAATATACCTTGAATTTAATTTCCCTCGTTTACCAAATCGAACAACGCCTTTCCAAGGTGCAACTTTAAGCATGACCATCTCTCCAATTTCAAATTCTATATCTTTTCTTTTAATGTCAGCGTAGCTCTTTTGTCGACTTTTGGCGGTTTTCAACCGTTGTTGAATTTGGATGATCTTCTCGGTAGTTTCTTGTATAATCTCTGGACCCGTAATCTGTCTATCCCCCACTTCACTCTAACAAATCGGAGACCTGCACTTTCTACCATAAAGTGCTTCAAACGGCGCCATCTCAATGCTTGAATGGTAGCTGTTGTTGTAGGAAAATTCTGCTAACGGTAGATGTCGATCCCAACTGTTTCCGAAATCAATAACACATGCTCGTAGCATGTCTTCAAGCGTTTGTATCGTCCTTTTGCTCTGCCCATCAGTTTGTGGATGATAGGCAGTACTCATGTCTAGACGAGTTCCTAATGCTTGTTGTAATGTCTGCCAAAATCTTGAAATAAATCTGCCATCCCTATCAGAGATAATAGAGATTGGTATTCCATGTCTGGAGACGACTTCCTTCAAATATAGTCGTGCTAACTTCTCCATCTTGTCATCTTCTCTTATTGGCAGGAAGTGTGCTGATTTGGTGAGACGATCAACTATTACCCAAATAGTATCAAAACCACTTGCAGTCCTTGGCAATTTAGTGATGAAATCCATGGTAATGTTTTCCCATTTCCATTCTGGGATTTCGGGTTGTTGAAGTAGACCTGATGGTTTCTGATGCTCAGCTTTGACCTTAGAACACGTCAAACATTCTCCTACGTATTTAGCAACATCCGCTTTCATACCCGGCCACCAAAAATATTTCTTGAGATCCTTGTACATCTTCCCCGTTCCAGGATGTATTGAGTATCTGGTTTTATGAGCTTCTCTAAGTACCATTTCTCTCATATCTCCAAATTTTGGTACCCAAATCCTTTCAGCCCTATACCGGGTTCCGTCTTCCCGAATATTAAGATGTTTCTCCAATCCTTTGGGTATTTCATCCTTTAAATTTCCCTCTTTTAAAACTCCTTGTTGCGCCTCCTTTATTTGAGTAGTAAGGTTATTATGAATCATTATATTCATAGATTTTACTCGAATGGGTTCTCTGTCCTTCCTGCTCAAGGCATCGGCTACCACATTTGCCTTTCCCGGGTGGTAACGAATCTCAAAGTCGTAATCATTCAATAATTCAATCCACCTACGCTGCCTCATATTCAGTTGTTTTTGATTAAATATGTGTTGAAGACTTTTGTGGTCGGTATATATAATACTTTTGACCCCATATAAGTAGTGCCTCCAAGTCTTTAATGCAAAAACAACCGCGCCTAATTCCAAATCATGCGTCGTATAATTTTGTTCGTGAATCTTCAATTGTCTAGACGCATAAGCAATCACCTTCGTTCGTTGCATTAATACACAACCGAGACCTTGCTTTGATGCATCACAATAAATCACAAAATCATCATTCCCTTCAGGCAATGATAATATAGGTGCCGTAGTTAGCTTTTTCTTCAATAACTGAAACGCTTTCTCTTGTTCATCATTCCATTCAAATTTCTTCCCTTTATGCGTTAATGCAGTCAAGGGTTTTGCTATTCTGGAAAAGTCTTGGATGAACCTTCTGTAGTAACCAGCTAGTCCTAAAAACTGGCGTATGTGTTTCGGAGTTTTTGGGGTTTCCCACTTTTCAACAGTTTCTATCTTTGCTGGATCCACCTTAATACCTTCTTTGTTCACTATGTGACCGAGGAATTGAACTTCTTCCAACCAAAATGCACACTTTGAAAACTTAGCGTACAATTCTTCCTTCTTCAATACTTCTAACACCTTTCTCAAATGTTCACCGTGTTCTTGGTCATTCTTTGAGTAAATAAGTATGTCATCAATGAAAACAATGACAAACTTGTCAAGGTATGGTCCACACACTCGGTTCATAAGGTCCATGAACACAGCTGGTGCATTAGTTAAACCAAACGGCATGACCATAAACTCGTAATGATCGTAACGTGTTCTGAAAGCAGTCTTTGGAATATCATCTTCTTTCACCCGCATTTGATGATACCCGGAACGTAAGTCAATCTTTGAATAAACAGACGAGCCTTGTAGTTAATCAAATAAGTCGTCGATTCTCGGTTGTGGGTAGCGGTTCTTGATGGTAAGTTTGTTCAACTCTCGGTAGTCAATACACAACCTGAATGTACCATCTTTCTTCTTGACAAACAAAACAGGAGCTCCCCACGGTGATGTGCTTGGTCGAATGAAACCACGCTCTAAAAGTTCTTGTAATTGGCTTTGCAGTTCTTTCATCTCGCTGGGTGCGAGTCTGTAAGGAGCACGAGCTATTGGTGCAGCTCCTGGTACAAGATCTATTTGAAATTCAACGGATCGATGTGGGGGTAATCCCGGTAATTCTTTCGGAAATACATCGGGAAATTCTTTTGCAATGGGAACATCATTGATGCTCTTTTCTTCAGTTTGTACTTTCTTGACGTGTGCTAGAACAGCATAGCAACCTTTTCTTATTAGTTTTTGTGCCTTCAAATTACTAATAAGATGTAGCTTCGTGTTGCCCTTTTCTCCGTACACCATTAAGGGTTTTCCTTTTTCTCGTATAATGCGAATTGCATTTTTGTAACAGACGATCTCTGCTTTCACTTCTTTCAACCAGTCCATACCGATTATCACATCAAAACTCCCTAACTCTACTGGTATCAAATCAATCTTAAATGTTTCGCTAACCAGTTTAATTTCTCGATTCCGACATATATTATCTGCTAAAATTAATTTACCATTTGCTAATTCGAGTAAAAATTTACTATCCAAAGGCGTCAATGGACAACTTAATTTAGCACAAAAATCTCTACTCACATAGCTTCTATCCGCACCCGAATCAAATAAAACGTAAGCAGATTTATTGTCAATAAGAAACGTACCCGTAACAAGCTCCGGGTCTTCCTGTGCCTCTGCCGCATTAATATTGAAAACTCTTTCGCGGCCTTGTCCATTCGTGTTCTCCTGGTTCGGGCAATTTCTAATAATGTGGCCCGGTTTTCCACATTTATAACAAACTACATTGGCATAACTTGCTCCGACACTACTTGCTCCGCCATTACTCATCCCGACACCATTTGTTCCTTTCGTTCTATTAACCCCTGGTCCGTAGACCTCACACTTCGCCGCGCTATGACCATTTCTTTTACACTTGTTGCAAAATTTAGTGCAGAACCCCGAGTGATACTTTTCACACCTTTGGCGTAGCTGCTTCTGATTATTGTTGTTGTTGCGGTTATTATTGTTGTTGGGATGATTGTTGTAGTTGCTGTTGTTGTTGTTGTTGTTGTTGTTGTTGTTGTTGTTGGGCCGTTTGTTGTAGTTGCGATTGATGTTGCGATTGTTGGGATAATTGTTGCGATTATTGTTGTAATTGCTGTTGTTGTTGTTGTATTGGTGATTCTTATCACCGTTTTCCTCCCACTTTCTTTTGACTTGATTCACATTGGCCTCTTTAGCAGTCTGTTCTTTAATTCTTTCTTCAATCTGGTTCACTAGTTTGTGAGCCATTCTACATGCCTGTTGTATGGAGGCGGGCTCGTGTGAACTTATATCTTCTTGGATTCTTTCCGGTAATCCTTTCACAAACGCGTCGATCTTCTCTTCCTCATCTTCGAATGCTCCCGGACACAATAGGCACAATTCTGTGAATCGTCTTTCGTACGTGGTAATATCAAATCCTTGGGTTCGTAACCCTCTAAGTTCTGTCTTGAGCTTATTGACCTCGGTTCTGGGACGGTACTTCTCGTTCATCAAGTGCTTGAATGCTGACCACGGTAGTGCGTACGCATCATCTTGTCCCACTTGCTCTAGATAGGTATTCCACCATGTTAACGCAGAACCTGTGAAGGTATGCGTAGCGTACTTCACTTTGTCCTCTTCAGTACACTTACTTATGGCAAACACCGATTCGACCTTCTCGGTCCATCGTTTCAATCCGATCGGTCCTTCGGTTCCATAAAATTCCAAAGGTTTGCAGGCAGTAAATTCTTTGTAGGTGCATCCTACACGATTTCCTGTACTGCTAGATCCAAGGTTATTGTTGGTATGTAGCGCAGCCTGTACTGCGGCTATGTTTGAAGCAAGAAAAGTACGGAATTCCTCTTCATTCATATTCACGGTGTGTCGAGTAGTCGGTGCCATTTCCTTCAAAATAGTCAAATGGAACAAGTTAATCATACAGAATATTAAGAGTAGTTAATAGTATTTCGTAGTATAATATGCTCATTTATAAAAGCTTTTTCTTCATATTAGCGTTTTATAAGTTTAAATTCGGGTAGTACCTACCCGTTAAGTTCATACTTAGTAGCTAATATACAATTCAACTACTACAATTCTTTATGAAAAACTGATTATAATAATATTTCGCGTTCAAACTTTTACACAATATTTTACAAACTTACAATACCGCTTATTTTACATATAGCATGAAATATAGCACATAATAAATTTGATACAAGATGGTTGTGAAGATAATTCTAGCTAGTACACAAGTCGTTCAGCAAATGCAATAAAGACACGTAATTCATATGTCCAGAAACAAGTCATGCATTCTGGTTTTACTAGGATTACTTCCCATCCTTGGTCTTGTGGAATATAACCGTTATGGCCGTTGATAAGACAGCGTGTTGTAACGTCGTCAAAGGGACGAGGGTTACGTAATGTCCAACAGTCCCGTAACAATCTAAAAACCTCATTTCTTACCCCAATTACCGACTCCGTCACTTGTGGAAACGTTTTGTTTAATAGTTGTAGCCCGATGTTCTTGTTCTCACTTTGGTGAGAAGCGAACATTACTAACCCGTAAGCATAACATGCTTCTTTATGTTGCATGTTAGCCGCTTTTTCTAAATCACGAAGTCCTATATTCGGATATACTGAGTCAAAATAATTTCTTAACCCGTTGCGTAAAATAGCATTTGGGTTCCCCGCAATATATGCGTCAAAGTAAACACATCGTAACTTATGGATATCCCAATGTGATATCCCCCATCTTCCGAACGAAAGCCTTTTATAAACCAAGGCATTCTTGGAACGTTCTTCGAATGTCTTACAAACTGATCTCGCCTTAAATAGTTGTGCCGAGGAATTCTGACCGACTCTAGACAAGATTTCATCAATCATGTCTCCGGGTAGGTCTCTTAAAATATTGGATTGTCTATCCATTTTGTGTTTTTATACTGTAAAATAGACAAGAGTTAGATTCATAAAAAAAATACTTATTAATACAAGCAATTTTTTCATATATCATAAAGCATAAGCACACTATATTACATATATTACACCACACGAATATAACTATCTTATTCCGACTCGCTCGTTTCTTCTTGTTCGGTTTTGGTTCGTTTTGCCAAGTTTCTAGGGATATATGATGTTCCCCTAATACGAGCCGTCGTTGTCCACATTGGTATAGAAAAACCTGGTGGTTTAGAGGTTCCCGGGTCATTGTTACAACTTAAGGACTTCGGGGGTTGACGATACATATAAAGTTCATCGGGGTTGGAATTAGATTTCTCTATTTTTATGCCCTTTCCCTTATTATTTTCTTTTGCCTTTTTAAATTCAGTTGGGGTAATTTCTATAACATCATCGGAATTCTCGTCGGAATCCGATTCATCAGAGAATTGGTAATCCTCCCAATATTTTGCTTCCTTGGCGGAAACACCATTGACCATAATTAACCTTGGTCGGTTGGTTGAGGATTCTCTTTTACTTAACCGTTTTATTATTTCCCCCACCGGTTCTATTTCTTCTTCCGGTTCCGATTCTTCTTCCGGTTCCGATTCTTCTTCCGGTTCCGACTCTTCTTCCGGTTCCTCTTCGGGAACTTGTGAATCAGTCCACGAATCATTCCAATTTACATTTGACTCTTCATTATTATTAGGTGAGTCAATGGGACTTGTTCTAGAGATAGACATCTATCACATAATATCAAACACGTTAAGGGATTAATATATCACATAATATTCATATGTTAAAAATATATAGTTTCCAACAAAAATGTTAAGCAATCATTTTTAAAGAAAACACGGTCGAAGTCCAGACTCACTAATGCATCCTAACAAACTCGATAAGACACACTAATGCAAATTTTCTGGTTCTCTAAGACCAACGCTCTGATACCAACTGAAATGTCCCGTTCTTATTGATTAAAAACGTTCCATATTAATTGATTTCGTTGCGAGGTTTTGACCTCTATATGAGACGTTTTTCAAAGACTGCATTCATTTTTAAAACAAACCATAACCTTTATTTCATAGATAAAGGTTTTAAAAAGCTTTACGTAGATTATCAAATAATGATAATCTAAAATATCCTGTTTACACACGACTATTACATAATGGTTTACAATACAAATATGTTACAACAAAATAAGTTTCTTGAATGCAGTTTTTACACAATATCATACAAGCATGGACTCCAAATCTCGTCCTTATTTAAGTATGCGACAGCGGAAGCTCTTAATAATCACCTGAGAATAAACATGCTTAAAACGTCAACAAAAATGTTGGTGAGTTATAGGTTTAACCTATATATATCAAATCATAATAATAGACCACAAGATTTCATATTTCAATACACATCCCATACATAGAGATAAAAATCATTCATATGGTGAACACCTGGTAACCGACATTAACAAGATGCATATATTAGAATATCCCCATCATTCCGGGACACCCTTCGGATATGATATAAATTTCGAAGTACTAAAGCATCCGGTACTTTGGATGGGGTTTGTTAGGCCCAATAGATCTATCTTTGGGATTCACGTCAATTAGGGTGTCTGTTCCCTAATTCTTAGATTACCAGACTTAATAAAAAGGGGCATATTCGATTTCGATAATTCAACCATAGAATGTAGTTTCACGTACTTGTGTCTATTTTGTAAATCATTTATAAAACCTGCATGTATTCTCATCCCAAAAATATTAGATTTTAAAAGTGGGACTATAACTCACTTTCACAGATTTTTACTTTGTCGGGAAGTAAGACTTGGCCACTGGTTGATTCACGAACCTATAACAATATATACATATATATCAAAGTATGTTCAAAATATATTTATAACACTTTTAATATATTTTGATGTTTTAAGTTTATTAAGTCAGCTGTCCTCGTTAGTAACCTACAACTAGTTGTCCACAGTTAGATGTACAGAAATAAATCGATAAATATTATCTTGAATCAATCCACGACCCAGTGTATACGTATCTCAGTATTGATCACAACTCAAACTATATATATTTTGGAATCAACCTCAACCCTGTATAGCTAACTCCAACATTCACATATAGAGTGTCTATGGTTGTTCCGAAATATATATAGATGTGTCGACATGATAGGTCGAAACATTGTATACGTGTCTATGGTATCTCAAGATTACATAATATAAAATACAAGTTGATTAAGTTATGGTTGGAATAGATTTGTTACCAATTTTCACGTAGCTAAAATGAGAAAAATTATCCAATCTTGTTTTACCCATAACTTCTTCATTTTAAATCCGTTTTGAGTGAATCAAATTGCTATGGTTTCATATTGAACTCTATTTTATGAATCTAAACAGAAAAAGTATAGGTTTATAGTCAGAAAAATAAGTTACAAGTCGTTTTTATAAAGGTAGTCATTTCAGTCGAAAGAACGACGTCTAGATGACCATTTTAGAAAACATACTTCCACTTTGAGTTTAACCATAATTTTTGGATATAGTTTCATGTTCATAATAAAAATCATTTTCTCATAATAACAACTTTTAAATCAAAGTTTATCATAGTTTTTAATTAACTAACCCAAAACAGCCCGCGGTGTTACTACGACGGCGTAAATCCGGTTTTACGGTGTTTTTCGTGTTTCCAGGTTTTAAATCATTAAGTTAGCATATCATATAGATATAGAACATGTGTTTAGTTGATTTTAAAATTCAAGTTAGAAGGATTAACTTTTGTTTGCGAACAAGTTTAGAATTAACTAAACTATGTTCTAGAGATTACAAGTTTAAACCTTCGAAGAAGATAGCTTTATATGTATGAATCGAGTGATGTTATGAACATCATTACTACCTTAAGTTCCTTGGATAAACCTACTGGAAAAGAGAAAAATGGATCTAGCTTCAACGGATCCTTGGATGGCTCGAAGTTCTTGAAGCAGAATCATGACACGAAAACAAGTTCAAGTAAGATCATCACTTGAAATAAGATTGTTATAGTTATAGAAATTGAACCAAAGTTTGAATATGATTATTACCTTGTATTAGAATGATAACCTACTGTAAGAAATAAAGATTTCTTGAGGTTGGATGATCACCTTACAAGATTGAAAGTGAGCTAGCAAACTTGAAAGTATTCTTGATTTTATGTAACTAGAACTTGTAAAATATATGAAGAACACTTAGAACTTGAAGATAGAACTTGAGAGAGATCAATTAGATGAAGAAAATTGAAGAATGAAAGTATTTGTAGGTGTTTTTGGTCGTTGGTGTATGGATTAGATATAAAGGATATGTAATTTTGTTTTCATGTAAATAAGTCATGAATGATTACTCATATTTTTGTAATTTTATGAGATATTTCATGCTAGTTGCCAAATGATAGTTCCCACATGTGTTAGGTGACTCACATGGGCTGCTAAGAGCTGATCATTGGAGTGTATATACCAATAGTACATACATCTAAAAGCTGTATATTGTACGAGTACGAATACGGGTGCATACGAGTAGAATTGTTGATGAAACTGAACGAGGATGTAATTGTAAGCATTTTTGTTAAGTAGAAGTATTTTGATAAGTGTCTTGAAGTCTTTCAAAAGTGTATGAATACATATTAAAACACTACATGTATATACATTTTAACTGAGTCGTTAAGTCATCGTTAGTCGTTACATGTAAATGTTGTTTTGAAACCTTTAGGTTAACGATCTTGTTGAATGTTGTTAACCCATTGTTTATTATAACAAATGAGATGTTAAATTGTTATATTATCATGATATTATGATATATAATATATCTTAGTATGATGTATATACAGTTAAATGTCGTTACAACAATAATCGTTACATATATGTCTCGTTTCGAAATCATTAAGTTAGTAGTCTTATTTTTACATATGTATTTCATTGTTAATACACTTAATAATATATTTAATTATCATTTAACATAATTAACCAAGTGTATCAATATCTTAATATGATTCATATGTACCTAGTAAGACGTTGTTATAACGATAATCGTTATATATATCGTTTTCGAGTTTCTTAAATTAATAGTCTCATTTTTATGTATATAACTCATTGTTAAAATACCTAATGAGATACACACTTATAATAAAACATGTTAACTATATATATAACCATATATATGTCATCGTATAGTTTTTACAAGTTTTAACGTTCGTGAATCACCGGTCAACTTGGGTGGTCAATTGTCTATATGAAACATATTTCAATTAATCAAGTCTTAACAAGTTTGATTGCTTAACATGTTGGAAACATTTAATCATGTAAATATCAATCTCAATTAATATATATAAACATGGAAAAGTTTGGGTCACTACAGTCTGATCTTGAGTTCACTACCGGTTCCTCCGATGATGATGAATCCTCAGGAATGAGTTGTCATACGGGTACCTGGTTTAGAAAAGAGCTTGCACACTTGATCAAGGGTGATGTTGAAGGTACTGATGAGAAGATAGTCACGGTGAAGAGTTCGGATAGTCCTGCTAAAGTTGAGGGCAAAGGAGGTTATGATGCTGATTATTCGGACAGTACAAGTTCAGAGTCAGAGTCAGAATCAGATGCAAATTCGTAGGTGAGTAGAAATGATTACGCGTTCATGGCTAACACGTCCAGCAATGGCAAAGTATGTAATGATTTAGCTTCCTTTTGTTCCAAATGCGTTGACCTTGAACAGGAAATAGCTAGACTTGAATGCGTAGTCTCTAAGCTTAATGAGATACCTGCTACTTGTGAAACTTGTCTGAAACTTAGACTTGAACTTAAGAATTTGAGTCTAGAAAATCAGACAAATAGGAAGAACTATGATGATGCTCTTTACTATCTTATTAAGCAAAAAGAGTATGTTGATGTTATTAAGTTCTTAGAGAATCAGGTAGGTCATTTAAAATCAACTATTGTAGATGATGAGAAAGTGATTCACCTGTATTTGAGCCAGATAGAAGCACTTAAGGAAGAAAAAGATTCATACAAGTTAAAGTATGAATCAGAAAAGGTCAGGATTGATAATTGCCAGAGAATGTCATACGTGACACAAACTTTAAAACATCCTAAAAACCGAGGGATAGGCTATAATCAGGTTGCACCACCGCTTATGGATGAGTATGTCAATAAGCCTGTTGAGAAGAGTAAGCATCCGGTTGTAGACCCGAAGTATGGTGAGTCAGAGAAAAGTCCTGTTAAGAGTAAAAGTGAGGATGATGAGAGTAAGAAACCCTTAGATGTTGTTTATGAGACGGAGTCCGACACTGATGTCGACACCGAAAAAGATGAGAAACCTTTTGTACTTGTGACTAAATCCATCACTATTTTAAAGAATCCAAAGAATGAGACAAATAGGAGTGAAAGTCAGAAGACTCAGAAAAAGAGTGTTAGGAAACCGAAACAAATTAGGAAGAAAAACACTCAGCTCACTCCTGTTAAGTTTGTTAAGGATGGTAGTACTTTGAATTTTTAGGTTGTTGATCCTAAAGCTGAACATCCACCAAAAGGTGAGAGTTCCAAATCTGGAAGCGTGACAAAATATGTTCCGCCTAATCTTCGACAGACTGTTAAACAACAAGTCTCGTCAACCCCTCTGACTAGGCAACAGACTACACCACCGAGGAGACAGTTTTCACCTACTAGGCGTCAATTGTTTAATGCTAATAATTTTGAAAATGTTAACTGTTTCAATTATGGGATGTTGAGACACAGAGCTGTAAATTGTAAACTCATTAGACAGACACCACATAGGAAGATTGATCTTACTCCCAAATGTGTTTTCAACAGAAGATCATCTTCACCTGTGTTTAAATCTCCTTCTGTTCCATCAAATGGAACTAAAGTTTTTCAAACAAATGATTATTACCGTAAACCGTTACCAAAAAATAATGTTTGGAAACATAAAAGTGAAGTTAAGGGTGTCTAAAATTTTGAAGGTCCTTCTGGATCTAAGGGTCAATGGGTGGAATTTCCAGTGATTGGCGTTGATGAGAAACCCACTGCCATTAGGGCAGGGGTGGCCCTTTCTAACTAATCTCCTTATTTTAATGTGCAGGTCGCCTACAATCCTCACTGTAGTACATGGATTATTGATAGTGGGGCATCCAGGCACATGACAGGGAACTTGTCCTTACTTTCTAATGTGAAAACAGTGGATGGAGGACCAGTTTCTTTTGCAGGTAGTGAAGGAGGTTTTATTACTACACAAGGAGTGATTGCTAACGAGAATGTCAGTTTTGATAAAGTCAATTTTGTAGAGCAGATATCGAACAATCTGCTTTCAATTTCACGGGTTGCTGACAAAAAGTATACAGTTGCTTTTGATGACAAATTATGTTATATTTTGAGGAAAGATTTTGTAATTCCGGAAGATATGATTTTAATAACCACTCAAAGGTGCAAGGATCTCTATATTCTTGATATGCGCAAGGCTCATGTTAAAGCAGCTACAGGCCATCAGGCTTTTATTTCCAAAGCTACTGAATAGGAGTCTATTATTTGGCACAAGCGTATGTTTCATCCGAGTCTAAGGAAGATGAATAATCTAGTTCACAATGGACTAGTTGATGGTGTTAATCTTAAGAGTTTTCATATTCCTGAAGGGTGTCTTTCGTGTAAGAAAGGGAAACAGACAAAGAAGTCTCATGCCGCCAAGAAGCATCATTCTGTTAATATTCCTTTGGAGTTGTTGCATCATTCTGTTAATATTCCTTTGGAGTTGTTGCATATGGATCTCTTTGGTCCAGTTAATTGCAAAACTATTACTGGAGAGTCATCTTGCCTGGTAGTTACAGATGAGTATTCACGTTTCTCTTGGGTTGTGATGCTGAAGCTTAAATCAGATACTTTCGAGCACATTAAAGTTTCAATCTTGAAGCTTGAAAGTTTATATAAGTTGAAAGTTAGAAAGATTCGTACTGACAATGGTACAGAATTCAAGAATAATCAGATGCTGCTGTTTTGTAATGAAAAGGGGATACAGCAACAGTTCAGTCCTGCTTATACGCCACAGTCAAATGGTGTAGCTGAAAAAAAGAATAGGATGTGAATTGAGACCGCAAGAACTATGCTAGCTGATTTGTGTTTACCTATTTTTTTGGGGGTGAACCCATGAGCACAACGTGTTATGTGATGAACAGAGTTCTAGTGGTGAAAAGACACGGTAAAACTAGCTATGAACTATTACACAAGAGAAAGCCTAACATTAAACATCTTGAACCCTTTGGTGCTCCTTGTACTATTCTGGTACGAGACACGGGAGGAAAATTCAAGTCAAAGGTTGTCTCTGGTATCTTCTTGGGATATGGGAATCCAAATAAGTGAGTGTACAATACTGAATCTAAGTGTGTTGAAGAACGTTTCGAGGTAGATATTCAGCGTAACGCTCCGGCTCGTGTTAGTAAAGGGTTCGCATGGCAGTTTGAATATGATAAACTTTTTGATTCTTTCAACTTTCCACCAGATGCTACCGACGATGAGGTACTTACTCAGATGTTGTATGATGCTCATAATTCCACAGAGAATGTCATCTCAATTCCTAGCCAGACTCAGGTCCCGACTCAAAGCACTCGTCTGAGTCCGATTCCGAGTCCGCGGCGAAGTACACAGAGTGACCATTCTAATGCAGATTCTAATGTGGAAATGGTGTATGAGACAGATGAAGACGGTGATTCAGAAGAAGATGAGGAAGTTAATTGGACACGGTTGACAAAAGAGCATATGAATCCTCTTTATAATCAACCTCCAACTGTAACAGGGACTGAACAGCCAACTGAAGCAGGAGGGGTACGTAGGTCAAATCGTGTTATCATGCCTCCAAAACGTTTAGATGATTATTACATGGATATAAGGGGCATTCCTCATATTGACATTCCTCATGCCAAGTCTAATGAAGCATCTACGTCTGAAGTTCCTACTACATCTGATTTCCCTGTGGTAAATGAAAGTTCAACGACAGCAGAAGATGTTGAAACAGAGAGTGCAAATGTGGTGACAGCTTTTTATTCCTCTTTAAATAAGACAGGGAGAGTATTTGTACATGCTCATTCATGTTATGTGTGTCAAATTAAACCAAAAGATGCTTTTAAAGCGTTGAAATATGATGAGTGGGTTAGTGCAATGCAGGAAGAGTTGTTACAGTTTAAACACTTGAAGGTTTGGAGACTAGTCAATCCACCACATGGTTGTGAACCCTATGGTCTTCGATGGGTGTTGAAGAATAAGAAAGATGAACAGGGTATTGTTATCAGAAACAAAGCTAGGTTGGTGGTAAAGGGATATCAACAAATCCCTGAGATTGATTATGATGAGGTATTTGCTCTGGTAGCTAGACTGGAATCAATTAGAATTTTCTTGGCTTTTGCGTCCTTCATGGGATTTAAAGTTTATCAGATGGATGTTAAAAGCGCGTTTTTATACGGAGAGATTAATGAGAAAGTTTATGTTGAACAATCACCTGGTTTCGAAGATCCTCATTTCCCAGAAAAGGTTTATCGACTTGAAAAGGCACTTTATGGCCTTCACCAACCTCCTAGAGCATGGTATGCCACGTTGTCCAACTATATGCTTGAAAATAGTTTTAGGAGAGGTGTCATTGATCAGGCACTCTTCATCAAGAAAAAGGTACAACATCTTATGTTAGTGCAGGTTTATGTTGATGATATCATCTTCGGGTCAACGGATCAGGGAATGGTTGATGAATTTGAGAAGGTCATGAAGCGAAAGTTCAAAATGAGTTCCATGGGAACTATAAAGTTTTTCTTAGGTTTGCAGGTAGCTCATATGGATAAAGGCATCTTCTTGTATCAGACTAAGTATGTTGCTGATATCCTGAAGAGATTTCAAGTGGAAGTAGAAAGACCAGCTAAGACTCCGTTGTCAGTGAATCATGGGATCTCACCTGATTGTAAGGGTGCTAAAGTGGATCCTACGTTATACAGGGCGATCATAGGTTCTCTAATGTATCTGACAGCTTCTCGACCAGATATTATGTTTGCGGTTTGCTTGTGTGCTCGTTATCAAGCGAATCCTAATGTTCATCATATGTTTGTGGTTAAGAAGATTTTGAGGTATTTGAAAGATACACCAAGTTTAGGGTTATGGTATCCTTGTGAGGAGGGTTTTGATCTCACAGCTTATAGTGATTCTGACTATGGCGATTGCAAGAAAGATTTCAAGTCAACATCAGGAGGTTGTCAGTTCCTTGGTAGCAAGCTAGTTACTTGACAGTGTAAAAAGCATATAGCAGTGGCTCAGTCTACTTGCGAAGCAGAATATATTGCTGTGGCCAGCTGTACATCACAGGTCATCTGGATTCAACAGCAACTACGTGACTACGGCTTGCATATTTCTAACACTCCTGTTTATGTTGATAATACTGCTGCTATAGCTGTCACTAAAAATCCCATAAATCATTCTAAAACGAAACATATAGGATTTAAATACCATTTCATTAGAGATTGTTATGAGAAAAAGTTAATAGATGTAGTGCAAATTGACATTACAACCCAACGTGCTGATCTCTTTACTAAAGCTTTTGATAAACCACGCTTTGAGTTCTTGTTAAAAGAAATAGGTATTAAATTGCTGACTGACGTGGTTCTTGAAACTGAGGTTCCTAACACAGAGGAACCTTCCAACGAGACTGAGTTGTAAATGCCTTAGAACTGCTTGTATAGTATGTATATCTTTGCATAGTCGTTTGTAGGTCATTTGCATGTTTAATTTTCATTTGCTTGATAGATAATTGTTTTCTGATAGTACTGCATGCTAGTTTATGTTTTTAGTTTGTTTTTTGTATTTTTGTACAGATAAAATCGAAAAGCCATAAAAATTATAAAATCAGAAAATCAAATAAAAAGTTGAAAAATTGAAAACCCATAACAATTTGAAAATTCAGAAAATGAGTTGCTTATTCTAATATGTAGGAAAGTGATTGCAATACTGAACTGACATGTAACGGGTGAAAAACAAGTAGTACAGAATGATTGATAATGTATTGCTAGACTTTATTGACCTAATTCTAGATAGAGATGATCACAATAACAACGCGTAAATATCATGATGAGGAAATCATGGAAAGTTTTACAGCGTTTGAGGGTAGTCACCTACTTATCACAGAACAGGTACTGAGAAATGATAGTTCAAAAACTCAACAGACGGTTGAGGTCTTCCCTACTATGATTTATACTCGGTAGCAAAGGATAATATTGTGAGTCCCCAAGGTGAGCATGCTTTGTCTAGGATGCATACTTGTTTCTATTTACCTTTATTATTTGGACCGAAAGTCTACAACATACATGCCGGGTATCCAAGGGAGGTATTCTCTCTAGATGGGTTGAGAAGTGCAATTTTGTATCACAGACATAGAATGATTTATACAATGCAACGTCATCGGGTTATAGATTTCAATATCAGAAGATTGATTTTCTGTGCATATACTACAAAAGTCAAAGACAGTGGTGCATCATCATGAATAGTTGTATTTATTTTATTTTGTAACACCCCGTTTTTCTGAACATGACGCTTGTGGTTTCCTACGGAGTCCAAGAATGAGTATTTGATAGTTTGGATGTAATGAGTTGACCACGTTGGACTTTGGGATATTTTAAAAGTGAAATTGGAGTACATCAGGTAAACTGTCGAGTTTGAAGGGGGTTTGTCGCGTTCTGGTGTGTCGCGATCCGTGACAAACATGGTCAAAACGCGACAACTTCTGATGATGACCTATGTCCCTTTTGTCGCGTTTGAGTGTTGTGTATCGCGTCCTGGTGTCGCGAAATGCGACGATTATCGCTGTAATGACATTTTAACCCATTTTAATGGAATCTTTTGGGGGTGTTTTGGTAATTTCACATATGGCCGATTTTAGAGCCTAAAAACTGATACAACCTTATCCTAACTTCATTTATCACTTCTTCAACTACACACATCCATTTTAGAGAGAGTGATTGAGTTCTAGCAGGAGAGAGCTCACTTTGGGGAAGAAGAAGACCGAATCTCGCCCGATCCCAAGTTCTAAAGTTGTTCCCTACGTCTCTAGCTACGTTGTGATAGTGTTGGTAAGTCTTAACTCTGAGTTTTGAGTTTAATTTGATTTATAGCTAGGGTTTGTTCATTTAAGGCTTGTAAGACCCATTTGGGGGTTAAATGGGTGAATTTGGGTTAAATTGATGTAAGGAAACCCTAAGGTTTTGTAATCTAGGGTTTGGTCTTTTAATTTGGTGTTTATAAGTATTAATTGTGTTGTAAATGACTAATACACTTGTGAGTTAGAGAAAGGTGGTTAATGGGTTCAAGTTTGACCAAATTATAAGTCTAAATGTTAAAATGGGTCAAATGGGTAATGGTTGACCTAGATGGGTAAGATGGGTAGGAAATACCCTAAGTTTGTGTTAGTTGGTGTTGTGAGACTTTAATCACTAGCTTTTAGTGATTTATGACAAGTCTTGACCTTAAATGGGCGGTTTTGGTGTGAACGGGTCATTTAATGCAAATGGGTCATTAAATGCACAAGTGTTAAATGTTGATGTTTAGTCCAACTAGTTTGTGTATTGAATGTGTACTTAATGTATTAGGTACCTTGCGTTGAAGCTTGCGGATTTGTAAAATCGTCACCTAGGCGATAAGGTGAGTGGAATATCTATACATGTATGTATGTAGTTTATTTACTCGTACGCGATGTGGGCCTTAGGTGCCACATCGTGAGTATTGGTGTAATGTCACAAGACGGTGACTTATTGATGGTATAGGTGATGAGAACTACGGGTCGATAGTGTCTTGATAGGTGACTCATAAGCCGGTGACACCTCATGGTGGTGTTCAAGTCGGTGACCCCTTTTGTAGTGGCGGGTGATTCACAAGTCGGTGACACCCTATAGTGCTTCACAAGTCGGTGACACTTAATGGCGCTTCACAAGTCGTTGATGCCACATGGCGTTCACAAGTCAGTGACCCATATGTATTGGTGGGTGATTCACAAGTCGGTGACACCCTTTGGTGATTCACAAGTCGGTGACACCTTATGATGATTCACAAGTCGGAGACATCATACGAGTGAGACTCGATGTTATTGGTCGTCTACAAGTCGGTAGTGCCATAGCGGAGAATGGTTTGATATGTTTATGCATTGTTATGCCTAAGTATATTATTGTGGTGATTATATACTAATGTTGTTGCTAGTTGTATGTTTGGTGATGCTAGCTCGTTTATGCATTATTTGCATGGTATTTTGTAAGTGGATGCGTGTAGGTAAACTATATATGTATATGTATAAGTATTGCATTCACTAAGCAATTTGCTTACCCTCTCGTTGTTCATATTTTTATAGGTTGCAAGTGGCGGATTGGGTTTGCTTGGGGACTAGTGCTTTATGGATTGCTTTACACTTTTGATTAGGATTGGGTAGCGTTACCGATCACCATGCTCGGTTTTGGTTGTAAAGTGAACTAGTCGGGTCATGAACTATATTTTGGATACGTCAAATGGGTTACGGGTTGTATTCCCGTTTTGTAAACTTAATTCATGTATTGTATGTTTTAAAGATGTCTAAACTTAATATTGTAATGATGATGTTTTCGGAAACATAAATGGACTAGTGTTGCATATATTATTATGTTAAAAAGGAAAAAAATTTATGGGCCGGAAATACGACGAGTTGGGTCGTTTCAAGTGGTATCAGAGCATGGTCTAAGGGATTTAGGTGACTTGAGATAGGCGCCTAGACTTAGACTTTTTGTGTGTGCTTAATTTGTTGCGGGACTTGTAGGATTACGGGTCGGTTCGAGATTTAGTTAGTGCCTTAGAGAATAGGTGCATTAGCTACGTGTTGATTATGTTGTTACTAATCATGTCATTTTGTGTTGAACATCTAGAGAGATGGTTTTTGTATTTATAAGCTCGGCAGGGCATGTGAGCGTAATAATGCTTCGCGACCATTATTACGGTTGCAATCCAAGTCAAGCAAGTGATGTACAACAAGTATTGAACTAGATGGGATGTACGAACGGTGGCATATTAATATGATTGTGAATATTGATCGTGATGGTGTATGTAATTTATTCGTGTTGCGTTCCTAACCGAGTTCATTTCTTAGAATGACGACAAGGAACAAACAAGTTAAGAAGATCAAGGCGAAGACTCCGAGTTCACGGCTAAGGTTGAGGCCATCTTTAAACGTCAAAAAGCGGAGTTTCTCGAGGATGTTAGAAAGGTTTTCCAAGAATCGGTTGATGGGCAAGGAATCAAGTTAATCAATGAACGAATGGATGCCGCGATCGAAAAGGTATTCGAAGCTAGAAACATTTATCCTCGTGGTGAAGGGGGTGATGGTAACGATGGACATGGAAGGTGAGACTTCCATTACAAGAACTTCAAGGATGCTCAACCTCCTATGTTTAATGGGGTGAGGGATCCGTTGAAGAGTACATGTTGGATTTCTGACATCGAGGGGGCTTTCCGTACTAGTGAATGTCCTCTCGAGAAGAAAACGAGATACGGTTATAGTATGTTACATGAAGAAGCCAAGATGTGGTGGGATGACAAGATTCAATTGTATGGTGAAGAACAATATATGAGCTTGCCGTGGGAAGAGTTTAAAAAGGAGTTCTTTGATGAATACCGAACTCAATCCGACCTTAATAAAATTCGGGACGAGTTGCGCGATTTGCGACAAGGTTCGATGGACTTGGTTACTCTCAAGTCTACTTTCTTGTCAAAAACTCGTTTTTGTCCGGAGTATGTCGGTGACGACCGAATGTTGATGCAAGATTTCTATCATACTTTAAGCGATGAGTTGAAGGGTAAGATTAGTCGGGGAATGGCTAAGTCTTTTGAAAAATTATTTGAGTTGGCTCGGGGTTTCGAACCGGAGGCCCCGAAGACAAGTGATTCCGATGTTAGTAAGCGAAAGTTTGAAGCGACGATGTTTTCGAACAAGAAAAGTAAAAGTGCTACCGAAGGTGTCGGAAGCGTGAAGATGAGTGGCACGGGTGGTTCTAAATTTGCGTGTTATAATTGTGGGCAAACAGGACATAAGTCTCGTGATTGTCCGTCGGGTAAAGTCACGTATTTTAAGTGCCGGAAGGATGGACATCGAAGGTCGGAGTGTCCTGAGTTGAGTTGATGACGAGGCGCGAGGTCCACGCGATGTGGGATTAAGGTACTATTCGATTCGGTACCTATTTTATTTTATTATATTGTGATGTTGGGTAATAAGTGGGTTTACCATGTGATGTAATGACTAGCTAGGTCGAGTTAGCTCATTGAGTTAGCCAAGTCGGGTTAATCATTTGTTAGGTGTTGACCGAATGAAGTTGACTAACTGGGTCGGGTTAATCAATTAGACGATAGGTGTTGACCGAGTCGGGTTGACCAAGAGAGTTTGACTTAACCGAGTCGGGTTAATCAATTGTTGTTAGGTGTTGACCGAGTCGGGTTGACCGAATGAAGTTGACTAACCGGGTCGGGTTAATCAATTAGACGATAGGTGTTGACCGAGTCGGTTTGACCAAGAGAGTTTGACTTAACCGAGTCGGGTTAATCAATTGTTGTTAGGTGTTGACCGAGTCGGGTTGACCGAATGAAGTTGACTAACCGGTTTGGGTTAATTAATTAGATGATAGGTGTTGACCAAGTTGGGTTAACCAAGAGAGTTTGACTAACCAAGTTGGGTTAATCAATTGTTGTTAGGTGTTGATCGTGACGGGTTGACCAAGCGTGTTTGGCTTACCAGCTCGGGTTAATCAATTAGATGTTAGGTGATGACCGAGGTGGGTTGACCGTGTGTGTTTGTCTTAACTGAGTCAGGTTAGCCATTAGATGTTAAGGGTTGGCTAGGTCGGCTTGACCAAGTGTGTTAGACTAACCAAGTTGGGTTAATCATTTGGTGTTGGGGACTTAACACAGTCGGGTGTAATCGTGATGTGATTAGATGGTTACTTGTGTTGCTCTCCATTAAGTGTTGGCGTAGAAATGGTATGCCGTTCGAGAGGCATTTACGTTGACCATGTACGTGTGCGAGTAGAGTCACGGTTGTTGACTATCTTTGATTGTGTGTAAGTAACCGTGTTAATGGTTGAGAAGATGCGAGTTAGGGTGTAAGTCTTGGTGTTCCAAGCGTCTCCTTAGTGTTAAGATGAAAGGTAAATAGGCTAGCTATGCGGCCTAGGTGGTTAGTGACTAACGGGTGTCACTAGAAAGTTGTGGGCGTTGAGCCGTAATGTTCATAGGATTTGTGTGACTTCGAGTAGTCAAGTGACGTGTGACACCGAGGATGAACCCCGTAAAGGTCGAGCTATTGAGACTAGGTGGTAGTAATGGGAGTTGCATAACACTTCGTCAGGTGCCTCCGTATACCTGCTAGTGCAATGCTTCACTCTGGTGGTGTGATTACTTTGTACTTGGGTGCCGATGAGCAACCCGAAGGTACGATAATGTTTTATCGTGATGATTAGCGGGCGTTAACGCTTGACCGATTTGAAAGGTCGGGGTTCGAATGCTTTATTGTAAAACCACGAAGAATTGTTGAGTTTAACCAACATCGAGACCGGTCAGGTGTTGTAGAATGTTGAAATTCCGCAAGGTATTATCATCTTGACGATGATAGTGTGGGGTTAAAACCCTAAGTGGGGGAGTTAAGTACCGGAGATTTCGGAAAAAATCACTATCTAGTAGACGTGATGAGCGAACGGGTGTCGCTTATTTAGGAAAGGAAGACTTCGATGGTCTTCGGAGAAGTCCCAAGTTAGACTTTGGAATGAATTGTGAAGGTATTTTTGCGACATGAGTTGAAATGGCCAAGTTCCCGAATGGCGGATACGAGATATTTTCAGAAAGTATCGGGATGATTCCCGAATACACCACGATTGAAAGGCGCGACGACGATGATTGTCGTGAATTGTTCTACTTTTAGAACAATTGTGAAGTGTATGGTACGAGTTTGGATACTCGTCGTAGGAGAAAACGGTTGTGGTTGTTTTATTTTGTGGGTTGATTACCCGATATCGTTGAAAATGGTGGAAGTTGGATTGAAACGTTTGTTTAAAAGCCATAGCGTGTAGGTTCGGAACGGTTAAGTGACTAGAATCACGAGGACGTGATCGAATTTAAGTGGGGGAGAGTTGTAACACCCCGTTTTTCTAAACAAAACGCTTGTGGCATCCTACGGAGTCCAAGAATGAGTATTTGATAGTTTGGATGTAATGAGTTGACCACGTTGGACTTTGGGATGTTTTAAAAGTGAAAATGGAGTACATCAGAACTCCTACGTGTTGGTTAGAAGCAGGTGAGAAACAATTTGCAGGCAATAACGAAAGGGTGTGATTCATTCTTAGCCTACGTGATTGATGTTAAGAAAGAGAAGAAGCAGGTGACCGATATTCCCATTGTGTCAGAATTTCCAGAAGTGTTTCCAGGTGATTTACTAGGGTTACCTCCAGTACGTGAAGTCAGAGTATAAAATTGATTTGGTTCCCGGTGCTACGCCAGTTGCAAAAGCTCCTTACAGATTAGCTCCGTCAGAAATCCGAGAAATGATATCTCAGATTCAGGAACTGTTAGATAAGGGGTTTATCCGACCAAGTTCTTCACCGTGGGGTGCTCCTGTTTTGTTTGTGAAAAAGAAAGATGAGTCTCTTCGTATGTGTATAGATTACCGTGATTTGAATAAGAGAACAATCAAGAATACGTATCCGTTACCAAGAATAGATGACTTATTTGATCAGTTACAGGGTGCTTCCCACTTTTCAAATATTGATTTACGTTCAGGGTATCATCAGGTACGTGTTGCAGAGAGTGATATATCGAAAACCGCGTTCAGAACCAGATATGGTCATTATGAATTTTTAGTTATGCCATTTGGGTTAACAAACGCGCCAGCAGTTTTTATGGATTTAATGAACAGGGTATGTCGTCAATATCTTGACAAGTTTGTGATTGTCTTCATAGATGATATCTTGATATATTCGAAAACCGAGAAAGATCATGCTACGCATCTGAGGTTGGTGTTAGAGCTTTTGAAACAGGAATAGTTGTACGCTAAATTCTCCAAATGTGAATTTTGGTTGCGGGAAGTACAGTTTCTAGGTCATGTGATTTGTGAACAGGGTATTAAAGTGGATCAGTCTAAGATAGAGGCCGTAATGAATTGGAACTCACCGAAAACGCCGACAAAAATCAAGAGTTTTCTGGGTTTAGCAGGTTATTACCGCCGGTTTATCAAAGACTTTTCTAAAATAGCAGGTCCATTAAATAAGTTAACCAGAAAAGATGTAGCCTTTCGATGGACTAATGAACAATAAAAGGCTTTTCAGACTCTTAAACAGCTGTTATGTCAAGCGCCATTTTTAGCTTTACCAGAGGGAACAGAAGGTTTTGTGGTATACTGCGATGCGTCACGTGCAGGTTTGGGTTGTGTTTTGATGCAGAGAAATAAATTCATAGCGTATGCTTCACGACAGTTAAAGAATCATGAACGAAATTACCCTACTCATGATTTAGAGTTAACTGCAGTTGTGTTTGCCTTGAAGCTTTGGAGACACTATTTGTATGGTACGCATTGTGAAATCTATACAGATCACCAGAGTCTTCAATATATTTTTTGCAGAAAGAATTAAATATGCGTCAACGTCGATGTTTAGAACGGATTAAAGACTATGATTGTGAGATTAAGTACCATCCGGGTAAAGCAAATGTGGTCGCAGATGCTCTGAGTCGCAAGAAAACAGTCGAAAACGTTAGATTTATGAGAATAGAGATAGTTTCAGACTTGATTGATCGATTGAAAACCATTCAGTTAGTAGCTTTGAATGACGAAAACCTAAAGACTGAACAAATGACTAAAAGAAAATTTGACCTATGCAATGATTCTAGAGGATTAAAGACCTATAAAGATCGAATTTGGGTGCCTATGCTTGGAGATTTGAGGGATTTAATCCTTACTGAAGCGCATAAATCGAGATTATCAGTGCATCCAGGTAGTACAAAGATGTATAGAGACTTGAAAACATTGTATTGGTGGCCGACAATGAAGACAGATGTTGCAAATTTTGTCGAAAAATGTCATATTTGTGCGCAAGTTAAGGCAGAACATCAGAAACCGTATGGGTCTCTACGATAGTTAGAAATTCCCCAGTGGAAATGGGATCATATAACGATGGATTTTGTAACCAAGTTACCCCGAACCCAGAAAGGTCATGACATGATCTGGGTGATAGTGGATCATTTAACAAAGAGTGCTCACTTTTTAGCTACTCGTGAAACCGCTTCGCAAAGTGATTTAGCAGAGTTGTACTTAAAAGAGATAGTTAGTCGACATGGTATACCGTTGTCAATAGTTTCTGATAGAGATACTAGGTTTGTATCGAACTTCTGGAACAGTTTACAACAGAATTTGGGTACGCGTGTGAATTTAAGTGCATCATATCATCCACAAACGGACGATCAGAGTGAACGAACGATTCAAACGTTAGAAGACATGTTGAGTGTGTGTGTCTTAGAATATGGTGGTTCTTGTGATTCGAATCTTCCATTGATAGAGTTTGCTTACAACAATTCGTACCATTCGAGTATCGGAATGCCGTCGTATGAAATGTTGTATGGACGCAAGTGCATAACTCCTACGTGTTGGTTAGAAGCGGGTGAGAAAAAATTTGCAGGTCCTGAAATTGTTCAGATAACCGCAGAAAAGGTCGAATTTGCACGTGAGAAATTGAAAGCAGCCAGAGACCGACAAAAGATGTATGCTGATCCACGCAGATGTCCGGTAACATTTAATGTAGGTGATCGTGTATACCTAAAAGTTTCGCCATGGAAAGGGGTGATCAGATTCGGTAAACGTGGTAAATTAGCGCCGAGATTTATTGGGCCATTTCCAATCAAAGAAATTTTGAATGATCAGACTGTTGTTTTAGATCTTCCATCAGAGTTAGCAGGAATACACAACACATTCAACGTGTGCTATCTGAGAAAGTGCAAAGTGGATGAGGAAAGTCAGATTCTTCCGTTGAAGGATTTGAAAGTTGATTTGACTAAGAAATTAGTGGAAGAACCGGTTAGAATAGTGGACAAGAAAGTCACAAAATTAAGAAAGAAACAGATTCCAATGGTGTTAGTGGAATGGCGGCACAGTTTAGGTTCCAACCTGATATGGGAAACCGAGGAGTTATTGAGAGCGCGCTATCCCCAGTTGTTTGACCTTGACCAGATTCTGAGGACGGAATCTTCTTAGGGGTAGATTTGTAACATCCTCAATCGGGCCTAGATGTAAGATTACTAAAGTGCCCCTTAAGTTAGTATTGTGTTATTATATGTTTTTATTTTTATTTAATATTTACTATTAAATAATAATGTGATTAGGACCAGTTTGTGACAAGGGTCACAGAACAGGTTTGTTTATTTAATTTGGACTTCGTTTGGGTTGCCAAATGATGTACGAAAGATATCAGATAACTGATAAATACCCGTGAGTTACACAGTATGGGATTTAATCCCAAATAATATAATGATGTCTATCCCCTTCTTGCATTTTCCAGAAAATTCCCAAAACACTCCCGTACCTTCCTTTCACCTACAATCAAACCCTAATTTCTAATCCTCGTTTTAGAGCTCGAATCATTTACATCTTTGTGTTCCTTGTGATTCACTGATTCTTTCAAGGTAAGAATCACTAGTTTTCATGCTTTAATCTTCACGAAAATGGGGTTTTTGTGTTAGTTTTTATAAAGTGTAAATTGGGTCAAAATGGGTTGATTTGGTGTTGTTAGTGTCAAAACCTTGTGGGTTTGTGTTTCTAAATGGTCAGTGTACTTGATTTGGCAAGTTTTGAGGTTAAAAACGAGCTCTAGGTCGAGAATTGGTGAGTTTGGTGAGAAACCCGTCACTTTGGCAGCTGCTGCATCAGATGAACTACCCTCGGCCGATGGTCGTTGACCCTCGATCGATGGTGTCTGACTATCGGCCGATGGACTAGACCCTTGACCGATGGTGTGAGTCCTTCGACCAACGGTTGAAATTTTGACGATCGACCGATAGTGTAGTCCCTCGACCGATGGTGTAGTGACGATCGGCCGATAATCTCTGACAATTGACCGATGGTCTTTGGCAGTGAAATATTTTACTAAGTGTTGATTTTTAGCCGTTATGCTACCCGTTTGTATTTTGATGTTTAGGATGTAAATTTTGAAAGTGCACAGGTGTTAAGCAAAAATTTTTAGCGGATACTTTTTCTGACAAAAAATTTATGTATTGTGTTGTTTTGTGTTAGCGGACAGAAACTAACTTGTGTATATGTATTTCTCAGGAGAAAAGGAGAAAGAGAAGGTTCAGTGATTAGATAGCTGAACACCTTCTCGTTCGCTGGTATTTGGTGAGTGGGACTAACTGGAGAATATAGTATATAGAAGCATGTTATATTATGATTGCCATGCTTGTTAGATATACTTATTGTTGTGGTTAGTTAGTTCCTTGTGATGACTGCATGTTAGTTGATGCTTGTCTGCTGGAGCCCAGTGCGTCCCTATTGTGTGGTAGCCTCGGTAGGAGAGATCAACCTGCAGGTTGGGTTCCTCTGTGGTAGCCTAGACAGTCGTGGTGTATATATATGTGAATGACACGTCCGTCGCGTGTGGATTATGTATATACATACTGTGGTGGAGGAACTTCTGGTAAGCCCCAGTCCGATCAGCTGGTGGTTAATGGTTTGGTCGAGCCGCCAGAGTCTCTGTAGACGGCACTTGGGTGATGTTTGTGTGTTAGACTATGTGACATGATTAGTATAACACTTGTGTATGCTATGGCCTGTAGTTAGTCGTACTCACTTAGCTTCGTGCTAATTCCCCTCCATCTCCTCCCTGCAGGTTGTTAGCTTTTGTAGATAGTGCTTTTGGGAGAAGACGGGCATGATGATGTTATGTTTGACAGGATTAACTCTGATGTGATCTTTTATAGTTTAAACTGTGTTCTTTTGAAAACAGATTGTAACTACGTCTTCTCCGTATGAACATGTATGTTTTAATGACACGTGACCTCGGTTTGTACAAATGTTAATATCGTATTTAAATAATATAATGTTTCCGCCACGTATTTTAAAAAAAATAGCGGTGTCACAAGTTGGTATCAGAGCCAGGTTTGGCAGCATGTGCATTGTGATCTAAATGTCATGTTCCCAAACTTAGTAGAGTCATGTTAAACATAACATGCTGGGGATGGGTTAAGTGAGTATTAGGACAGGATAAGTGTTAGTTGTTAGTACTAACAGAGTTTATACTAAGCTTTGGTGTGAGTGTTGTGGTAGTGCAGTAATGGCAGATAATCAAGCAACCGCTACTGGCCCTACTGTCCCTGGAACTGGTACTTTTAGAGCCCCTGACGAAGATGGACATGTGTCTTCAGAAGAAGAAACATCTCAAGAAGTAATAGAACTTCAAAGTCGGTTACTAGAAGCTCAGGAGAAAATTAAGGAATTGGAACAAGAACGGGCGCAATGGAACCCTAATACCACTCGTTAAATACAACCTTTCCTCCTAACTTTTATAATCAAGCTGGTGGCAGTTCTCATTCACAATTTCCACAAAATACCTATCAAAACTATCAAATGCCATTTATGTTTAACCAGACTTTTCCTAATCAAATGATGTACCCATTTCAAGTCCCTAAGACAAGAAGGAAGTGTACCTATAAACAGTTTATGGACTGCAAACCTTCTGTGTACAGTGGTCACACAAACCCTACAATGACCCTTAATTGGCTAAGAGAAGTAGAGAGAGCGTTGGAAGCATGTTTTTGTGAGCCTGAATCTATGGTACTGTTTGCTAGTAGGCTTCTCAAAGGTGAAGCAACGGAGTAGTGGGATTCTATTACTGCATATTTACCCAAAGAACAGATCAGACAGATAACTTGGGAACAGTTCGCTGCTAAGGTTCGTGAGCAGTATTGTTCTGAGTATGAGATGGAAAGATTGAAAACTGAGTTCTTGAGTATGACAATGACCGAAAGTATGACAATTGATGAGGTTTTCAGAGATTTCACATCTAAGCTAAGGTTCGTTCAACAGTGGGTACCAACTGAGAAAGATAAGATTCAACATTTTATGCGGGTGATTAAGCCGGAGTACAGAATCGTTGCGATATTTGAAACAACCTTGGCGCAGGCTCATGAGATGGCTAAAGTTACAGAAGGTGATATAATGGCAGCAAAAAGAGAAAGTTCGAGAAGTGGATCTTTTGGGGGTAAATCAGAAGGTCAATTGGGTGGTCAGTCTGTTCAACAATCAAGTAAGCAATCTGGATTTCGTGGTAAGAAGTCAGGTGGGTTTAAATAGAAAAGTAAGTCTGGTATGAGTGGATCGGGTTCTAGTCAGTCTGGGTGGTGTAATGTTTGCAAGTCGACCCATGTCGGTCCGTGTTCTCCAATCACCAGAAGGTGTTTGAAATGTGGAATGTTAGGTCATGAATCAACAGCTTGTTCTTTTAAGTCTAATGTTTGTTGGAGTTGCCATCAAGAGGGGCATAGATCTGCACATTGTCCATCAGCGTTAAGAGCCAGTTCTGGGGCAGGGTCAGGGGCGAGGTTGGTTACTTCTGGGGGATCTTCTGCTTCTACTGCCGGGCAGAAGAGAAAGAATCCTCCAACAGCAGAGGCAAGGGCATTTCAGATGATGGTAGATGTTGCAACCGCTACCGATGACGTCATTACCGGTATGTTCTTGGTTAATTCCTTGCCAGCTTGTGTGTTGTTTGATTCAGGAGCGAATCGTTCTTTTATGTCTGTAGGCGTCTGTGATAAGTTGAAGTTGCCTGTTAGAATGTTAGATGCGCCTTTGGGAATAGAAGTAGCTGATGGTAAAATGGTTCCATGCACATCATCTGTTTCTGGAATTACCATCGAAATTGACGGCCATTCTTTCCCTTTAACCTGTTTGTTGATGCCGAAACCTAGCTTTGATGTAGTCATAGGCATGAATTGGTTAAGAGCTAATAGGGCTAATATTAAGTGTGATAAGAAGATGATTTCTTTCCGTTTGGCCGACGGATCCCGAGTGATTGCTAGGGGAGAGCGCAGTGGATTTAACTTCCCTATGGTTTCCTTAATGAAAGCTCAGAAGGCAATAACGAAAGGGTGTGATTCATTCTTAGCCTACGTGATTGATGTTAAGAAAGAGAAGAAGCAGGTGACCGATATTCCCGTTGTGTCAGAATTTCCAGAAGTATTTCCAGGTGATTTACCAGGGTTACCTCCAGTACGTGAAGTAGAGTATAAAATTGATTTAGTTCCTGGTGCTACGCCAGTTGCAAAAGCTCCTTACAGATTAGCTCCGTCAGAAATCCGAGAAATGATGTCTCAGATTCAAGAACTGTTAGATAAGGGGTTTATCCGACCAAGTTCTTCACCGTGGGGTGCTCCTGTTTTGTTTGTGAAAAAGAAAGATGGGTCTCTTCGTGTGTGTATAGATTACCGTGATTTGAATAAGAGAACAATCAAGAATAAATATCTGTTACCAAGAATAGATGACTTATTTGATCAGTTACAGGGTGCTTCCTACTTTTCAAAGATTGATTTACGTTCAGGGTATCATCAGGTACGTGTTGCAGAGAGTGATATACCGAAAATCGCGTTCAGAACCAGATATGGTCATTATGAATTTTTAGTTATACCATTTGGGTTAACAAACGCGCCTGCAGTGTTTATGGATTTAATGAACAGGGTATGTCGTCAATATCTTGACAAGTTTGTGATTGTCTTCATAGATGATATCTTGATATATTCGAAAACCAAGAAAGATCATGCTACGCATCTGAGGTTGGTGTTAGAGCTTCTGAAACAGGAACAGTTGTACGCTAAATTTTCCAAATGTGAATTTTGGTTGCGGGAAGTACAGTTTTTAGGTCATGTGATTTGTGAACAGGGTATTAAAGTGGATCAGTCTAAGATAGAGATCGTAATGAATTGGAACTCACTGAAAACGCCGACAGAAATCAAGAGTTTTCTGGGTTTAGCAGGTTATTACTACCGGTTTATCAAAGACTTTTCTAAAATAGCAGGTCCATTAAATAAGTTAACCAGAAAAGATGTAGCCTTTCGATGGACTGATGAACAATAAAAGGCTTTTCAGACTCTTAAACAGCTGTTATGTCAAGCACCAGTTTTAGCTTTACCAGAGGGAACAGAAGGTTTTGTGGTATACTGCGATGCGTCAAGTGCAGGTTTGGGTTGTGTTTTGATGCAGAGAAATAAAGTCATAGCGTATGCTTCACGACAGTTAAAGAATCATGAACGAAATTACCCTACTCATGATTTAGAGTTAACTGCAGTTGTGTTTGCCTTAAAGCTTTGGAGACACTATTTGTATGGTACGCATTGTGAAATCTATACAGATCACCAGAGTCTTCAATATATTTTTTCACAGAAAGAATTAAATATGCGTCAACGTCGATGTTTAGAACTGATTAAAGACTACGATTGTGAGATTAAGTACCATCCGGGTAAAGCAAATGTGGTCGCAGATGCTCTGAGTCGCAAGAAAACAGTCGAAAACGTTAGATTTATGAGAATAGAGATAGTTTCAGACTTGATTGATCGATTGAAAACCGTTCAGTTAGTAGCTTTGAATGACAAAAACCTAAAGACTGAACAAATGACTAAAAGAAAATTTGACCTATGCAATGATTCTAGAGGATTAAAGACCTATAAAGATCAAATTTGGGTGCCTATGCTTGGAGATTTGAGGGATTTAATCCTTACTGAAGCGCATAAATCGAGATTATCAGTGCATCCAGGTAGTACAAAGATGTATAGAGACTTAAAAACATTGTATTGGTGGCCGAAAATGAAGACAGATGTTGCAAATTTTGTCAAAAAATGTCATATTTGTGCGCAAGTTAAGGCAGAACATCAGAAACCGTATGGGTCTCTACGACAGTTAGAAATTCCCCAGTGGAAATGGGATCATATAACGATGGATTTTGTAACCAAGTTACCCCGAACCCAGTAAGGTCATGACATGATCTGGGTGATAGTGGATCATTTAACAAAGAGTGCTCACTTTTTAGCTACTCGTGAAACTGCTTCGCTAAGTGATTTGGCAGAGTTATACTTAAAAGAGATAGTTAGTCGACATGGTATACCGTTGTCAATAGTTTCCGATAGAGATACTAGGTTTGTATCGAACTTCTGGAATAGTTTACAACAGAATCTGGGTACGCGTGTGAATTTAAGTACATCATATCATCCACAAACAGACGGTCAGAGTGAACGAACGATTCAAACGTTAGAAGACATGTTGAGAGCGTGTGTCTTAGAATATGGTGGTTCTTGGGATTCACATCTTCCATTGATAGAGTTTGCTTACAACAATTCGTTTCATTCGAGTATCGGAATGCCGCCGTATGAAATGTTGTATGGACGCAAGTGCAGAACTCCTACGTGTTGGTTAGAAGCAGGTGAGAAACAATTTGCAGGTCCTGAAATTGTTCAGATAACCGCAGAAAAGGTCGAAATTGCACGTGAGAAATTGAAAGCTGCCAGAGATCGACAAAAGATGTATGCTGATTGATGTGCAGCGGGGTGTATATAAAATAGTTATTAATTTTAGCAGGAAATACTATTAAATACGATACAATTTTACACAAGATATTTATTTATTTATAGAATGGATATACTTAAACCTTGCTACAACACTTATAGGCAGTGTACCTAATCGTAAAGTAGTGTAGTTTTTAGTAAGTCCGGTTCGTTCCACAGGGAAATCTTTAAACAAAGCTTAACGCTATATTAGTTTACTTTTATAAAAATACAAATATATATATAAGTAATATTATTATTATAAAGGGGGGTTTTTACCTTTTAATGACCGGTTTGTCGATTTTAAAACTTTAGTCGCAGTTAAAACCAAATGTAAAATAATAAAAATAAATACAAGACTTAAATTAAAGCGTAAAGTAAATAACGATAATGAAATTGCGAATAATAAAAGTGCGATAAAATAAACTTGCGATAATTAAAAAGTACGATAATTAAAAGTGCAATTAAATACAATAACAATAAAAATGCGATAATTAGAAGTGCAATTAAATATAAAATAAAGGAAATTAAATATGAAATAAAAGAATTATGCTTATTTAAACTTCCGTAATCATGATGTTTGACGTGTTGATTTTAGTTTTATGCCCATGGGTTAATTGTCCTTTGTCCTGGATTATTTAATATGTCCGTCTGGTTTTTGTCCATAACAGTCCATCAGTCATAAATATAAAGTGCGAGTGTCCTCGTCAAATTATCCTTATACCCGAAGTTAAATATTCCAACTAATTGGGGACTTAAACTGTAACAAGATTTTAATACTTTGTTTAATAATTACACCAGGTTATCAACTGAGTGTAATCCAAGGTTTTAATATTTTGTTATCAATTATACCAAGTGTCCTTGTACATAATTTCACCCCTGTTTTAATTATTCTAGTGGCTATTAATCCATTCCAGTGTCCGGTTAAATGAACGATTATTCGTACATATAAATACCCCGCCCATCGTGTCCGATCGAGTGTATATGGTAGTTTATAGGAACGCCCAATTTTAAATCTTTATATTAACATTAACAAACTATCATTTAGTTAAACAAATATAAAGCCCATTAATAGTCCATAGTATAATTTCCACAAGTGTCATTCTTTTGTCCAAACCCCAATTATGGTACAAAGCCCAATTACCCAATTTTAGTAATTAGCCCAACATCATGATTACTTCGGATTAAATAAGCATAATAATAACTTAGCTACGAGACATTAATATAAAAAGGTTGAACATAACTTACAATGATTAAAAATAGCGTAGCGTTACACGGACAGAATTTCGACTTACACCCTTACAACATTAGCTAACATACCCTTATTATTAGAATTATAATTAAAATTAAAATATAAATTATAAATATATATATATATATTTTACGATATAGATAGAGAGATGGATGGATATATTGTCATTTAAAATGCTCAGAATTCGGATGGCTTTATAGGGAGTTTCAAATTTTGGGGCTTCGCAACTCGCGGCCCTTTTGGCCTTCAAACTCCGCGAGTCGCGGAGTTTGTGAATACAGCTCACCAGCTTTTGGCTCTTTGTTTGCCGGCGTTTTATAAATAAATATAATATATTAAATAATTATAAGAATTATTTAAATATTATATTATATTTATGTGCATAGTTGACTTGTAATTTTTAGTCCGTTGCGTCGAGCGTTGAGAGTTGACTTATGTCCCGGTTCCGGATTTTCGAACGTCCTTGCGTACAATTTAATATCTTGTACTTTGCGTTTTGAATCTTGTACTCTTGTAATTTCGAGACGTTTCTTATCAATAATTGGAACCTCTTTGATTGTCTTTTGTACTTTTGAGCTTTTTGGTCGTTTGCGTCTTCAATTCGTCGAATCTGTCTTTTGTCTTCACCTTTTATTATTTAAACGAATATCACTTGTAAATAGAACAATTGCAACTAAAAGCTTGTCTTTCTTGAGGAATAATGCTATAAAATATATGTTCGTTTTTAGCATTATCAAATATTCCCACACTTGAGCGTTGCTTGTCCTCAAGCAATATCGTCTTGAAATACTAGAATCACATCTTTATTCTTCACACTTTGTACATCAGTGATTTCTATACGGCGGTATAAACAATGGTAGTAACGATATGGTTTACAGTCCCACATGACTATAAAAATTTAGATCCATTAAGGAAATTGGATCTTTATGAAAACATTTGATCTTTTGAAAATTAAATCTAGTTTTTACCCAAGATAAGTTTTCCGGAATAACCCTTTACCGGTGTTTTCCAAATATTTTTGTGGGTTTGGTGGGTTTCAGATTTTAAAATTTTAGCTCAAAACTTATGGTTTTGTGTCACCCACTTGCTAACCTTGTATTTAGAAAGCAACACGTCCAGTTTACTTGTCCCGTATATTATCTTTCGGTAAACTACCGTCCGGTTGTAAAGGAAAGTGTTGAACAAGCAACTGTTAAGGCAATGTCCCCTGACATGCTTTTAATTATGGTCTATAACGTGTCGGACGCAATTACTATCCTTGGTAGGAGCAATAGTAAAGCTCACCCTTATGATTTTTCGGTCTGGCACAAGGTCCTGTCTTTGACCATGCTATGCAACCACCGTTCTTACGGTTGACACCCGATTTAGTTCAGGTGACCTAATGAATTCCGGGTGAATTCCTAGGATTTTACGTTCAAAGGTAATGAACGCATTGAAAATAGGGTTTTCAGAAAACAAATCGGTTTGTAATTTTTGATCAAAATATTTTCTCGTTCAAGCTCGAGTTTAGATATCATTGAATTCCATGAGTTTGTAATTCTCAATCTTTAAGGTCAATCTCAAGGATTGAGTAATATCAGGCTTAAAAGCTGATTTTTGATCTTTTAAGGAGATTATCCTTTCTGGGGATCTGATTCATTAGTCTTATCCAGCTAATTTGCATGGTGCCCCCCATTGTACGAGATAAATCCTTCTCATGGTTAGGATAAATCTGACCACTTGGCGACCCTGTTTAATGCTGAGGTCCGTGGATTTCCTGCTGATTTTAGTGATGACTTTTCTGGATTTTTCGTCAACCTTCAGCTGGTCTGGACGACAACTTCATGATCTAAATCAAGAAGCGCGTGTCTTTTTCGGAAGACTTTACTTCCTTTTAATGATGGAATTGATTCATCGTGTAGATCCATCTTTCTTACAGTAAATCTGGTAAAACTTTTTAGTTTAGTCCAAAGCAAAAGTATTTTCAGTTATTTGTACACAAATATGTGATATATGTTTTGAATAACTTGGTAAATTTTCCCACACTTGGCTTTTATTTTCCTTTTTATCGTCCTCTATTCCATTTTAAATGAATTTTAACATTTTGGTTTGTTTCTCAATTTATGTCCTTTCCGAGGTTACAATAATTTCGGTGTTAAAACCTAGTTTTATCGTTCATAAATATGTATAAACATGATTTTGAGTTCATTTAATTGAAAATTTTTAAAATTTTTTACTAGAATTGGGCAGTCAGTATATAAGACTAGGGCTGTTCTTTATTATCAGAGAGCACTAGATTCTAATACAACTACTGCTTTACTAGTATTTTTAATGGTAACCAAGTGTATAAAGTAAAAATTTTAAAATCCGAAAGAATTTAACCCCTTCCCACACTTAAGATCTTGCAATGCCCTCATTTGCAAGAAATCAGTAACAATTTAAATTATTGAGGGTGATTTGTGTGAAAATGATTAAATTTTTACCAAAGTTTCCAAATATATTGGCGTTTGTTTGCTGAATGATAAATGGTGCACATCATTTGTTCATTCCGTCTTGTTGTTATTTCACATATATTTTGCATCTTGTCGTCAAAATTAGTTGCTTTTGCTGAACATAATGCCAGTCTTTGAAAATGCGTTGTTTTACCCTGTTGTGTACATAAGATAAACTGCAAACATATATACATATTTTTGAAGTTTGGTATATTACCCCACATTCAAAAATTATTAAAATCTAAGAATAAAAGTTAGAAAATTATAACAACTATTACAATATTAACATAAGTATTAAACGTATCAACATTACAAATTACAAAATAAAAAAAAAATAAAAAACTAAGTAGACTAGGGATGATACTGGTACCAATAGGGGTTCCAGGCATAACCATAGGTGCTATAGAATGCTTCGGCAGGGTTATACGTAGGATACGGTGGTTGCATCTCTATAGTCCAGGGAGGGAATATGGGTTTTGGTGTAGGAATATAGTTTCTACCTATATGTTGGCAATGAGCTATGATTTGGTTCTGATGAACTTTCCAATCTTCAAATGCTCTCTGTCTAGCATTTTCGTACTCCTGTGAAGCTATAAACCTTTGCATTTCTTGCATCTCATTTCCCCCTCCTACATTACCTTGCTGTTGGTTTCTCTCAACCTGTGGATGTCTACCATGGTATGGTACTGCGGCGTTATTTCGCCTCTTCAAACCTTTCGCACCATGGTATACATTTAAACCTATAGTATCGCGGGGTTCTGGTTCTTCGACTAATAATCCCCCCCGACTTATATCCACACCGAGATATTCAGCAATCAAAGTAATAAAAATACCACCTCCTATTATGCTATGCGGTCTCATCCCCCGAATCATAGCTGATAAATATTAACCCACACAATACGGTATACTTACAGCGCTTTGTGGGTCTCGAATACACATATGGTAAAACAAATCCTGTTCATTTACCTTTTCCTTGTTCTTACCTCTTTGTGTAATCGAATTAGCTAAAAACCTATGAATTACTCTTAATTCAGCTCTATCTATATCCAAATAAGAGTAATTTCCCCCTTTGAAACGGTGATGGCTTGTCATTTGACTCCACACACCGTGTGTATCAAAATTTTCATCTATCTTTCTACCATTTAGTATCAACCCTCTACAATCGGCGGATGCTAACTCCTCAGGCGTATATATACGTAAAGCCTGAGCCATGTCTAGTAAAGACATGTGGCACATCGAACCTCCTAACAAAAATCTAATAAAAGATCGATCGGTTAAACTAGCTACCCGATCATTCAACTCTATACTACACAACAATTCTTCACACCATACTTTATATACAGGTCTACGCATGGTGAATAAACGTACCCAGTCATTAAAAGTAGAATTACCATACCTCTGTACAAGTAATTCCCTAATTGGCCCGGCCAATTCTACAGCTTCTAAGGGTCCCCATTCTATGACCCTCGGTACCTCAACAACTTTGGAATGAAGAGTATGCAAACCCCTTTGGTATTTTGGATAATCTATCCAAAGTTTGTCAAATCTCAGGTTCGGGTGCAACTCTTCCAAGTGCATATCAGAAAAGGTCATGACTGGATGAGGTATATCCTGCTTGTAGTAGTTATCCACCTCCTGTTGTTCCGCATTCTCAGCAGGAGCATTGCGGGCTTGGGATGAAGATTCACCCCTTTCAGTCTGCAAAACACATCAAACACAATTTTTGTGCATCCAAATATGCATTAGTGTCAGCAAAATCATCAATCAAAATGACATGATCAATTTATATCAAACTTAAGCTCATTTTCATATTTTCATCAAATCTACACTTTTTCAAATAAGCATATACGAAAATGTTCGCCAAGTTCATAAGCATTCAACTCAAATAACATGTCAAAATAATCATTACTAGCAATTAAACAAGTTTCAAATGGCATTATCTCTCAAAAATCAAGTTCATGAATTTTAGACTTGAAAAAGTCCACTTTAATTCTCAAAATCATGTTTAGGCTCAAAGTTTGGATCATTTAACTACCTAGACATGTTACACTACTTAATTTAGCAACAATTCATGACAAAAATCGGCCATAACCTGTTTATATCAAAAAGCCCCAAATTGCTCAAGAACACAAACCCTAGATTACTCAAAATTTTGAAGTTTAAGGCTTCTAATCATGTTAAACAGCATCAATCTAGGTTATACAAGCATAATACATAAACAATTTAAGCCTAATTACACTAAAAAGCATCAAAATCAAATTGGGGGAAAAATTGCTCAAGAACACTAATTTCGGATTAAATGGTGTTTAGGTGTAGAAATTTACCGTTTTTCTTGAGTAATTCCTAGATAGCATCCTTCTCAACATGATTTTAGTAAAAGATTTGATGATTAACGGTTAAAAATTGTGATTTTGGGGTGTATTTTTCGGGTTTTTCGGGTTTTTGTTCGCAGTGTTTTGTGTTGTGGGTTGTGTGGACTGAGCTGTTTCAGCTCTTATTTTTTTTTCTGTAATCCGATCCTCCCGCGAGTCGCGGAGATTAAACCTCCAAATTCCGCGAGTCGCGGAGTTTGGTATTTTTTTTTTTATAATCTTTAACTTATTAAAACAATTAAGTAATTAATTTTAAAATTTTGTTTCCCTTGTTATTTAGGACGAGGTCGTTTCAGATCGATGTCCTAGTTCGTCCCTCGACAAAATTTTAAAATTTGTCTTTTTGTAGCGATTGTTTTAAAAGCCAAGATTTTTGGATTTTTTAATGTTTTTGGCATACTTTAATTCAATAAGATTAAAAATAATGATAATAAAAGTTCTCGTCCCTCCCTCGGGTAAAGCAATTTCGGTTCAAAGACCTAGTCTTCAACTTACGACGAATTTTAAAAATCATATTTTTAACTTAATGAGATAAAGTAAATTTTTGTTTTTAAATTCACACAATTTAAATATAAATTCAAAATTAATATTAAAAATTCACACCAAACTTAAAATTTGAAATGCATAAAAATAAAATTCATATTTTAAAAATTAAAAATTCACACCAATCTTAATTTAAAAATTCATATTATAAATTCACACCAAACTTACAATTTAAATTGCATAACATTAAAAATTCACACCAAACTTATATTAATTTTTTTTTCAAATATTTACAATTTTAAAAATATTGTTTTTACAAAGTTTACAATATTAATTTAAGATTTATATATTAATTTTAAAAACATGGTAAAAAAACTAAAATTAAAAATCTTTTTGGCTTTTTATCTCACTTTAATCAATCAAATATTATCAAAAATATGCGCCCCTCTTTTCGGTAAAGTAATTTCGGTTCCAAAACCTAGTTTAACTCATGACGAATTTTTGAAATATTTTGGGTTGATTGATTAAAGATATTTATACCTTAAGAATAAACGTTAAATTTCGCAGTGATGTAATAAATTTTTGAATGATATCAATAATTTCGGTCGCCAAACCTAATTTTATTCAATACCAATTTAATACTTTATAGCGAACAAATTAGCGTTTATTATCAAAAGGTTAAAAATAAAAAAAAATAAAAATAAAAACTGTACAGACATACCTGTGAAATAGATTTCTTAGTTATATGATCTATCCCATTCATAAGATAGTCGGTTTAATTGGTTTTCCATGGCTACATAGGCGTAACCTCGAGCATTCAGTGTCTTTTCTTCTAAACATATGAACGGTCCGTCTCTGCATAAAGTAACAAATTCGGTATTTGAATAGGTTTGATTATTTGAACATTTACCTCCATGTGACCATTTTCCGCATTTGTGACATCTTTCTAGGTGTCGTGCTCTTCTTTTCGCTGCGGATTTTGATTTTCCTTTACCAAATTGTAACTTATTATCTTGGCATCTGGATTCTTTTCTAACTCCGTCCATTCTTTCTCTGATTACTGATACTAGTTCACTCGGTAGTATGTCATTATTACGTTTAGTGATCAAAGCGTGTAGCATTAGACCATGGTTTAGTTCACAGGCAGTCTTCATTTCCTAAAAAAAATAAAATTTCAGAATGGGGGGAGAAGACTAGTTCTTTAGGGTCTGCTAGGGAAAGACCATTCGGGTTTCATTTTCGAGAACTACACGAAAACAGACAATCTAACTCTAACAGAAATACATATTATCCCTTGATTCTCCCCACACTTAGTTAGCTGTGGTGTCGAAATTGTGATTAAATTCGTTGTCGACTTCCATCGAACCATCTATGTAGTGTTTAACTCTGTGACCGTTAACTTTAAATTCAATCCCATTCGAATTTATCAATTCTATCGTTCCGTATGGGAAAACTCTTTTGACTATGAATGGTCCAGACCATCTTGATTTCAATTTTCCAGGAAATAGCTTGAATTGTGAATTGAAAAGAAGAACTCTGTCTCCTTCCTTAAATTCTTTTGAACTTCTGATTCTTTTATCATGCCATTTCTTCGTTCTTTCTTTATAGATTAACGAATTTTCGTATGCTTTATGTCTTAATTCTTCTAATTCGTTTAGTTGACTTAATCGTAGACGTCCGGCTTCATGTAAATCAAGATTACATGTCTTCAAAGCCCAAAATGCTTTGTGTTCAATTTCTACTGGAAGATGACATGCTTTTCCATAAACAAGTCTAAAAGGTGTGGTTCCAATTGGAGTTTTGTAGGCTGTTCTAAAAGCCCAGAGTGCATCCTCCAATTTAATGGACCATTCCTTCGGATTTGATCCTACAGTTTTCTCTAGAATACGTTTTAAAGCTCGGTTGGTATTTTCAACTTGTCCACTTGTTTGTGGATGATATGCGGTGGAGATTTTATGAGTTACTCCATATCTTTTAAGAACTTTCTCAAGTTGATTATTACAGAAATGAGTACCCCGATCACTTATTAAAGCTTTCGGTGTTCCAAACCTTGCAAAAAGACGTTTTAAAAAGTTGACTACAACTCGTGCATCGTTAGTTGGGAGAGCTTGTGCTTCCGCCCATTTAGATACATAATCAATGGCTACGAGTATATATAGATTATTATGAGATTTTGGAAATGGACCCATAAAGTCAATACCCCAAATGTCAAATACTTCACATACTTGGATGACATTTTGTGGCATTTCATCACGTTGACTATTTTTCTGGCCCTTTGACAAGCATCACAGGATTTGCAAAGAAGGTGTGCGTCTTTGTAAATTGTAGGCCAATAGAATCCAGCATCATAAACTTTTCTTGCTGTTAGTTGAGGCCCATAATGCCCTCATGTTGGTCCTGTGTGACAATGGTTTAATATTTTACTGGCTTCATCTCTAAATACACATCGGCGTATTATTCCATCGGGACAACTTTTAAACAGATGTGGATCTTCCCAAAAATAGTGTTTTATATCACTGAAGAATTTCTTTCGTCTTTGGTACGATAATCCTTTTTCAAGGAATCCACAAACTAAGTAGTTTGCATAGTCTGCAAACCATGGAATTTCTTTATAATCTATCTTCAATAGATATTCATCAGGAAAGTTGTCTTGTATGGCCGATTCATTTAGAACTTCTAATTCGGGATTTTCAAGACGAGAAAGATGATCAGCGGCGAGATTTTCTGCTCCTCTTTTATCTCGGATTTCAATATCAAACTCTTGTAAGAGTAATATCCAACGGATTAATCTTGGTTTAGCATCTTGTTTTGAAAATAGGTATCTAAGAGCAGAGTGGTTGGTATAGACCACCGTTTTTGCTAGAACGAGATATGATCGAAATTTGTCAAAAGCAAAGACAATAGCAAGGAGTTCTTTTTCAGTAGTTGTATAGTTTGTTTGTGCTCCTTGTAACGTCTTACTAGCATAATATATAGGTTGAAATCGTTTTTCAATCCTTTGTCCTAAAACGACTCCCATTGCAAAATCACTTGCATCGCATATTAGTTCAAATGGTAGATTCCAATTTGGTGTTATCATGATCGGCGCATTAGTTAGTTTCTCTTTAAAAATATTAAAAGATTTGATACATTCATCTGAAAAGATGAATGGAGCATCTTTTTCTAGGAGTTTATTCATAGGAGTGGCAATTTTTGAAAAATCTTTTATGAAACGTCGGTAAAAACCGGCATGCCCTAGAAAACTCCTAACTCCTCTAACATTGGTGGGATGTGGAAGTTTAGCAATTACATCTACTTTAGCTCTATCCACTTCAATTCCTTCTTTTGAAATTTTATGTCCAAGAACGATGCCTTCTTTAACCATGAAATGGCATTTCTCCCAATTAAGTACTAGATTTGATTGTTCGCATCTAATTAGCATTCGTTCCAGATTAACTAGACATGATTCAAATGTATCACCGAAGACTGAAAAGTCATCCATGAAAACTTCCATGCATTCTTCTATCATGTCGTGAAAAATCGCCATCATACACCTTTGAAAGGTTGCAGGGGCATTACAAAGTCCAAATGGCATGCGTTTGTAAGCAAAATTACCATAAGGGCACGTGAATGTGGTTTTCTCTTGGTCCTTGGGTGCTATTGGAATTTGAAAATATCCGGAAAATCCATCTAGAAAACAATAGTAACTATTTCCGGCTAATCTTTCCAACATTTGATCTATGAAAGGTAAGGGAAAGTGATCTTTTCTGGTGGCGTCATTTAATTTTCTATAATCAATACACACACGCCATCCTGTTACAGTCCTAATAGGAATAAGCTCATTTTTCTCATTTGTAATGACAGTCATGCCACCCTTCTTAAGCACGCATTGAACTGGGCTTACCCATGGACTATCAGAAATTGGATAAATTAAACCTACATCTAGCAGTTTAATAATCTCTTTTTTAACTAAATCTTGCATATTAGGATTTAGTCTTCGTTGGCGTTGCACATACGTTTTATGACCTTCTTTCATAAGGATTTTATGTGTGCAATACGAAGGACTTATTCCTTTAATATCATGAATCTTCCATGCAATGGCTGGTTTATGAGCTTTCAACATAGAAATGAGTTGTGATTTCTCATTTTCAGTAAGAGAAGACGATATTATTACAGGTAATTCAGATTCACCATGTAAATAAGCATATTCCAAATGGTTTGGAAGTGGCTTTAACTCTAATTTCGGAGGTTCTTCTATCGATGATTTATATCGATATCTGTCTTCTTCTTTTAGCATTTGAATTTCTTCTGTTGTTGGTTCATATCCATTAGCTATAAGTGTAGCTAACATTTCAGCTTCATCAATTGGTTCATTACCTTCTCCTAAAGAACATTCTCCTGTTCCTTGTAATTCTGGAAATTCTTCTAATAATTCTGCATGTGCATCTATAGTTTGAATATAATAACATGTATCATCTGCAGATTGTGGTTGTTGCATTGCTCTATTAACTGAAAAGGTAATACTCTCATCCTCTATACTTAGGGTCAATTTCTTACCGAACACGTCTATCATTGCTTTAGCCGTGTTTAAGAATGGTCTTCCTAATATGAGAGGAACTTGAGAATCTTCTTCCATGTCCAAAACAACAAAATCTACTGGAAATACTAAAGTACCAACTTTAACTAGCATGTTCTCCATTATCCCTCTAGGATATTTTATTGATCTATCGGCTAGTTGTATGCTTATTCTTGTTGGTTTCAATTCTCCAAGGTCTAGTTTAGCGTATAGTGAATACGGCATTAGATTTATACTAGCACCTAAGTCTGCTAATGCTTCTTTTGAACTAATACTACCTAGAAAACATGGAATTGTGAAACTTCCTGGATCAGATAATTTTTCTGGTATCTTATTCAACAGCACTGCTGAACAATTAGCATTCATAGTAACAGCCGAGAGTTCTTCCATTTTCTTTCTATTTGAGATTAGATCTTTCAAGAATTTAGCATATCTAGGCATTCCTGAAATCACATCAATGAAAGGAAGATTTACATTTATCTGTTTAAACATATCCAAGAATTTGGATTGCTCGGCTTCAAGTTTCTCTTTCTTCATTTTACTCGGGTAAGGAAGTGGTGGTTGGTATGGTTTAACATAAGGTTTATCCTTAGCTGTGTTATCTTCATTAACCTTTTTAACTATCGGTTCTTTTTCCTTATCTTGATCAGGTTGTGGTTCTTGTGGAGTAGGAATAGCTTCATCAGAAGTTACAGGTATTTCAGGTGGTTTAAGTGTTGTACCACTTCTTGTGGTAATAGCTTTAGCTGTTTCATTCCGGGGGTTAGCATTTGTATCACTAGGTAGACTTCCCGGTTTTCTTTCACCTATTAACCTTGCTAGGTTACTTACTTCTTGTTCCAGATTTTGAATAGAAGCTTGTTGATTTCTAAATGCTTGAGCATTTTGTTCATTGGTTTGTTTTTGAGATGTGAAAAACTGCGTTTGAGTTTCAACTAGCTTCGTCATCATATCTTCTAAATTCGGCTTTTTATCATCGGTTTGTTGTGGTGGTTTGTTTTGAAAATTAGGTCTTTGCTGGTTGTAAGTATTATTGGATACTTGTTGATTGCTAGGACCTTGTTGGTTGTTGTATGGAATATTTCTGTTATAATTCTGGTTTTGATTGTAAATCGGTCTTGGCGGTTGATAATTATTCTGATAATTATTTCCAGGCCTTTGGTTTATGTATGAAATATTCTCTCTTTGTTCCATTGTTAATTCAATACTGAGACAATCTTTTGTCAAATGTGGTCCTCCACACTGCTCACAACTAATTCGTATTGAGTGAATATCTTTAGTCATCTTTTCCATTCGTCTCTCGACAGCATCTATCTTTGCGGAAATGGAATCTAAGTCATGGCTAGAATCTGCTCTAGCTGCTTTAGATGATCTAACGATATCTTTTTCTTGGTGCCACTCATGTGAGTGGGAAGCAGTGTTATCAATAATTTTGTAAGCATCAGTTTCGGTTTTCTTCATAATAGAACCACCAGCTGTTATATCTATGTCTTTTCTTGTAGTGATGTCGCATCCTTGGTAGAATATTTGTACTATTTGACAGGTGTCTAAACCATGTTGCGGACATCCTCTTAACAACTTTCCATATCTTGTCCACGCCTCATATAGAGTTTCATTTGGCTTCTGTGTGAACGTAACAATTTCTGCTTGAAGTCTTACGGCTTTAGATGCAGGAAAGAATTGTTTAAGAAATTTGTCAACTAAAACATCCCATGTATCAATCGCCCCTTCAGGTAATGATTCCAACCAATCTTTGGCTTCTCCCTTTAAAGTCCAGGGAAATAACATGAGATATATCTGTTCATCCTCCACTTCTCGGATTTTAAATAGTGTGCAGATCCTATTAAAGGTACGTAGATGTTCATTTGGATCTTCCTTCGGCGCACCACTAAATTGGCATTGATTAGTCACCATGTGTAGAATTTGTCCTTTGATTTCATAATCTGGCGCATTAATGTCTGGATGAGTAATTGCGTGACCTTGGCCAGTGCGTTTAGCTCTCATTCGGTCTTCCATACTTAAAGGTTCCAGATTCTCCATAATTGAATTTGTTGAATCGGAATCACTAGAGGATTCTGATTTAATGGTTCGTTCCTCAACAATCTCTGTTTGAATGATTGGTGGTTCCGGAGGAAAGTTTAGTGGTTCAGGATCTACGAATCGTTCCTGAATATTCTCCGGATTCTCAATTGTGAGGTCGGGTTCAAAAAAATGGATTATCGGAAATTTGAACTGAAGTACTTGGTCGACTGGATGACGATTCTAAAGAGAAATCAACGGCAGTAATATTTGCTAAATGTCTTGATCTAGTTACAGGTGGTGAACGTACAAAAGGTGGTGAACGTCTTGCTCGGTGCATTCACTGAATATCCTATTAGTTTTTAAAAAGGAAAGAAAAATTATAATAAGTTATCCAATCAATAGACTTTTCTGATTTTGCCCACGTTTCGAATAGCCAAAAGATGCAGCAGAGGGGCAGGATTCGTTTGGTCTCAATATAATTGAGGACTGTTTGGCTCCAATAACCCGGTCCACGTACAAATCCAATTATTACTACGAACCTGGAAAATTTTGATGTCTATCAATTTAACCACTTAAAATAAATTTTCGTAATTTTAAGAAATTTAGATAAGAGGTAGAATAAAAATCTATGTCCTAAAACTAGAATAGCGAGAAATAAGAAAGAAAAAGAGTTCGTCGAAAAAGGTCGAAAAAGGAAAATGGTTGAAAAATAAAAGGTGACGGAAAAATAAAAGAAACTTATAAAACTTAAAAACACTTGACTAACCTAACCTTATTACTACAACTAACTTAAAATTATAATCGCAAATTGAGATTACTAATTGGAATGATAATTGATACATAGGTAAAAGGTGTCTAAAAATATTAAAGCTTACAGAAAAAACTAAATCCCAAATGGAAATAACTTAAAAAGAAACTAAAACTTAAAAAGGCGTCGCAAAATTCTAAAGCATCTAAATCTTAGTCTAAAGAAAAAGCACTTAAGGAATTCTACGGCAAAGCCTAAAAATCTAGAAGTAAAAATAACTATGGCAAAAACTATGTTTAAAACTAAATATGAGCTAAAAATACAAATATTATGCTAAAACAATTAAAAAGGGATAAAATATAAAAATATACAAAAAGTTGTAAAAAGTACAATTTTTATAAAAATATTATTTTTATATTATTTATTTATTAAAACTATTAATTTTACAATTTAAATAAACTAATTAAACTAAATAAAACAAATTAAATAAAAAGTAACTAAACTAATTAATAAATAAATAAAGCCTATTTAGGGTTTTTAATTAAATAATAATAATAATAATAATTACACTGTAATTAATGCCTGATTAGGGCTTCTGTCGCGTGTCAGAATACCTCCGTGAGTCGCGGTAATAGATGCAGCAAACCCCGCAAGTCGCGGGGTTCCAAAATTCAACTGACAGATTTAAAATTCGACGCGTTTTTCTTCTTCTTTTTTTATTTTTTTATTTTCTGTTTTAAATTTAATTAATCTATTTATATAAGTTAAATAAGATTTATCTTAAAAACTAAGATAAAAATAAAATACTTTATAATTTTATAAATAACAATCTAAAAAATAGATTTATATATATTAAATTTTTTTTATTTTTTTCGGTTTTTATATTTATAAAATATATTTATAAAATAAATTAAATAAAACTTATATTTTTACAAACTAAAGATACTTTATAAAACTTAAATATTTAACAAAATCTTAAAAATATTTATATTTTTGTTTTTCTTTTTTATATTTTCGAATATTTAAAACGTATTTTTATAAAAACGAATTTTAATAAAAGTAAACTAAAAATCTTTTTTTTTTTTATTATTAGCGTTGCGCTTCCGGCGTTTAAGAGTTCCCCGGCAGCGGCGCCAAAAATACTTGGTGTGTCAAAGCTAAGGGGTATAAAATACTATTGAAGTTTACAAGGAAACACTATTAAATACGATACAATTTTACACTAGATATTTATTTATTTATAGAATGGATATACTTAAACCTTGCTACAACACTTATAGGCAGTGTACCTAATCGTAAAGTAGTGTAGTTTTTAGTAAGTCCGGTTCATTCCACAGGGAAATCTTTAAACAAAGCTTAACGCTATATTAGTTTACTTTTATAAAAATACAAATATATATATAAGTAATATTATTATTATAAAGGGGGGTTTTTACCGTTTAATGACCGGTTTGTCGATTTTAAAACTTTAGTCGCAGTTAAAACCAAATGTAAAATAATAAAAATAAATACAAGACTTAAATTAAAGCGTAAAGTAAATAACGATAATGAAATTGCGAATAATAAAAGTGCGATAAAATAAACTTGCGATAATTAAAAAGTACGATAATTAAAAGTGCAATTAAATACAATAACAATAAAAATGCGATAATTAGAAGTGCAATTAAATATAAAATAAAGGAAATTAAATATGAAATAAAAGAATTATGCTTATTTAAACTTCCGTAATCATGATGTTTGACGTGTTGATTTTAGTTTTATGCCCATGGGTTAATTGTCCTTTGTCCTGGATTATTTAATATGTCCGTCTGGTTTTTGTCCATAACAGTCCATCAGTCATAAATATAAAGTGCGAGTGTCCTCGTCAAATTATCCTTATACCCGAAGTTAAATATTCCAACTAATTGGGGACTTAAACTGTAACAAGATTTTAATACTTTGTTTAATAATTACACCAGGTTATCAACTGAGTGTAATCCAAGGTTTTAATATTTTGTTATCAATTATACCAAGTGTCCTTGTACATAATTTCACCCCTGTTTTAATTATTCTAGTGGCTATTAATCCATTCCCGTGTCCGGTTAAATGAACGATTATTCGTACATATAAATATCCCGCCCATCGTGTCCGATCGAGTGTATATGGTAGTTTATAGGAACGCCCAATTTTAAATCTTTATATTAACATTAACAAACTATCATTTAGTTAAACAAATATAAAGCCCATTAATATTCCATAGTATAATTTCCACAAGTGTCATTCTTTTGTCCAAACCCCAATTATGGTACAAAGCCCAATTACCCAATTTTAGTAATTAGCCCAACATCATGATTACTTCGGATTAAATAAGCATAATAATAACTTAGCTACGAGACATTAATATAAAAAGGTTGAACATAACTTACAATGATTAAAAATAGCGTAGCGTTACACGGACAGAATTTCGACTTACACCCTTACAACATTCGCTAACATACCCTTATTATTAGAATTATAATTAAAATTAAAATATAAATTATAAATATATATATATATATATATATATATATATATATATATATATATATATATATATATATATATATATATATATATATTTTACGATATAGATAGAGAGATGGATGGATATATTGTCATTTAAAATGCTCAGAATTCGGATGGCTTTATAGGGAGTTTCAAATTTTGGGGCTCCACGACTCGCGGCCCTTTTGGCCTTCAAACTCCGCGAGTCGCGGAGTTTGTGAATACAGCTCACCAGCTTTTGGCTCTTTGTTTGCCGACGTTTTATAAATAAATATAATATATTAAATAATTATAAGAATTATTTAAATATTATATTATATTTATGTACATAGTTGACTTGTAATTTTTAGTCCGTTGCGTCGAGCGTTGAGAGTTGACTTATGTCCCGGTTCCGGATTTTCGAACGTCCTTGCATACAATTTAATATCTTGTACTTTGCGTTTTGAATCTTGTACTCTTGTAATTTCGAGACGTTTCTTATCAATAATTGGAACCTCTTTGATTGTCTTTTGTACTTTTGAGCTTTTTGGTCGTTTGCGTCTTCAATTCGTCGAATCTGTCTTTTGTCTTCACCTTTTATTATTTAAACGAATATCACTTGTAAATAGAACAATTGCAACTAAAAGCTTGTCTTTCTTGAGGAATAATGCTATGAAATATATGTTCGTTTTTAGCATTATCAATGATCTACGCAGATGTCCGGTAACATTTAATGTAGGTGATCGTGTATACCTAAAAGTTTCGCCATGGAAAGGGGTGATCAGATTCGGTAAACGTGGTAAATTAGCGCCGAGATTTATTGGGCCATTTCCAATCAAAGAAATTTTGAATGATCAGACTGTTGTTTTAGATCTTCCATCAGAGTTAGCAGGAATACACAACACATTCAACGTGTGCTATCTGAGAAAGTGCAAAGTGGATGAGGAAAGTCAGATTCTTCCGTTGAAGGATTTGAAAGTTGATTTGACTAAGAAATTAGTGGAAGAACCGGTTAGAATAGTGGACAAGAAAGTCACAAAATTAAGAAAGAAACAGATTCCAATGGTGTTAGTGGAATGGCGGCACAGTTTAGGTTCCAACCTGATATGGGAAACCGAGGAGTTATTGAGAGCGCGCTATCCCCAGTTATTTGACCTTGACCAGATTCCGAGGACGGAATCTTCTTAGGGGGGTAGATTTGTAACATCCTCAATCGGGCCTAGATGTAAGATTACTAAAGTGCCCCTTAAGTTAGTATTGTGTTATTATATTTTTTTATTTTTATTTAATATTTACTATTAAATAATAATGTGATTAGGACCAGTTTGTGACAAGGGTCACAGAACAGGTTTGTTTATTTAATTTGGTCTTCGTTTGGGTTGCCAAATGATGTACGAAAGATATCAGATAACTGATAAATACCCGTGAGTTACACAGTATGGGATTTAATCCCAAATAATAGACTGATGTCTATCCCCTTCTTGCATTTTCCAGAAAATTCCCAAAACACTCCCGTACCTTCCTTTCACCTACAATCAAACCCTAATTTCTAATCCTCGTTTTAGAGCTCGAATCATTTACATCTTTGTGTTCCTTGTGATTCACTGATTCTTTCAAGGTAAGAATCACAAGTTTTCATGCTTTAATCTTCAAGAAAATGGGGTTTTTGTGTTAGTTTTTATAAAGTGTAAATTGGGTCAAAATGGGTTGATTTGGTGTTGTTAGTGTCAAAACCTTGTGGGTTTGTGTTTCTAAATGGTCAGTGTACTTGATTTGGCAAGTTTTGAGGTTAAAAACGAGCTCTAGGTCGAGAATTGGTGAGTTTGGTGAGAAACCCGTCACTTTGGCAGCTGCTGCATCAGATGAACTACCCTTGGCCGATGGTCGTTGACCCTCGACCGATGGTGTCTGATGATCGGCCGATGGACTAGACCCTCGACTGATGGTGTGAGTCATTCGACCAACGGTTGAAATTTTAACGATCGACCGATAGTGTAGTCCCTCGACCGATGGTGTAGTGACGATCGGCCGATAGTCTCTGACGATCGACCGATGGTCTTTGGCAGTGAAATATTTTACTAAGTGTTGATTTTTAGCCGTTATGCTGCCCGTTTGTATTTTGATGTTTAGGATGTAAATTTTGAAAGTGCACAAGTGTTAAGCAAAAATTTTTGGCGGATACTTTTTCTGACAAAAAATTTATGTATTGTGTTGTTTTGTGTTAACGGACAGAAACTAACTTGTGTATATGTATTTCTCAGGAGAAAAGGAGAAAGAAAAGGTTCAGTGATTAGATAGCTGAACACCTTCTCGTTTGCTGGTATTTGGTGAGTGGGACAAACTGGAGAATATAGTATATAGAAGCATGTTATATTATGATTTCCATGCTTGTTAGATATACTTATTGTTGTGGTTAGTTAGTTCCTTGGGTCAAATGGGTAATGGTTAACCTAGATGGGTAAGATGGGTAGGAAATACCCTAAGTTTGTGTTAGTTGGTGTTGTGAGACTTTAATCACTAGCTTTTAGTGATTTATGACAAGTCTTGACCTTAAATGGGCGGTTTTGGTGTGAACGGGTCATTTAATGCAAATGGGTCATTAAATGCACAAGTGTTAAATGTTGATGTTTAGTCCAACTAGTTTGTGTATTGAATGTGTACTTAATGTATTAGGTACCTTGCGTTGAAGCATGCGGATTTGTAAAATCGTCACCTAGGCGATAAGGTGAGTGGAATATTTATACATGTATGTATGTAGTTTATTTACTTGTACGTGATGTGGGCCTTAGGTGCCACATCGTGAGTATTGGTGTTATGTCACAAGACGGTGACTTATTGATGGTATGGGTGATGAGAACTAAGGGTCGGTAGTGTCTTGATAAGTGACTCACAAGTCGGTGACACCTCGTGGTTGTTCACAAGTCGGTGACCCCTTTTGTAGTGGCGGGTGATTCACAAGTCAGTGACACCCTATAATGCTTCATAAGTCGGTGACACTTAATGGCGCTTCACAAGTCATTGACGTCACATGGCGTTCACAAGTCGGTGACCCGTATGTATTGGTGGGTGATTCACAAGTCGGTGACACCCTTTGGTGATTCACAAGTCGGTGACACCCTATAATGCTTCATAAGTCGGTGACACTTAATGGCGCTTCACAAGTCATTGATGCCACATGGCGTTCACAAGTCGGTGAACCGTATGTATTGGTGGGTGATTCACAAAGTCGGTGACACCCTTTGGTGATTCACAAGTCGGTGACACCTTATGATGATTCACAAGTCGGTGACATCATACGAGTGAGACTCGATGTTATTGGTCGTCTACAAGTCGGTAGTGCCATAGCGGGGAATGGTTTGATATGTTTATGCATTGTTATGCTTAAGTATATTATTGTGGTGATTATATACTAATGTTGTTGCTAGTTGTATGTTTGGTGATGCTAGATCGTTTATGCATTATTTACATGGTATTTTGTAAGTGGATGTGTGTAGGTAAACTATATATGTATATGTATAAGTATTGCATTCAATAAGCAATTAGCTTACCCTCTCGTTGTTTATATTTTTATAGGTTGCAAGTGGCGGCTTGGGTTTGCTTGGGGACTATTGCTTTATGGATTGATTTACACTTTTGATTAGGATTGGGTAGCGCTCCCGATCTCCATGCTCAGTTTTGGTTGTAAAGTGAACTAGTCGGGTCATGAACTATATTTTGGATACGTCAAATAGGTTACGGTTGTATTCCTATTTTGTACACTTAACTCATGCATTGTATGTTTTAAAAATGTCTAAACTTAATATTGTAATGATGATATTTTTGGAAACATAAATGGACTAATGTTGCATATATTATTATGTTAAAAAGGAAAAAAATTTATGGGCCGGAAATACGACGGGTTGGGTCGTTTCATATTTGTTTTATTTATGTTTTGTAATCTAGCATGGAGAAAAGTGCAACATCTCAAAATCCAAAAAAAAAAAAATGGTGATGCTTATGTTTCGTTATTCAAGTTGCAATTAAATTGATGCACCACATTATTGCAAGAGAATCATGGATCAAGAATTGAACAAATTTTGAAGGGTTCCTACGTTATTTTCGTCTGAGACAATAGATATTTCATTCCGAGAACAGTTTGGAAGATTTAGTTATCTACATCTGAGGGGGAGAAGTTTATCAGATTATCAGATATAGAAAACTTAAATCATTATGTGGTATGGGATTGTACCTATTGGCCTGGATAGCAGAGGATATCGTCTGGAGGATACCTTAGCGTTCCATCACTCAAATATATATCACTATCATCCATCCAACATCATACATCATACGAGTTCCGTCCAAGTATGGGGTTTATAGCGACCGGTATGCGTCTTTTCAAAGTATGCAATAAATTTGAGATAAACAATGTTATCTGAAATGAAAAGTGTAAGTTTAAGGTAGAAGCTCATGGCTGACAACTGTGATGACCCGGAAAATTTCGACTTATTTAAACCAATTCTCTATATATTTAATATTTTCGTGATGATAAGCAATGAATTTTGACAAGTTTTGCAAATGAGTTTTATATAACAGTTGACCACCTTGTTTGTCAGACAATTCACGAACGTCATAACTTGTGATAATTATATATATATATATATATATATATATATATATATATATATACGGAAATATGCGAATAATATTTATATACGAAATGATAAAAATTTACTATTGAATTATGCAATTTCAAATTAAAATTTTACGTATATAATCGTTTTATTTTTATGATGTAAATTTTTTTTAATTATAAGAAGAAACGCAATTAAATCAAAGATATACAAGCTATAAAGCACAACATACAAAAATGTAACTTAAATAGTTGAATCGAAATTAATTCATTTACTATTCATATGAATAGTAAATGAAACGAAATTAATTAATTTACTATTCACATGAAAGCGACATGATAGAAATTATTAATTATAAGTTACATAAAATACCCTTAAAGTATTTAATAAATACGACTTTTTAAAATATTAAAATTTATTTATTCGATTGAATTAAATTAATTTTGTGATTTACTGTGGCACGTAATGATCAGCAGACTAGTACGTACACTCTACATCGAACGTATATAGTAACTTTATAAATGAATGGACCCTTTTACAACTAGTTTTATAAAAGCTTAAGATCAAAATAAATATATGTATTCAATTATAAAAGTGGAATTCTTTTTATTTATACTTTTACCCGTCAATTATTAGTAACAGAGTACGAAATACCGATCTGTGAAAACTGTCGGTATAAAATGACAAAGGCGGCTACTTTTAATTCTAATTCACACGTTCTTTTTATGAATTATTATTATATTATTACTTTATTATATTTATATTATTATATTATTATAATTATTCTATATATATATCGATCGAATTAGATATCTGGTTCATCCATTTCATTTCTATCAATCTCGATATCTCTCTCTCTCTCTATATATATATATATATATATATATATATATATATATATATATATATATATATATATATATATATATTATTAATCCTAATATTATTATTAGTAGTATTATACATAAAATATTGATGACATTAGTCAAATACTCCTCGAAGATTATGTAATCTCTAATGTTTTAGAGATTATTCATTTCTAGTTCCAGCCGAAAATCAAATGAGTTTAATAGTATATTAACTCATTAAATCTGTATTACATATGAAGAAAGTATACATATATATATTTTCATAAAGACTGTAGTAAAATTCTATTGTACAAAAATATTAATTGTGAAAACATTTTTTAACGAGTAGGTAATACCCGAAAAATATATAAGTTCACAATTAATATGTTACACTGTACATTCTTAAATTACTTGATAATCATTAACCATACTCACAACTTTCACAATAATATACATTTTTTCATAGAAATCTGAGCAACCATACTCATTCAATCTAATTACACATTCTGATTTTAACATATCAGAATCCAAGTCGAGATATAACCAATATTCACTCTTAGATCCCTACATCTTTCAATATACTTTGACTTCAAAACTGTGCTAGAACATCACTTCTATTCATAAAACCCAGAAAAATATTTGTATCATTCAAAATTCTAGAACATCATATGTATATTGATGATTACAATCTACATTCAAACCCTTCATGATTCTTGAAATCACCTCAATTAAGAAACAATCGAGAGGATGATCCAACCACATGTTATCTACGAAAAGAAAGATTTATGCATATAGTTATGCGCCTGGAAAACACCCGGAACATAAATAGAAGTTTAACACGAATCTGTGATCCATTGGCGTTGTTATTACCGAAAATAACCTTGCAATTCCTTTTCAAGGTATCTAGTGTTATCACCCTTCTAACAAGTCAACTTTGACTTTTCATTCGGATTAGCCTTATTATAACCTTGATATATGTGTTGCCCTCTATGTCATTATTACTGGGGAACCTTTTACATTCTAGCATATTAACAGTAAACGTGCCAACAAATTCATTACCCTTTGACTTAAGCCTCTCCGAAAAGTCACTATATTTATTCATTGAAACCCTATCATGTACTCATCTGCATCTTGTAACGGTAGTTGTCATACCAAAAAGCTTCAATCATTATTCTCAAATTTCGCAGCGTTTCTACATCAACAGTAATATATTCATATAACGTCTATCTTCTGGACTTACGTACTTCAATTCTGAATTTCTGAATAAGCACCCCAGTTTACGAATCAGTTATCGGAATTTTGAAAAGGCTGATGAAGCAGCAAAAACTGTAAACGACCTTAACAGTCGAAAGTTTGATGATAAAGAATAGCGTGTTGAAAAATCTCAGAAAATAAGAAAATTTGGTACTGAAAAACGGATAGAGCAAACCATGAAGGAGGCTGTGGACAAATCACAAAGACTAAATCTACCTTCAAAGAATCCAAATGATTCAGTGTCTGTTGAGATCTTTAGCGAATACCTTGCTTCTTACTCTAAACCTTTGCGGACAAATCCTCTTCATCATCCTTCGATCTTAGAAATTCTAAGATATCTCATATCTTTAAGTATAAATTTCCTCGATATTTCTAAAGATACCTTCATAATTATTCTTGCCTGAAATCATCTATCTCCTAGTGCTATCTATGTTACATCAAAAAGGAAACTGTTTTAGTTTCTAAACTTCTGAAACCTTCGAGTTTAAATTATGAATGTTTTTAGAGAAGTGTTGGGAATTGAAGCATGAGTTAGTATAATATAATGACGTCGGGCCAACGTGGTTATATTACAGTAAGTAATGCCGAGTTTCTAATGGAACGTGATAAAGGTTCACAGATCATACCCTTCATCATGTGCCATGTTACATAACTCTTTCATTCTATTTAACCTCTAAACATATCATGAAAATATTTTTCTTGATGATTCGGTCTTTTCCGTGATTTTCTGGTAATTTAACAAGTCAGATCGTGCTATTACCATTTATTTCTCAGAACATTAGTTATGTTCATCCGAAACTTCATACTTATGAATTCTGGACCATTACTTGCTTCACATGAATTCTGGACCATTACTTGCTTCACACAAAGTCGAGAAGAGAAAACAATAGCACAAAGCTTCGAAATGTAGGAGTATAAATCACAACTAGCAGAAGGGATCATTAACCGTAGATGTCAATAATTATTGAAAGTCAAATGCAAGGAAGGATTATGAAAACCACTACCCCAAGAGCGAATTAGAATTAAACAGATTCCTCCAGTGGGAGTTGGAATAGAAGGATGATTGTGGTGATAGTCAGAATGAGATCAAGGATCAGAACAGGATGAAGCATTTTCACAATCTTTTGAAAATATGAAATGAGGAAGAAGATGTAGGAGTGATGAAAATAATGGAACGGAAGAGGTTGATTTATAGCGGAATAACGGACATAGCAATAAATTACGCATTTAATTAAAGAAAATCATAATTTCCTTAATCACCGAAGAATCAAATCTTATTTAGATTTTGAAGATTTTCTTTAATTTCCTTGAATTTCGGAAATCAACCGTGATTACGTCACTGGTTAAGACGAATCTGCATTTACTCATTTCACCCTTTTATGATAGCTTCACTCGTACTATTCACATAAACTAATTGTTTTATCCATACTACTCACTAATGATAAAACTCAAATCTTCAACTCGTATTCGTCATGAAAACATACTTATTGTCAGCCATGACGATCCCAATCAACTTTCGAGACGAAATTTCTTTAACGGGTAGGTACTGTGATGACCCGGAAAATTTTGACTTATTTAAACCAATTCTCTATAAGATTTAATATTTTCGTCATGATAAGCAATGAATTTTGATAAGTTTTGTAAATGAGTTTTATATAACAGTTGACCACCTTATTTGTCCGACGATTCACGAACGTCATAACTTGTGATAATTATATATATATATATATATATACGGAAACATGCGAATAATATTTATACACGAAATGATAAAAATTTACTATTGAATGATGCAATTTCAAATTAAAATTTTTACGTATATAATCGTTTTATTTTTATGATATAAATTTTTTTTAATTTATAAGAAGAAACGCAATTAAATCAAAGATATACAAGCTGTAAAGCACAACGTACAAAAATGTAACTTAAATAGTTGAATCGAAATTAATTCATTTACTATTCATATGAATAGTAAATGAAACGAAATTAATTAATTTACTATTCACATTAAAGCGACATGATAGAAATTATTAATTATAAGTTACATAAAATACCCTTGAAGTATTTAATAAATAAGACTTTTTAAAATATTAAAATTCATTTATTCGATTGAATTAAATTAATTTTGTGATTTACTGTGGCACGGAATGATCAGCAGACTAGTACGTACACTCTACATCGAACGTATATAGTAACTTTATAAATAAATAGACCTTTTTACAACTAGTTTTATAAAAGCTTAAGACCAAAATAAATATATGTATTCAATTATAAATAGTGGAATTCTTTTTATTTATACTTTTATCCGTCAATTATTAGCAACAGAGTACTAAATACCGATCTGTGAAAAACTGTCGGTATAAAATGACAAAGGCGGCTACTTTTTAATTCTAATTCACACGTTATTTTTATGAATTATTATTATATTATTACTTTATTATATTATTATATTATATTTATATTATTATATTATTATATTTATTCTATATATATATCAATCGAATTCGATTTCTGGTTCATCCATTTCATTTCTATCAATCTCGATATATATATATATATATATATATATATATATATATATATATATATATATATATATATATATATATATATATATATATATATATATATATATATATATTTATCTATATATATTTATCTATATATATTTACTATTATTATTATTATTAATCCTAATATTATTATTAGTAGTATTAGTATTATTATTATTAGTATTACACATAAAATATTACGACGAGATCATGAGCGAGTTATTTTCAAAATTGGTTTTCGAGCGGGATAGAGCTAAGGTGAAGCGTCCCGTTCATATCGAATATAAATGTCACGTACTCATTGGTGTCATTGCGAGGTATTGACCTCTAAATGTGACATTTTTCAAAATCTGCATACGTTTTTATAATACAAACCATAACCTTTATTATAATCAAAGATTCAAACAGCATAATAATGATTATCGTTTAGCGATAATCTTAGTTTTACAAACTTTACATTTGATAATAACAATACGATTTCCAACATATTTTATATTACAAATCTTCCGATATGCAGTTTTATTTTTGACACAAATATGCATACTCCAAATCCTGCTTAAATTCGGCATAATGTAGCGGAAGCTTTTAATTATCACCTGAGAATAAGCATGCTTAAAACGTCAACATAAAGTTGGTGAGATATAGGTTTAATGCTAGCAGCGTTATAAATATAGACCACAAGATTTAATATACATAAACGTTTTAATAAAAATATTCTAAGTGGTTGAGCACTTGATAACCATACTTAACATTTAATCAACGTCGCATATTCCCTTTATTATGAAATCTCACTACACCGTACCAAGTGTAGTCACCGAAACAAAGTACTGTGCAACCGTTGAATACAGGTCGTCCAGTCCGGTTGGGGTTGTCAGGCCTGATAGATCTATCAACAGGATTCGCGTTTACAATACCTCATGTAAATAGTAGTTACCAAGTTACAGGGAAGTATGCCAGTGGTACAACTCAACGTAGAATATATATTTTTAATCACTTGTGTCCATAACATAAATCATAAAATGCATGTATTCTCATCCCGAAATATTTAGAATTTAAAATTGGGACTATATACTCACTTTTGTCTTGAAGATATACGACTTGGTCTCCGATAGATATCACGAACCTAACCATATATAATATATCAACATATTTTCTTTTCAAATAATCGTTACATGTATACTTGCAATACTTTTAATATCTAATAGTCCGTAGTTAGCAGTCCGATGTTAGTGGTCCACAATTAGTTGTTCAATAAAATAAATAAAGACCCCATCGTATTCGTATTTATCAGAATTAATCTCGACCCATGGTACCGTGTTGTCAAATGACGTGTTGCGTACATAAAGTACCGTGTTGTCAAATGACGTGTTGCGTACAATCATGAGGTCTTATAATTAATCTTCTCGTGTTGTTTACGGGTGGTCCTGAAATATATAAAATCTAATCATAAGTAAATATATATAAAATATCATATTAATTAGCAAAGATATGATTAGTTTAGTTTTACTCCAATTAATTTCGTAGCTAAACTAGCTTCGGATACCCAATTTTGTTTTAGCCGTAGTTTCTTCAATACAACTCCGTTTTTGTTGGTTCAACTTGCCACTTCCTTGGATCGAGCCATTATTTATGAATATGAACTGTAAATACCTTAGTTTGCATTCGAAATCACAGTTTATAGGTCAAACTTTGGTGAATCTTATGAAAGTGATCATTTCCGTCGTAAAAACAACATCTAGATGATCATTTTTACAAAAATACCTACACTTTGAGTTACACCATGAGATTTTTATATATTAACATATTCATAATAAATATCATTTTTCCAGAATATAAACTTCCAATTCAAAGTTTAAGATGGTTTTTAATTATCCAACCCAAAAGAGCCCCCGGTTGCACTCCGACGACGTAGATTCAGTTTTAAGGTGTTCTTTGTAAAATTAAGTTGTATCTTGTTAAGTTAGCATATCATTATGATATATTACAGGTCTTGAAGTGTTTTAAAAGTCAAGTTAGAAGGATCTATTTAGTTTGCGAACAAGTTTGAAATCATTCAAACTATGTTCGTGTTGTTATATATATTCGTAGTAAGATAGTCATATATGAATTGAACAAGATGATGAACCAAGGTTATACCTCAAGTATGATGAAGAAAGTTACTGAATAAACAAGATATGAACTTGTTCTTGATGACTTGGAATATTAAGAAGTGAAATCATGAAAAGAAACAAAGGTTGTAAGTAAGTTTATATCTTGATTTAAGATAAATAACTTATATTAATAGAATCAAAGTTTAAACATAGTTTTACCTTGATTATGAAGCTAAAAGATGGTGAAAATGCTTGGAGATGATCAAGTATGATGTTAGGAGTATTTTGAGAGAGAATTTGGAGTGTAAGTATGAGAAAATGGAATGGAAAAATGGGGTGAAATCATAAAAACGAATTTACTTGTTATATAGAAAAAAAAATTCCTTAAGTTTGTTTTTTTAGCTCATTAGTCATACAAGTTGATAAATAATGGTTCCACATGTTTTTGACTCTAAGATGGCTGCTAAGAATGAATGATTAAAGGTGTATATACCAATAGTAAATACATCTAGAAGCTGCGTACAATACGGTTACATATACCCTAGGTATACGTGTAAAAATCTTGAGGAAACGGAACGAGAATTCAAATATAACTATCTTTTGTGAATATACTTATATTGTTTTATGTATTTAAGCCCTTTAAAAGTAATTAAATACGTATTTATACGATACTTGTATAAGCATTATAGGTTATAAGTATATAAATCAAAGAACATTACGTATAGTTACCGTTTTGAAAACTTTAGTTAGTAGTCTCAAAGTATACTTATAACTCATTGTTATTAGTACACAATGATATGTTAAACCATCCTTAGGTCATGTTAAATATGTATAAATACATATATGTACACAATTGTATAATTATCGCATGTTATATAGTTCGTGATATCATCGGTCAAATTGGACGGTCAAACGTTGTGTAAAACTCTTTTCAAAAACACAAGACTCAACAATTTAGATTGCTTATCATGTTGGTAATGTTTAATTTATGTAGATATTAATCTCATATGTATAAAACGGTCGGAAAAATCCAGGTCGTTACATAAGGAAATTATGGGTTATAGCTAAGGAGGTTATGGGTATTGCTCGGGGGTTTGATCATGAATCAAAGGCTAACCTTTCATTTGTCATTTCCGTTGTGTCTGCATACTTTTCCTACAATATTGAACCACAATATTGATACGTGAGTTTATAGATCCCTTTTTAATTGCTTTTGCAATCTATATTTTTGGGCTGAGAATACATGCACTTTATTTTAAACGCAATAGACACAAGCACATACTTAATTCTACACTGAGTTTGAACCGAAAATCCCTTAGCTTTGTTAACTAGTAACTGCCGGTTATAAGAACTGGTGAGCGTGAGTAGTTGTATATGGATCCATAGGGCTTGACATCCCCGTCCGTTCCAGGTATAGAGACCCTAGCCTGAACTATAAAGCGGACGTATGCTATTTGAGTTTAGTACACGTTGGCTTGCGTGTATTGTACATGTTGGTTCCATGTATGTTAAAACAGGGATACTTATTATATATACGTTAAGTTTAGTTACCAGGGTGCTCAATTTTGTAGAATATTTTGATAAATGTTTTGGATGAAACAACTGAAATCTTGTGGTCCACCTTTATATACAGATTATGCGCAATATTAAAACGATGAACTCACCAACCTTTGTGTTGACACTTTTAGCATGTTTATTCTCAGGTCCCTAGAAGTCTTCTGCTATTTGCTTATACGTTATACAAGCTATGTGCATGGAGTCATACATGCTTTATTCGAGAAAACTTTACATTCACAAAATCATCACCATGTATATTATTTTGACTGCATTATCAACGGATGTATTATTGTAAACTATTATTTACGGTGATTGTCTATATGTAGAAATCATCAGATGTTAAAAACCTTGGAATTAGATATTCATTTATGGTGTGCCTTTTCAAAAGAATGCAATGTTTACAAAACGTATCATGTAGAGGTCAAAACTTCACTATGAAATCAATGAATAACGTACCGCGTCAATAGCGATTTTGAAGGGTCGTTACAACAGGGTTGCTAGAAACATCGTGAGATGGTTCTGTTCAATCAAATTAAAAGTACATTGAGGTGATAAGAGGACAGCGTCAATAGATTTGTGCTCAATTGTTCTACCTGAAACACCGTGCGATCTCAAATGAGGACTGACTTTGTGATCAAAATCTAGCGTTAAAAAATGTTAAAGTAATTAATTTAACGTGGTCATCAAAGTCTAGGGTGAAAGTTGGTAAATGTTTATTGATATATTTGAAACTTATTCTGTATATGCTTCGTTAAACGTGAAAATGTGTGAATCGTGAAATGCCGTGTCAACATAGTTCAGTTCTGATCCCCGAATCAAAAGATTAAATCAATTTGGAACGTCAACTCACAAAAATATGTGTTACTTTTCTTAGGGTTGTTCATGATAAACCGTATCAGTTGTTCTTATGATAATAACATCTAATTCCTGATTATGCAATTGATTATTTAAACTGATGTTAGAAGATGAATGATTGCAGATTTGTAAGGTTTAATATTTACTGAACATGACGGTTATCATATTGTTTATCATGACACACTGGATCTTGTACAGTATTTTGTTTTGTAGCTTTGCATGTGATTAAATATCTGAAAAATCAAAAAATATTTGCATCATTAGTTAGTTGCATGTACATTTAAGGTTTTAGTGTTTAAGCTTGACAACTCAGTTCTCTGAAAGGATCTTTGTGTAAGGAATCCCGTGTTTTTTCTTTAAATCTGGATATAAGTTGTTTGGAGCTTAATTGAACAAAGCGTGTTTAATTTTTGTACTGGAGATCAGTCCCAAGGGGAGTGGACTAGGAAGGGTTTGTGAATTTGAAATTAAAATATTCTAAGTTTAAACCCTAAAGACAGTCGACCGAGTGAGTGTACACACACGACCGAGTGAGTCACTCACACGACCGACTGACTTTGAAAAGAATGTGATGTGTTTTGAACACACTCGGTCGAGTGAGTCACACTCACGGTCGAGTGAGTGACACACTCGACCGAGTGTGTCTGTGGGTATAAAAGGTCTTGAACGTTGAACGGCTCAGTCTACTTGCTTGTTTTTGGACGAATTTTACCTAGATTTTTCAAAGTTAAGGAAGAAGGTTTTGATCTCGAGTTTTAGATACACTTTTGTATTGTGATTACAGCACCATCAATAAGGTAATCCAACTCATTTTCATGTGTGTTAAATCGGTGATTTTGTGTTCGAAATTTAAAACCTTAATCGAATTATTTTTAAACATGATCTGATGAAATTGATGTTATACGTATGCTTATCGGCCTATTTAGAGGCATATGTGACCAGGATTTGAACCAAAACAACAGATTTGATCGATTTGTGAATTTGGGTGAAAACAGATCTGGATGAACACACACGGCCGTGTGTGTATACACACTCAACCGAGTGTACTGAAACCCTAATTTTTGATTTTTGCTATTTTTGATCATTTTGTTAAATTCAGGTTATATTGTTCTGAATGCTTTGTATAGTTTTGTTCTAAGTATGTCAGGTAGTGTGTTGGTTGGAACTTGGGGATTTGATCTTGACCGTAGGAGAATTTTGGCCAAACACCGGCCTATCTAAGTGGAATCAAAGGTAGTTGCCACTCAGACCACTCATGAACAATGGAAGGGTCTAGATTGCTTAACATTCCTTGAGATAGGAGACTATTACTGTCCCAAGCTCATTCAAGAATTCTATACTTATGTGGCCTTAGAAGAGGATAAAAAGAAGTATGTTCATGCTAATTTCTTTGAGAAACCATATAAGTGGACCCTAGATGAGTTTGCAGATCATTTACTATTACCATACTGGGGAGCCAAGATTTATTGTCCTAGCAAAGATCTTAGGAAGATTCCTAGCAAGTTTGATGCTGGATGAGTGGCTTCTCACATCACTAAGCCAGGGTATGTAATGGGTACCAATAGAATCGAGGTTAGAGACAGTGATGTTAGGAATGATTTGATACCTAACATGAGGATTATCAAGAGAAATGTGGTGTTTAGAGATCCAAATGATGATTTGCTTTCTGGTACTGAAGCTGTTATGTTATATTGTCTTACGGAACGAATTAAGGTGAATTTTGGTCAGATTGTCATTAATATCTCGAAGGATATCATAGATACCGAGGGAAAACCATTTCCCTATGCAGTCCTTTTGAATCATTTGTTTGAAGAGCTCGATCTGTTTGAGAACAAGCATTACAATATGAAGTCAGTTCCAGAGGATGTCATTGTGGGATAGTTCCAATGTCTGTGCTTTCGTGTGTTTCTGCTTAATTATGTTTAATGTGTAATTTGGTAAGGCTAGCTTGTTAGCCTTGAAACTATGGTTGTAATAAACGATGACCTCTGTACTATGTAATTGTGTGTTATTTAGTTAATGTGTTTATCATGTTTGCTTATTCACTGATTCATATAATTAACTTGATACCCCATAATACATGGTGGTAAATGCTTATTGGTTGTGTTGTTTTGAGTGTTTTTACAGATTATACGAAATGTCTCAAGAACAGCAACATACATCAGAAAAGACAGTACATGAAGAACAACAGATCCCGTTGTCTTCTGAACTACCCGGTCTAATTGGACGTGAAGACACGAATGTGTTAGCTTGTGTAGATGATACTGGAACTGAAGCTCAAAGGGGAAAATTTGGTCCTATTATTGCGTTTCTGAAGCGATCTAGGATCTTCAAGGCGATTACTATTGAGAGCACTCCTTACTACTCGCATCAGAGAACTTTCTAGGAGGTTGCTAGAGTGGTTATTGAGGATAATAAGCCTGTGATACTAAGTTCAGTCAATAACACCATTGTTTGAATTTCTGCTCAGACTATCAGGGAGGATATTGGGTTTCCTGATGATGATACGATGCCAACTTCTTTACCGGCTCTGAAGGTAAGAAGGTGTTTGAAGCGTTATGGTTATGCAGGAGACATAACCCGGGCAGTAAAGCGTACAAAGTTCAGTAGGCAATACAGATACTTCACGTATGTGCTTTTGAGGTGTTTGAGCCCGATGCAGGGTGGTTTTGATGAGATGACTGAGAAGTATAGTTCAATGTTCTTTGCTTTAGTTTTGAATGCGGACTTTAATTTTTCTCAACTTATTTTTGATGGAATGTTGATGAACGTGAAGAGGAAAGTTCATCTGGTGTTTCCGAGGTTCCTGCAAATAATGTTGGAGAAGCAAGTTCAAGGTTTAGCGAAAATTCCATAGGATGTGCTGAAACAAAATCATTTGAATGATCAATCTTTCAATCGGTTAATGCAAAACAGAATCGGTTCTACTGAGATCCCTGAGAAGAGATTGATTGGTCATCTGGAAAATGAAAAGTATGTATGTCCAGAGAGTTTGAACTGTCAACACGAAAACATCACTTTTGGTGATGAGACAGATATCACTATTGCGGGTGAGGAAGAGGTGAATCAGCCACCACCGAAGCAAACCGGTCCTCAGTTAGTTGATGAGGATGATGTGACTGCACTTGATGACAATCAAGTTAATTTGATTAAAAGGAAGTTAGCTGAAGCTCCAAATGTGTCTACCAAACAGAGGCAGAAGCGTTTGAGGTTTATCGTAAAAGATGGAAGTTCGTCTTCAAAAACAAAGTCTCAACCGAAGGTCACTCCAACCACTCAACCTCTGCTGATTTTGGTGGTTCTACTCAACTTCCAACCACTCAACAACAACAAACACCACCTACTCAACAAGTTCAAACTTCTCAGCGACCTGAAGGTGTTACTGGTGATTTGACTGGACTAGTTAATCGACGACTTATTCAGTTGACTGCTGATTTCGTAAAGTTTCAAAAGGCTGCTGAGGAGGATAAGCAAAAGAGGGAAACAGAGATGTCTGCAATGAGAGAGATATAGACGGCAGATAAGAATAGATGAACTTGAAAAGAATGTGGGGAATCAGACTGGTGAGATTTTGTCGTTACAGACTCAAAATCAGGATTTGACTGAGTGGTTAAATGAGTGGGAGAAGAAGATTGTGATTGAAGAGGTTGAGGAAGGTCCAGATCCTTTTGGTACTTTAGATGATGAAGAGGACAGGGCTCTTGAGGTTGCAAGAGGTTACACTGAGGATAACCCACTGTACGTAACTCCACTTCAAGTTATAACTGTATCTGAGTTTTTAGCTATGCAGGATCGCCTTAATCACTCTACTGTTTATGATGATTTAGAAGAAGGGGAGATCCCTCCAGATCTAACTGAGACTGAACAGGAATTGATGGAGCGTCTAGAGCGAGAAGCTAAGGAATCTGCTGACACTGCATCAAAAGCCTCGACTTCAGGGGCTCGTAAGTTTGATGAGGATTTGAGTGATTCTGATGCTGTTGATGAGAGTGATAACAGTTTTGATGAGGTTATAATTGAGGATGAGCCGACAGAGTCGTATCCTCGTTATGAAGGTTTTGCAGATGATGATCTTCCAACTTTTGCTGATTATTTTCAAATGAACGATGAGCTTTTGAATAGAAAATGCGAGAAGAAAGAACAGAAAGAACAAGAAAGTGTTGCCGGAAGGGTTTTTGCCGGTGAAAATTAACAAAGAAAAGGTAGAAGTGCTGGAAGAGGAATGGAAGGTATCAATGCGAATTCGTAAGTATGTGATGAAACCTGAGGTGGAGCCTCAATTTTTGAAGTTCATTGAGCATTGCGGGAGTTTGCGTGCTAAAGGAAATATAATTGCTTGGGCCTACATCAAAGAGTTCGATATCTACACGATAAATAAAGAACATGGAGTGGATTACATCAGATATGCACGCGAGTTCACTTCGTTACCATATTTTGAATTCATGCAGGTTGCTAGGCTTAAGATGTTGTATCAGGATTATGATGGTACTCCTGACCTTTTGGTTCGTATGATAAGGAGATCATTTCGGTCACCTAACTTTGATGGTTTTCGACCACAATTTCCAAAGATCTCTTACAGGACGAACAAGAAAACGGGCTTAAGAAGAAAGATAGTTAAATATCAACCTGTGAAGTATATGCGAAAGGTTCCTTTGAGGAAAATGCCACAGCACTTCAGCCCTCATTTTCGTTGGTGGTATTATGATGAACGCTCGGAGGAAGCGATTATCGTGTTAGACAAGGATGGAGGAGATGAAAATGATAGTATCAGGGTTCTCGATCCAATCTGGTTGAGAAATTGCTGTGAAGAAGATATGTTTACCCTATACTACAACAAGATGCTCTATCACCCAGAAAACCGTGTGTAGGCTGAACAGTATTGCAGGGTTGTGAAACTCTGTTATTTGAAGAACTGGGTGACTGATCCTTACACTGATTGATAGCTGAATTCTTTTTCTACGGCTAGGTCTTAGGGGGAGTTTGTTGGTGCATGAATCCCCAGCCGTAGTTTACGTTATTGTTTTAATACTTTCAGTTATGTAATGATGTTCTTGTATGACTATTGATTACATTCGTTTTTGTGTGTGCTTAATTATATAATAATCAATATGTTAAACTGCATACACAGTCGACCGACTGAGTGACTCAGTCGACTGACTGTGTCTGGGTTGCAGTATATATACGGGTTGAAGCCTACTTTGATAGGTTACACATTTAATCAACCCTAACCGACTGGTATCCGTTCTATTCGATCCCTAACACCAATTAGCACCGAAATTATTCGTTTAGGCTTCGTTCTAATCTAGATTGACCTCGAGGTTTGATCAATACGAACCCAACGGGACCCAAATCTCGATTTTAGTCGTCTCTAGCGTATTCCGCCTCTAGATACGATCACAAGCGACCTAAGATCCGTCCTATATTCGTCTACAAAGTCCATTTGAATTGATAATGTTTTTTATGTTATTGATACATTAAAAATAACAAGTTATATGTAGATTTCTAATGCCTCTTAGTTTACTTTTGTATTGTTTTACTGTCTTTATTGATTATTTACTATATCAAAGAAAATTACTACGTATTAGTGTTTTCGTATATTAATAATCGATTCTTAGTGACACCACTAATCAAAGTTTCTGGCTTCGCCTCTGACACATACAAGATGTGGAATTGTATATTTGAAACTGTCATCGAATTCGATTTGAATTATATGGAGGTTCTTTTAATTAATGGGTATCCCCTCTTTGAGAAGTCTGGTACCAATTTTTTCAAGAGATGCAAATTGGAGTGGTGCATTATGGGTTTTCTTGTTTAGCTTCGGACCAATGATGATACAACTATAAAATTACCATCTTCTTGAAGGTATTTTTGTAGCTAATGGAATGAGGATTTTACCGTTATCAAATGAGGGTCTAATCTAGTTTTGGGCTTGCAAGATTTGGAAGAAGTCAATTTCTTGGTCTTCAAATCTCTTACTTTTGATTATCACAACCATGGTTTTAATTTGAGTGGCTTAGGTTTTACGACTAGTTATAGAGTAATTATTGTATTTTGTTGCCAATCATGGAGAATTATTCTAAATTCTCTTCAATGTAATTTCCGGGCTTTTCATTCTTGATGAAAAGTTTCCGCAGCACTATTCATCAATAGTAACTAGGGGTATTTTCGTCATTTCACTTTGTTTTTGGTCTCCAATGATAAAAGAAGCAACTCTCATAAAAGAACCAACCCTTCAATGTTACCAAAAGATATCGAAAAAAATTCTTTTTTACCAAAAAAATCAAGTAACCTTTTTTTTTTTCCTCAACGATAAAGGAGACAACTTTCATAAAAGGAACAACCCTTCAATGCTACCAAAAGATGTCGAAAAACATTCTTTTTTACAAAATAGATCAACTAACTTTTTAAAAAAAACAAAAAAAACGAACGCTAAAAGAAGCAACTTGCACAAAAGGAACAACCCTTCAATGTTAAATGTCGGAAAAAAAATTACAAAATAGTTCAAGACTTTTTTTTTTAACTCGCCTTCAAAACGGAGTCCCCGGCGCGAAGCGAGGGCTCACAACTAGTTATTTATATATTATCGTTTTTTCACTGAAAAAAATGTACGAATATTAATGTATACTAACTTTTTAAGTCACCGTACAACATACGGACTATTAAAGCTAGTATTATAACATATAAACATCAAAATATCTTGTCAAATTATTAACGATCCAATTTGATCGGATGCCCCGGAAGGGACGTCAAATTATTAACAATTAACAATTAACAATTAAAAATTACTAGTATATATGGCGGCCGAACAAAAAACCTGGTAGTCGAACAACAATTGTGATAGTCGAACAAATTGTGTTCTACATTTTTGGTAGTCGAACAAAAAAATGTAGAACACATTGATAGTCGATTAAAAATATTGATATTCGAACAAAAATGTGTTCTACATTTTTGTATTCGAACAAAAAAAAAAATTTGTGTTTGTCCGTGTTGTGTTTTTTGCTCGACTACCGTGTTTTTTTCGTCCGTGTGCTTTTTTGTTCGTCTGTGTCCCTTTTTTGTTCGAATTTCTGTGTATTTTTGAGTTCTCACGGTTCTCACACCAAAAAAGTTCTCATTTGATTCCTATATATATATATATATATATATATATATATATATATATATATATATATATATATATATAACTAAAAGTTTTTTGTGAATTGTGGTTGAAAGTTATTTATGAATTTATTATGTATAGATTATATATATATATATATATAGTATATAGTATTTACAATTATTATATAAAAAACAATAAATATAAAATATAGATATAGATTTACATATGTAGATTATATATATATTATAATATAATATTACTATGTATATATATGGAATAATTAATTAAATATTAATTAAATATAGCTAAGAATTATTTCATGTTAAATTTAAACTCGACCTAATACAATTAGTGAAAAATGTTAAAATGCTGTTAGTTTAAATAGCTTGTGGATATCATTTTGAACATAAATAATTTAAATTTATTCATGTTGTTAGCTAAGAATGTGATTGTTGCGATTAAGGGTTTTAAGTGAGTTTAATATAAGAGCGAGTCTTAATGATTTTACTTAAAACATAGTTTTATTAATAAAAAATAATTGTATATAATAATTGTAAAATATTTACCCATGTCCAACGCACGAGCTCTGAATCCAACACTACGAGCTCTTAAACCAACACTACGGGCTCTTAAACCAACACTACGGGCTCTTAAACTCATAAGAATAATTAAAACGATATTAATGGTAAGAAAAAAATTTGTAGACATTAAGTTACTAACATAACTTTTAAAATTTGTCAACACCACGGGCTCTTAAACAGAAATTTTTTTTTTTAAAACACCACAGGCTATTAAATAATTATTATAGTTATTCTATTTTTTTAATATCGCTATTTACATACCAATATGAACTGTAAATTACATTTTTTCCACGATTTTTTACACACCCGTGCAACGCACGGGCTCAAAAATCTAGTGTATATATATATATATATATATATATATATATATATATATATATATATATATATATATATATATATATAATTCTTATACTCCGTTTCATGCAAGTACCATTTATGTACTTTTACTTATTTATTAATCTATAGTTTCTATTAAATTCCTAAAATGATATGTCATTATTAGGCTAATTCCTTTGTTAAGAAAAAAATCAAAAAGAAAAAGAAAAAAATCTAAGCCCTTAAGCTGATGTCATTAATCTAATTAATTACTAATTAAATTAAATCTACTTATTTATTTATTTCATGCTCCATTAACACATTTATAAACTTTGGAGCATATTGTATAAACTTCATATAATAATTATATTTTAATTTTGATAAAATTTAGACATTTGATATTACTAATTATTATTATTAAAATATAAATACTAAATTTTTGAACAAACTTTATTATTATTATTATTTATAATTATAATTATAATTATAATTATATTATTATCATTATTCAAATTTAAATTCAAATTTAAATATGAATTTTAATTACAAGTACATCAATGTGTTTGTAAAACAACGAGAAGTTTTTTTAGTCGGAATTCGTCGGGTCATTAAACTAAATGACTTTAGCGTTTAAATTCATTTAATACCTAAAATATATCATTAAACTGTTTCGTTTAAACAAACTCGTGTTTTCACGGCTATTTCACTAGTTTAATTTAAAAAGCTTAATCACTATATGAACTTTTTTTTTGGGTTACGCTCAATTTTGGAAGGTTGAGATTGAAGTGACATGGGCTCGTCTTTTCAATTTTGTGTAGATGTTATTTGCAGATCCATTTAATCAATAAAATATCAGATAAAGACGCAGATCCAGTGGGCCGGTCCGGACAATGGTTCTTGTGAGTTGTCATTATTTTACCAAGTATTCTATAATCATAACTAGGCATGGCAATGGATCGGATATGGATCGGATGATGTCATATCCGCATCCATATCCATTTAATATTTTTTATTTATATCCATATCCATATCCATATCCATTTAATTTTCAATCATCCATCCATATCCATATCCAACGGATTTTATCGGGTTAATGGATATCCATTGGATATCAATAAACATTTTTACAAATTAACTTCTAAATGCATACAAAATGATATTTTCATCATTACATAATTTCTTCCAACTTAATACAATCTAAAGTCATAGTTGGTTTGTTAGAACTTTGTACAATCAAAAAACATGCACTACTTTTAAGCATAGACTAGGCTAAAGAAAATTGAAAATACTATATAAGCTATAAATAGCAGTATACTATTAAAATGATATATAGGCTATTAAAATGAATATTATACCTGAATGACCACCTGTCTTCCAGTTTTGGAGACACATTAGCGCTTCTACAATGTTTGAATGTAATCGGGAACGATGAGGACTTAGAACCTTTCCACCAGTGCTAAACGCACTCTCCGAGGCAACACTAGAAACAGGTATAGCCAACAGGTCTTTGGCTATCTCTCTTAAAGTTGGATATTGAAAATTTGTCTTCCAAAACGCAAGGATATCAGCATCATCAGGTAATTCTTCGTCCTCTAGGTATCGAATCAACTCAGCATTAACATTCAACTTCCTTTTTTTGTTTTTTTGCTTATGAGCAGAAAAAGAATTGCGACCTCGGCTCGAGTTAGGATTAGGAACACCACAATCAGTAGCTATATTTTCAAATCCATCAGATTCAACACTTTTATTAGCCTTATCTTTGTACTCTAACATCAAAAGACCAAGCAAGGTTTCAATTCTTTGTTTTCCTGCTTCAAACGTATCTCTTTAAATTTGTTTGAAGAAAAACTCAACACAATCCATCTTCAATCTTGGGTCTAAAACAGTAGCCACTGCCATAAGGCCATTAATGCTTGACCAATATTTATTAAACTTTCCGATCATGTTAGTCGCCATTTGAACTATTATTGGAACATCCGACTTCAACCATGATTTCAATTGGATTTTTATTTCACAAACTTCAGGGAAATACAAATTGGAAGTAGGATAATTTTTCCCCGAAAATAACTCCGTGACCTTGTAAAACACTTCAAGTTTTTCACAAACCTTTGTTGCAAACTCCCATTGCTCTTCAGAAGGTAAAGGTATATGAACTCGTGTATGTAAACGCTTGAGTTTCGGAAAAACATCTTTATATGGAATAGCAGATTCAAGCATCAGGTAAGTTGAATTCCACTGAGTCATGCAATCAAGAACTGGTTTTTTCGTTATAGAGACCTTTGATGAACGAGCCGCATCTTCAAATTTTTCAAACCTATTAGGAGTGGCTAACCAAAACCTAACATTCTCACGAATTGCATTAACCTCTGCATTTATGGCGTTTAAGCCTTCTTTAACGATTAAGTTAAGAATATGTGCAGAACATCGCATGTGTACGAAGTCCCCACCCAAGATAAGAGATGCCACATCCAATTTTCCTTTAACAACATCTAACATTGCATCGTTTGTACTACAATTATCCAAAACTATCGATGAAAGATTACTATCCAGTCCATATTCGTAAATACATTCCATTAGAACAGATGCAAGAACATCCTTTGTATGTGGACAAGGCACATAAGAAAACCTATCATTAAAACTAAATCATTAGGTTGAAAACAGAGGATAAATTGTTAAGTATACATAGAATCATAATACATATACAACACTAGGAACATAAAAGAAGCATTAACAATAGTTACCTAAGAGTGCGATTTCGCAATATCCACTCATTGTCAATAAAATGAGCTGTAACAGCCATGTACCCTTTTTTTTTTATTAGAGGCGGTCCACATATCAGTAGTAAGAGCAACACGGCTATCATGATTCTCAAGGAACTTCTTCAAAGCTAGCTTTTCACATGCAAACATCTTCAAGATATCACTCCTTAGTGTGTTTCGACTTATCATTTTGAACTTTGAATTTAAACTATCAACAAACTCTCTGAAAGCAATGTGTTCAACCATTGACAAAGGATACTCATGAATTATAATCATATTCACGAGCTTACTGCTTGATACGTCTTGCTTGAATTTAGATTCAACGACCAACTCTGTTTGATCATCACCATCTTTGTTAGCAAATTTTAGTGTTTGTTGTCCTATGTCAGCTTTCAAATGTCTCATTGGACACCTATGGTTTTGATGATCGAGCAGATGTGATGTTCCACCTTTGCTTTTAGCAGTATAATATTTTTTACAGTCCATGCATTTCGCTGTCACTTTACCATTTTTCTCAACAGGCTGTTCAAAGGTATTCCAAGCCTTTGACGTACGCTTTCTTCCTCTACGAACTGTCTGAGTATCATCATGTTCATCATCTACGAGGGGATCACCAAGATTACTCTTTCCACTTTCTGGCATTTTTTTTCTCCATGTCCTACAAATTTAAAGGATTGAGCAAATGTCACACAAGAAACATACAAAGTGTATCTTCTGTTATTATTATGCATACACATAGTACCAAACTACTCTTATTATGTGCATCTTTTATTAGAATGTTTAATATAATAATAAAAAATAAAATATATTCTATAAGCATCTTGTATTATTAAAAAGTCAAAGATGTACAATGAAATACAGAAGCAAAAACTCTAATATCACTAAACACACAAAACACAAGCTGTACAAATTTACATGAGTCAAAAGGAGTTAAAGAAATAAAGCACATGAGGGCCTAATATTATGATTTTATGACCCAAAAGACACAGTAGCATCTTTAATCAAAATATGTGTAAGAAGCTACACAATCACGGCCTCTTAATGTTTAGATCTACTGCCATTTCATTTTAGACCATATATCTTAGCCATTTACAGCATAATAAAATAGATTTAACTAAAAGTAAATAAGTTATATTATAAAGACAAACCAAAATACACTAACAATCAAAGGAATTTAGCTTTTTAAAAAAAGCCCTAATTTTACAACTTTCATAGTTTACACAAATAAACAAAAGAATCATGTGATAGTCATATATTTCAAGAATAAAAAAGTTGAATACAAACCTTAATTGGAGATGGAAGACGCCAGAAATGGTTTGTGTAATCGTGTGTTCCTGTGTGGGTAATTTGAGTAAGAAAGTTTGGTAGGTTGTAGAAAATGAAAAGAAAAGAGGTGTTGTAACTTGTAGCTTTTTAGTATACTAACTACTATTAGTGAACTGCACTAAGAATAATAAAAGAATAATATTATAAAAATAAAAACATATGGAGTAAAATTGGGGGGGGGGGGGGGGGGGGGGGGGGGGGGGGGTGCGCCTTTTTAATGTAGTAAGTATAGTAATATTACATATACTAAAATACTTTTGATACATTTTAAATTATAGTGAATAATTTTTATATTTAATAATTTTTATATATTTAGATTCATTTCGGGTGGAAGCGGGTTCGTCCGTGGATTAAAAATTTTCATCCATATCCGATCCAATAAACATCCATATCCAATATTCATCCATTTAGTTCATCCATATCCACCTCTGGTGGATCGGATCGGGTGGATATCTACCGGGTCGGATAACAATTGCCGTGCCTAATCATAACTAATTGTTTTCCACCATCTACACACTTCCACTTCTCCATTAGAAATTTGACCATTTGTAATTGATATATTTAAAAAGTCCAAGTCTTAATTTTCTTTTCTTTTCTTTCTAGGAGTGAAAAAAAGGTTATCGGGGAACCTTTAACCTCATGCACCCTTTGGATGCCAACTGTACGCGGGTCAGCACAGCCCCGGGCAAGTGTGGTCGGAACCAACCCATGTCTCAGCGCCTAATACAACTGGTGGCCGAACCGAGATTCGAACCTTCGCCATCTAGGAGTGAATTGCCAATTGACTTGGCTTTTCTTTTCTTTCTTGTCATTAAGATATTTTGTAGTTTGCAATTTATATAAACACACATTCAGTTTACATACTTATTCGTTTTGTTTATTTGTGCAACAACTATTGCATCATCACTCATGAGACTTGAAGTGTATTAGATCTTCAAGCTACCAAACAACCGGAATATGGGTTGAAATCAAATGTGATGTTAGAAGAAAGATTATATATTTGTTGGTATTTAGGAGTAGTACTTTAATAGTAGAAACGAGCATCGGTTCGGCCCACACATTACTGCGAGTATTTTTCGAATGTTGTTCTTGTATGTTGATCGGTTGTGGATACATGGGATTTTGGGCGTCAATCTTCTCTTACTTGCAGCGTGTTGTTGTACAAAACTATATGTTTTCAGTTAAAATATTTTACTAGTACCTTGGTCCAAATAATTAAAAAAAAAATACATAGTTAAATATACCAATCTGGTTAAACCGTTAGTATATACGGGGTATAATTTGATTATATTACATGAAAAATAAGAAGACAAAAAAAATAATACTCTGATCAAATTACTTTTTGAAATGTATCAAATTAATTGTCACAAATAGTTAGCATGTAACCCGTAACTAAAAATGCTAGTGAAAAAGAAATATTTAGTTACCAAATTTAAAATACAAAAATAAAAATCTCTATTAATATATAAAGAGTAAGACTACAATTATTGGCATCTTGGTGTGATAAAGTAAATATGGATGACAGCTACTCCTAATTATAAGTCAAATAATGCACAGTAAATCATGTATTATAAATACCCCATCAAATGTAATCATGTAACTTGCTTGAATGATATATATATTTCATATACTCTCTCTCTCTCTCTCTCTCTCTCTCTCTCTTTATATCTTCTAATAATTATCAATAGTCCACAATCAAAAATCACGTCACTAAAGGTAGTTATAAGCCTACTGAATTATAACACGTTATCAGCACGAAGTGCTCTGTATAATCAAGGTAAAAAAAAATTCTTTAACGATATCTTCTATTATTTATTAGTAAGGTAAATATTATTATCATCATAACTAACATTTATATTTATGTTATTTAAGTTATATATGGTCGGTTATACCGCCTGAATTATATTTCTGTAATCTAACTTTTATTAACTTCACTAACATTTATATTTATGTTATTTAAGTTATATATGGTCAGTTATACCGCCTGAATTATATTTCTGTAATCTAACTCTTATTAACTTCATTAACATTTATATTTATGTTATCTAACATTTATATGCAATTAATCATTATTTATTTCATGCATACTAATATTTATTCTTAAATTTATTATTTATGCATAATATGTTTATTCTCTTAATCTTCGTATTTATACTAAACGTATTTATACTAAATGTATTTTATAGTAATCATATTTATACTAATAAAATTCTTTTATTAAAATTATTATTAATATAACGAGTACATAACAGTCGTTAACGTCAACTAACGACGTTACAACGGTCATGTATACATAATGGTTGTTAATGTCAACCGACGACGTTACAACGACTATATTTTTCAAATATAAAATAAACATCTCCGTTTTTCACATTTTCACAAATCAATTTTCATTTTCTCAGATTACCACTCTCAAAAAGTTTTTGTAAAGATGATTCACACAAGGATGATTTTTTCTATTGTATTGGTCATATTAACTATCATCATTGTTGCTAATATACCACCGGATGAACCTATATTCTATCCTGCCCTTGTGGTTTTATTATTTGTAATCAAACCATTATTTTGTTGTTTGCTACTTATGAATTTAAAATGATTCTAATTTCATGTTGTTAGAAATTGATTATGATTATAATTTGTATTGTTCATCTTTCTGAAAATAGAAAATGTCAAACTTATCAAAGCTTGAGTTTGATGCCCTAGACGTATCAGGAACAAACTACACATCATGGGTCATGGATGTAGAAATAAATCTTGGATCATTGGGTATTCTAGAAACTTTAAAAGAAAACAATACTTGTTCTGATCAAGATAAATTAAAATCAGTTGCTTTTATTCGCAAACATATTGATATCACCTTAAAACATATGTATCTCACTATCAAAGATCGACATGTTTTATGGGAAAATATCAAGATTAGATTCCATAATCAAAAGAAAATATTACTCCCAGCTGCGAGGGAAGAATGGAGAAATCTAAGGTTCCAAGATTTTAAAAAGGTAAGTGAATACAGCTCGACCATGTTCAAGATCCGTTCAAAGCTTCAATTCTGTGGTCAAGAAATAAGTGATGCTGATATGATGGAGAAAACTTTCTCCACAATGCATTATGCAAACATAACTATACAAGAAAATTTAAGATTGCAGAATTACGAAACTTTTTCCAAACTTCAAACTTATCTCTTAGTTGCAGAAGTGAATAAAGAATTACTGATGAAGAATCAAGAATCTCGTTCTACGGGTGCGCTAGCATTCCCTGAAGCTAATGCTATTAACAATAATAATAATAAAAAAAAGAAATGCATCTGGACGAGGACGTGGGCGAGGTCGTGGTCATATTGGCCAAAACCATCATCATGGAAATTACTATAACAATAATAAAAATCATAACTATATTCGAAATCACCCTTATGGTAATAGTCGTGGTGGTGGTCGTGGTCGTAATGTTTACGGTGGTTGTGGTAGTGGACAAAGAAATAATAATTCACAACATTATAAATTTCAACTACCATACAATCCCACAAGTCTTAATGTTGAAGGAAGCTCTTCAAAGAATATTGAAGATTCTTGTTATCGATGTGGTAAAATTGGACATTGGTCTAAGAACTGTCGAACAAATCAATATTCTGTTAATCAATATCAAGAATCCCTAAAGGGAAAAGGAAAAGAGGCAAACCTTGTGGATGACCTTGATACAAAAATCACTGAGCCAACAAGTGACTACTTTAATAAATAAATTTTCTATTATATGTCCATATCAAATAAATGGATATAGATTTACGATCTATACCATATCTACTTTACTATATCTTTCCTTATTATGTACTTTCGTTTATAACATATTTTGAATGTAATATATTGATTAACTATGTACTCATTATTTCTTTCTCATATTTTTGAAGTTCATGATGTACACTACTGGAGTGCAAAATCAGTCAAATGGTGGGGATCTTTGTATTGCAGACAGTGGTACCACACACACTATACTCAAATCTAAAAAATATTTCACTGATTTTAAAGCAACAGAAGGAACGGTACATACTATATCAGGTCCTGCGGATTTAATAAAAGGAATGGGAAAGGCAAAATTCATGTTACCAAATGGTACAAATTTTCTGATAAAAAAATGCCTTATTTTCTCCCATGTCAAAAAGAAATTTGTTAAGCTTCTCTGACATATACCAAAATGGATATGATTATCAGTCAGTGACTACAAAAAATGATAAATACTTAAGTATCACTGACAAGAAGCATGTGATTGAAAAACTACCAAGACTTAGTTCTGGTTTACATTATACATATATAAATGTACCAGAAGCACACATGGTAGTTAATGAAAAGGCATGTGATCCTGTAATGATCAATCTGTGGCATGAAAGATTAGGCCACCCAGGATCAACAATGATGAAAAGAATAATTCAAAATGCACATGGATATCCATTGACGGATCAAAAGATCCCTCATGATGCACTTATCCCATGTACATCATGCTCACTTGGAAAATTGATAATAAGACCACCACCTCTTAAGGTTGAAAAAGAATCACCAATATTTCTTGAAAAATTCAAGGTGTTATATGTGGACCAATTTATCCACCATGTGGACCATTTAGATATTTCATTGTCCTAATAGACGCATCTAGTAGATGGTCTCATGTTTGTCTATTATCAAGTCGAAATGTGGCATTTGTAAAATTTCTTGTTCAAATTATTAAATTGAGAGCACATTTCCCTGATTATACTATTAAAAAGGTGAGATTGGATAATGCTGGTGAGTTTACATCTCAAGCATTTAATGATTTTTGCATGTCTATTGGAATTGTTGTTGAACATCCTGTTGCCCATGTGCATACACAAAATGGTTTAGCCGAATCACTAATCAAACGATTGCAATTAATAGCTAGACCATTGATAATGAGAACAAAACTCTCAGTATCTGTATGGGGTCATTCAATTTTACATGCTGCATCATTAATTCGCATTAGACCAAGTGCAAGTCATACATATTCTCCATTGCAACTAGCTTTTGGCCATCAGCCAAATATTTTCCACCTTAGAACATTTGGTTGTGCGGTTTATGTTCCTATCTCGCCACCACAACGTACTAAAATGGGTCCTCAAAGAAGAATGGGAATATATATTGGATATGAAACATCTTCAATCATAAGATATATTGAACCCATGACGGGTGATGTTTTTATAGCACGTTTTGCTGATTGTCACTTTAATGAAACATTGTTCCCTAGATTAAGGGGAGAAATAAAAAATAAAGAAAATGATGTTTCATGGTGTGAACCTCAATTAATGTATCTTGATCCTCGCACAAAAGAATGCGAGATCGAAGTTCAAAAAATAATGCATATGCAAGAACTTACGAATAAATTGCCTGATGCATTTACAGATACAAAAAGAGTGACTAAATCATATATACCAGTAGCAAATGTTCCAGCTCGAATTGAAATTCCAAAAGCTGACAATAATATCACTCTTGAGTCTTTGTCACGCCAGAAACGTGGGAGATCAATTGGTTCCAAAGATAAAAATCCTCGAAAAAGAAAATCAGCTGATAATGAGGTAAAAGAAAGTGTTCAAGAAGAACCATAAATCAATACTCCTTCTGCAGAGGAGATTGATGATGTCAATACGGAATTTTCAATTAATTATGCACATTCAAAAATATTATGGAACCGAAATGAAATGAAAAATCTTGATGAGATATTTTCATATAATGTTGTATATGACATCATGAATGATGATGATGATGATCCAGAACCAAAATCTGTCATGGAATGTCAAAATAGACATGATTGGGATCATTGAAAATGAGCAATACGAGCTGAATTTGAATCGCTCAATAAAAGAAAAGTTTTCGGATCTATCGTTCTCACACCTAAAGATGTGAAACCAGTGAGATATAGATGAGTTTTTGTGCGAAAAAGAAATGAGAAAAATGAAGTTACAAGGTATAAAGCTAGACTTGTAGCTCAAGGTTTTTCTCAAAGACCGGGAATTGATTATGATGAAACTTATTCCCCTGTTATGGATGCAATTACTTTTAGATACTTAATCAGTCTGGCAGTTTCTAAAAATTTAGAAATGCATCTCATGGATGTTGTGACTCCTTATCTATATGGATCACTTGATAGTGATATATATATAAAGATACCTGAAGGATTTAAGGTATCAGAAGCAACCAATGCAAAATCCAAAGAAATGTACTCAATCAAGTTACAAAGATCTTTATATGGGTTGAAACAATTGGGTCGCATGTGGTATAAACGATTAAGTGATTACTTGATATGCAAATGGTATACCAATAATCTTATTTCCAATGTGTATTCATTAAGAAAACAACATCCGGATATGTGATCATAGCCGTTTATGTCGATGATCTTAACATCATAGGTACAAATAAAGAGATCCATGAAGCCATTCAACTTCTAAAGAAAGAATTTGAAATGAAAGATCTCGGAAAAACCAAGTATTGCCTTGGTTTGCAGATTGAGCATATGCCTAATGGTTTGCTTGTACATCAAATAAACGGAAAAGATTTTAAAACGTTTCAATATGAAAAAGGCAAAACCATTAAGTACTCCTATGGTTGTTAGATCACTTAATGTTGACACTGATCCATTTCGTCCCTGTGAATATCATGAAGATATCCTGGGACCAGAAGTACCATATCTTAGTGCAATTGGAGCTCTTATGTATCTTACAAATTGTACAAGACCTGACATTTCTTTTGCAGTTAATTTGTTGGCAAGGTTCAGCTCAGCTCCTACCAAAAGACACTGGAATGGGATCGAACACATATTTAGATACCTTCGAGGAACTACTGATTTAGGATTATTTTATTCTAACGAATCAAAACAAGATTTGGTTGGTTATGCAGATGCAGGTTATTTATCTGATCCACATAAAGCTAAATCTCAAAATGGATATGTATTCCTAAGTGGAGGTACTGCAATATCATGGCGTTCTCAAAAACAAACACTTGTTGCAACATCATCAAATCATGCCGAAGTGATTGCATTACATGAAGCTACTCGAGAATGTTTTTGGTTGAGATCAATGACACAACTCATTACTGATTCTTGTGGACTAGAACGCGATAAAATTCCAACAACTATCTATGAAGATAATGCAGCTTGCATAGCACAGATGAAAGAAGGGTATATCAAAAGTGACCGAACAAAACACATACCTCCTAGATTCTTCTCATATACTCAAAATCTCATCAAAGACAACCAGATTGAAATGAGATATATTCAATCCAGCAAAAACTCTGCCGATCTTTTCACCAAAGCACTTCCAACTACTATTTTTAGAACGCATGTTCACAATATTGGCATGAGACATGTTCAAAAGATGTAAAAGATCAACGATGTCTACTTGAGGGAGAGTCAACTCTATGCTGCACTCTTTTTCCCTTAGCTAAAGTTTTTTCCCAATGGGTTTTCTTTAGCAAGGTTTTTAACGAGGCAGTAATTTATAGTCAATATCCGAGCTAATAAAATTGTCATCCAAGGGGGAGTGTTGTGATAAAGTAAATATGGATGACAACTACTCCTAATTATAAGTAAAATAATGCATAGTAAATCATGTATTATAAATACCCTATCAAATGTAATCATATAAGTTGCTTGAATGATATATATATCATATACTCTCTCTCTCTCTCTCTCTCTCTCTCTCTCTCTCTCTCTCTCTCTCTCTCTCTCTCTCTCTCTCTCTCTCTCTCTCTCTCTTTATACCTTCTAATAATTATCAATAGTCCACGATCAAAAATCACGTCACTAAAGGTAGTTATAAGCCTACTGAATTATAACACGTCACTAAAGGTAGTTAAGCCTACTGAATTATAACACGTCACTAAAGGTAGTTATAAGCCTACTGAATTATAACACATCTCTATTAATATATAAAGTGTAATTTATTATGTTATATATTGAATCCAAAATCGGTGAAATGATTTGATTAAGAACATGATTAAGCTATATTGTATTTGTAAGAATTGTTGATAATTTATATTAAAAAAAAAAAAAAAAAAAAAGCTAAACATTAAAGTTCAATATTACTCGGTATTTGTTTTACTTCGTATTTGTTTCTCTGCATTAGTATGTTAGTCACTTGCTTTTAGATAATACAAAAGACAGATTTTGCTGCATATAGCATCTTGGAACGAATTAACTTTAAATTTATTTAAAAAAAAAAAAACTAAAAACTAATTTCTAAAAAATAAAAAATAAAAGTCACTATAGTTAAGCAAAAAAACTTATATTTACAAAACAATACTTTCTAAAGTTAGACAAAAGAACCTATTCTAAAACCGGTTTTCTACTTTAGAAAACTTAATTGATAAAAACTCTGTTTTAAAAAAGGTTCCAAAAGTTTTAAAAAGAGATTCTAAAGGACATTTTTTGTATTAGTGTATGTAATATCTTATTTTGTTAGTATTTTTGCAATATTTCTCATGTTTTTTCCTCCCAAGTATATTTTCAAGTTTTTTTTCTCTTTTTATTTTTACTTTAACCCTGATTTTTTTTCTTAAACAAACACAATTAAAAAATTAAACTTTCCAAACATGAAACACCCAACTTAACTCAGTCGGCATTTTAAAGATATAGGCAGTATCAATCTTCATAAGGTGTATATGCATAGAATGAGAATAAGATAATGTTGTGGTGTGCATATTAAAGAAAAAGATGATGTTGATGGTTATGAAATACTATGAAATTCAACCATCAATCCATCACCATTCACCAAGTGTACAAATTAGTAACAAATAAATTCAACATACTTTTGGGGATTGATCTTATTTCTTACTTATTTGTTTTTAATTTATTGTTCAGTATTTTATTTTAGGATATATCAAATTAATTGTTCACTTTCATAATAGGAAAAAAAAATATGTGGATACAATTAATGTAAAATAAAAAAGTAAGGAAAAACTTGTAATGTAACATAAGATAAAATATTATTATAACATTTTCTTAAAATGTATATTTTTTTTTTTCGAAGAACATTTAAATTAGGGTTTAAATTAGGGTTGGAGGGGTATTATTCAATTTTGAAGGCGTGAACGCATGAACACAAATTAGTACTATAGTACTTCATTTTACACTTGAAATCCAAACCTTTAATTTAAGATTTATTTTGTAAACTAGTAAAAATACTCGTGAAATCACGGGTTTAATAAATGTGATGACCCGAAAATTTCTGATCAAATTTAAACTTAATCTTTAACGTTTCCGATACGATAAGCAAAGTCTATGAAGTTGAATCAACCTTTGTGTTGACACTTGTTAGCATGTTTATTCTCAGGTTTCCTAGAAGTCTTCCGCTGTTTGCTTATATGTTAGACAAGCTATGTGCATGGAGTCGTACATGACATATTTTTCAAGGAAACGTTGCATTCACCAAATCATCACCATGTATCTTATTTTGACTGCATTGTCAACGGAAGTACTATTGTAAACTATTTTTTACGGTGATTGTCTATATGTAGAAATCATCAGATGTCGAAAACCTTTGATTTAAATATTCATTTATGGTGTGTCTTTTCAAAAGAATGCAATGTTTACAAAACGTATCATATAGAGGTCAAATACCTCGCAATGAAATCGATGAATGACGTGTTTGTCCATATGGATTTGGAGCGATCGTCACAATAAATAATTCAAGTTTAAACATACTATTATCGAGAATACTTAACAAATTATTGAGAAACATAACCAAATCATTGAAACTTATAAAATACATATAACAAATAATTACAACGAAATCGTACCACAAATATTTTGCCCGTAACATATGAATCCGAAATAATCAAATATAAACTATAAACAAATTTAACAGAATAAGTGAACTACTTTCATTCTCCCTTCACCCTATTCTAATTTTTTTTATCACAATAACTATTTTTCTTGCCATAAAAACTTATATTACAACTTTTTTATTGAGACATGTATTTCGCATATATATATAACGTTTTTAATCTCGTAAAGGGAACATATATATTTGAATAATAACAAAATAATAATTATAGTTATAATTATAATTATAATTATAATAATAAAATTTGCTTAAGAATTAAATATTTATATTTTAATAATAGTTATTACTAATAATTGGTTGAGTGGTAAAATAAACCTCAGTTGGTTCTGGGCCCGTATATTTAAAAAATATGTGCAGGTTCAAATCCTGAGGGGGAGTTTTCTCCAAGATTGTGCCCCTAGTATCCTTCACTCTGTGCGGGCCAAGCAGTTAACCTAAAAGCATTCCGGATACGCTTTACGTGATGAATGCGAGAAGTTTCTTTCTAACGGGTGCGTGAGCGACAAATGAGATAATATATATTACTTTTTTATGACATCATCATGATACTGATTTATTAGATAATATAGATCACTTAACTACTTCAGATAAATTAGCGACTTAGCGTTAAATCTGTTCAGATATGAAAACTTTAAACAAAATGAAAGAAATCAAAATTGTTTTGGAGATAAGTTTTACTTGGAGGTTAAATTGAACTTGTGGAGGAAGTTTTTGATTTTAGGAAATTTGTTTACTTGATTTCTATGTTATCTTGTGCATTAAGGGTGAACGTGGAAGACATGGTCGAGAAGCAAATTCCAGAAGCTTCTGCGAAGATCTGGCGGTCGCGAGATGGGCTTCGCGGTCGCAAGTCTAGCTTGGCCAGCAAGTCGGGTTAGATTGTTTCCTTATTTTGTTTTGTCAATATAATGTAACCCTGACCACATTATAATATGTGAACGAAATGTAGTGAAGAATTTCTATAGTGTGTGCCCGTGGAGAAAACCCTTGTTCATGTTTTGAGTTGAGATATAACCACGTTAAATACTCATGTCGTTAATCTTTACTTTTATCATTTTGCTCATTCGTTTATTGTTTGTGGGTTGTGTGATTGCTGTAAATCACGAGTTCTTTTTAGGGTCCACTACCGAATTCCTAACAAGTGGTATAAGAGCTTAGGCTTGAAGGCCCGGGCATGATGCCGAATGGAAAGCATGTATACGATCGGTTGATGATTCGGTTGTCATCAGGAGAAGAAACGACGTCAAGGGTTTTGTGTTTTGCAACATGTATCGAGATCTAGAGACTTAGTTGATTGCTTCAAACTTGGGGTATGTCTATGTATCTAGTAAAGTCGATCACACGAGGGTTATTCTAATTCTGTCGGGTTATGAGGTAACCGGGCGTGCCAATTGCATTATGATGGTGATTTATTCGCGAAGGTTACTGAGTCAGGAGGTCGGTTCGATAGGGTTTTGTTGCAGAAGAAAGAATAGATTTTTGGGAGATCCGAGTGATCGGATTTAAGTTCTTGTTCTTCGCAATCTCATGCGAAAGAATGATTGAGCAAAATTGGTTATGAATGATTGGCATTCTAGCTTCAAATCAAGTGAATCTTCGTGTTGAGATTATTTGGGGTGGTCCTTTCTAGATTTTATTTCGAGTTCACACATGTACCGTTCATATCAATTAATTAATAAAATTTTCCTTTGTGCCTTTTAAAAAAATTTAACAAACAAAATATCAGAAAAAATAGATACTTTCTCCGTCTAAATCTATTGTTCGCAGATAAAAAAAGCACTGTTTAAGAAAAAGTGACTGTTACATGTACCTTCTTTTTAAGTTTTCAGTCTTACCCATTTTTTTACCTATATTTTTGTCTTACATGTTATGTGGTATTGAATTTTGTTGTTGTTGTTGTATTTTTGTGTTACATGTAAAAATTAGGGGATCAAAAGAGTTTTATCACATTATTCTTATCAATTTATGAAAACAAAAATTAATTTAGAACATCTTAAAAGTGAATACTGGACAATAGAATTAGGACAAGAGGTAGAGTATTATAGGACGATGATATGAAGATGAAGGAGGGGCATTGAATAAGGGGCATATGAGATTGACATGACATAAGCAATAAATAAATATGAAGATGAATTTTGCATGAAATGGGAAACTGCAAAGAGGGACAAATTGGAGACTCAAAAATGGATAGACATAGCATGTGACAGCCTAATTTGGACTTTTGATTTGACCTATTTTCTACTAGTCTCTTCTATGTCTATTACATTTCTGATTATGAAAACCCTAAACACACAAATACATACACTTACATGACCTATCATCTTAACATGATGCAACTTTTTCATGTTCAATGTTCTTCAGAAATTCATACACGCAGCTACTTTTTCATCAACTTTTTGGTGGTTTTTCCTTTGATTTCATTGGTTATCAATAAAATTATACGAGTATTAACCTTTTTCACATAGATAGATTATAACATTCAAATTCAAATGATTCCCTAAAAAACATATTGAGATGGGTTAGACCAACGTCAAGATTTAATGCATTGAATGACTTAATATGAGTTGGTATGATATACAGGTGGGGTGAAGTGAAGATAATTGGTTAAGAAAAGAGCAGTCAATGGGCAATCAGGATTTTGTCAGCAAACGATAGAATGCACCTCTCTATTTCCTTTTCCCCCTCCTATTTATTTTATTATTGTCAGTTTGTCCTGTATAACACTCGAGTGCCAAAGGACATTTACATGGACCACTTCTTTCTTCTTCTTCTTTTAGGAGCATTATCTAAAAATTACAGTATACTCCGTATTTTTTACTCGGTAATAACTACAGTAATAACCAAATAATTATTTGTCCCTTTAATATCAGTGATCGGTTGATATAAACCTTTCTGATAATGTACATCTTCGATCTACATCTTTCAGAAGTCAAAACCTGGCCCATCAAACTTATATTTCTTAATCGTGATAGTATCTTTCTTTGTTCCAGGTAACACGTAAACCTTGTGTTCTGATACTACTTATTAGGAATTTAGCGAGCCACCACAAGAACCTCATAACCTCAGTTATCACCCACCGGTCAGCAAAATGATAATCAACAAGCTAGAACTCGCAAAGATGATGAACAAATAAGTGCAAGAAACGTAAAGAACAAAGGAATATAACGTGATTATGTCCAATCGTTTAATCTAAACGATTGGTTTACTCACGGACAAATAGAGTGTTTTATTTATTATTTTCGTAGGTGCACACGGAGACAATGAGATACGGATTACAATTTATAGGGGGAAAACGAAATCGTTTCCAAAACAGAAAAACTTACTGGACACGACAATTTTCTCGACCGTGAACCCCACCGTAAACCAAACCTTAATTCTATGGCTCAAATGTTGTTGTTCATGTTTTCGTGATTTCCCAATTTTGCGAACGCGAAATTATCCTCGAGACCGTGAGGTTATCAGCTCTAGATTTTCCTTCGTTTTTCTCATTTTGTTTAACATCTTCAACCCCTATTTGAACATGAAAAACGTAATTTCTTTATCTATGAACGTTTTCTTTTTCGAAAAGGTCATTAATAGAGATTCCTAAGCCTTCAACCTACCAGCTACCCGTTTATGTTTTAATATGGTCCTTTGTTATTTTTTGTACATGGCATTGCCATTGGTGACATGTTATCACGAAGTGTTTAGATTTTAGGTGATCTTATTTTCTGTCTGTGTTGACTATTTGACTCTTGGTTACTCCGGAGTATTTTGAGTTTGAAAAGTAGCCTTTTTGAGTTCTCAAGGAGTGGGGGGGCTTTGAAGGTAAAGTTAAACTTAAAAATTTGTGGTACCATATTCTCAAAAACCAAGAAAACAAACTCTCATTATGCTTTCTGTCCCTGTCCTTATATGTAGAAAATGACACCTCAATAACCTCTTTATTACATACAACCAATTATACCCAACCCCTTTTAACCACCCACCTCAACCACTCTATATATACCACTACACATTATAGATTACTTCCACCCATCATTCATGCACACACCACATGGATGTTCAACCTAATTTAACCCTAAACAACCTCTCCTTGAACCCGTACACTACTTGGGTGCTAGCCATGGCTATCAACCCACTTTTGTTTCTCATACTCCTACCCGTTTTCCCTCATTTCGATGACCATGTGGTGCTACTTAGAACCTATTGATGACAATCTTGGCGGTACCCCTCCTGAGCTTATTCTTCTTACACTTCTCTACACTCTTATAGTCTTATTCAACTTCATCAAGGTTGTTCGTATTTTCTTGACCTTGCAAGCCCGTGATTAGCAACTATGAGGTTCAAGGTGCTTGTTATCATCAACTCTGATATGAAGTGGTGCAACTTTGACCGGCCTGTCTATCCCTCATGAGCTATATATTTTAATGTAGAAGTAGATCTTGTATATATAATCTTGTTATCTTACTTTATGTTTTAATTATTGTATACGCTTTTATGAACCATGTAGGCAACAAATTTTAATAAATGTTAAATGTATCTGTTTAAATTACATATCTTAAACAAATTGTATATTTACTGGCACTTATGGTTTTACTTCTTTAACAAAAGTATGGATTATATGGACAAGTGTACGTAATATAGCGATACTCAGTAGGAATTAGATCCTCTTTAGTCTTTAATTAGTCTTTAGAGCTTTTCACTATCCATAATTGTATGGTACAAATATATGGTATATATGTACAAATATCGAATAAGTATAGTCAATATATCGTACCTTTGATCATATTATGATGACGTGCAACTTGTGAAACTAAAGCTGTTAAGCTTTCTTACAATATTTGGTAATAGGCCCTATCATGAGTCATGACGAAGAAAAAGGCTTCCAATGTAAAAAAGTAGGTGAATGTTTTTTTTTTTTTTTTTTTTTTTTTAAATGTAATTTTGTAATCGCAAGGTGTTGGTGGATTAGTTGTGATTTGAGTTCTCATAAGAGTTGTCAGGAGTTCGGCTCTTATGTGCTGCAAAAATATTTCTCTTGTAGTTACCCTGTCCATTTCATGGGTCCCGAAGGTTTCATATGCATTTGAGCTGGGCACACGATGCCTGTCTAAATTCGTCGTGGGAGTTTACGGTAACAATGTATTGGTTCGTCCAGAAAATGATCGGGTGGGTGTGCTCCGACATCACGTTTGAACCACTTCAGTAAATCTAACCGTCGTTAATAAAAAAACTCCGTATTATTTTGTTTGCATCAAATCACGAACAATCCAACCCAAAATTACCTATTTATGTAAGATCACAGATATTGGTGATTGTGACGTGGAGTGGGTGAGATGCACTTTTTGGGAAAAAACTGTGACTGGGCCATGACATTTTGGGGGGGGAAGTTGTAACGGGGGGCTTTTGTCATGGTAAGACTGTGACGTGACATTTTCTTTTTCTTTTTTTAATTGTTTCTAAATTAGTTTTTATTTTGTTTAATACAAAATATAAAATAAATTAGACAAAAGTACATTAATTATTTAAAAAAAAAAACATTACAATAAATAAAAAATACACGCAAAAAAAAACAAAAAAAAAACATTACATTACACGCTTAAAAAACATAAAAAAAAATTACATTATAAAAAAAAAAAAAAACACTAGTTTTGCATCGAGCGAAAGTTTGGCGGGAGGTTCCAAATATGAGCCGTTAAATCTTCACGAAGTTGATCGTGCACGTCTCGATCGCGAATCTCTTTGTCTCGTGATCGACGATCTTTGACCCTTCTCCGAATATTGCGACGAGGCCGGTTTTCGGGTTTATCTAACCATTCTTGTTCCTCTCCTTCGGACGACGTTGAATCGAATAACAAGTCGATACTTAAGGCTAAAAAATCCATTTTTTTAGTTTCTAAAACAAAAAGAATATATAAACTTTTATATATATGTGAGTGTGTAGTGAATTAGTGTGTGAAAAATGAAAATAAAGAGAGTGTATTTATAGAAGAAAAAGAGGAAAATAAAAAAAAAATAAAAAAATCACCAACGGCTATATTGCAACGGATATGATATTTGGCCCAATCAAAACGTGCCACGTCGCTAGAAAATGCGTTTGTAGCAGCGTCAATGTGTGACAAACGCCCCCAGACAAACGTCCCATTCCGGGCGTTTGTGTAGCGTTTGTGGGCGGATTCAGGCGACAAACGCCTGCATTATCTATGGTCTAAGGATCAGGGTCCTAAAAAAGTAGATATGTGATAGGATGTTAATGTTATGAGTCAGGGTTCAATTCACAAAGCATAATTAATCTAAAGAAAAGCAGAAGACACAAAGTCTTGTGATACTTTGTTTTCTGCATGTGCCTTTCGATTTCTTTCAAGGACAATACAAAAGGCATAATATTTATTGACCAATTTAATTGTCACCTGTTTTTTGACGTACCTTTTTACCATAAATCATCGGGAATGGGGATGAGTTAACTTAAATTTCTCTTGGAAGTTCTGCTAGAATTTAGAAGTGAAAAATACTAGAGGAGGGGTTCTTGTGTTGTTCAAACTTCAGAATTAAAATAAAATTATTTCATATTACGAGTAATATTTAATTAGTTTAAGTAGTAAACAAAATTAAGATAAAAGGAATTTTGTCAAACGTTGCATTTGAAATGTTTGACACCTCCACGTGACACAATTCCATTGGTTAAAAAGAAAGAAACTAGCTTATATATTGATGTCCGATTTGCAACGTTGGAGTCAAAAAATGTTGAAGAAACATCGGACTAAACTTCGAAAAAAAAACTTACCCCTCCTGGTGCTTTTAGAGCAGTGGGAGTGGAGCCCGTCCCCAAGCTCGTTCCCTGGCTCGTTGGAGGTCACCCCACTCCCCGACCTCGTCAGTTTGCTGCGTCCCGGTATGGTCAGTGGCGGTGGCGACGGAGGAAAATGTTTTACGTTGAATAAAAATTAAATAAATAAAAATAAAATACAACGGATACATAGCCGTTGGCCACTTTTTCTTTTTTTTTTCTTTTTTACTTTATATATATACAACACATACACAAACACAAACACAAATCTCATTCACAAACACAAATCTCATTCACAAAAAAAAATGTCAAATTATTATCATCCACAATGGAGTCCACTTTCACCCTATTCACCCGGATCGGCTCAAGGTTCGGCTAGTGGTGGTGGTGAGGGTAATCTCGGTTTTTCAAATTTTGCCAATTCACAACAATCATTTCCACAAATGTCTCCCGAGCAAATGCAAGCGTTTATGTTGTGGCAACAACAACAACAACAACAACAACAACAACAACAATCACAAGTTCCATAAACACAACAAACACAAGTTCAACAAGCACCACAAGCACCAAAACGCAAGTCGAGAGCAAAGGCTACAGGAAAAGAAGTTGCGGTCGATTCGTCTCAACCTAGAAGACGAACTGAGTACTTGAGGGAACCCGAAGATGAGCTACGTTTAGCTTAATCGTGGATTGAGGCTTCTGAAGATCCAAACCAATGCATTGATCAAAAGTCATCTTCGTTTTGGAATGTGGTTATGAATGAGTACCATTCTAGGGGTCCACCTTACAAAAGAACAAAGGATATGTTGACCTCCAAATGGACAAAAATGAATGAATGTTGCAGAAAGTATGGTGGAATCGTGAGTCATCTCAAACGAGTTCCACGTAGTGGCGAGGGTGATGTCAATTTCAAAGAACGTTGTGATGCACAATACAAGGTGGAGACGTTTAAGAAGTTTAACAATTACCTAGCTTGGGAATTCCTAAAAGACAAGCAAAAGTGGAACAACCCGACTCCACTTAAAATGACCAAACGTGATTGTATTAGTTTGGATGATTGTGATCTAGATGAGGAACCGAAAGAGAATCCAAATGCGGAGCTATATGGGGAGAATGCAACACCACGACCTCCCGAAAAATCAAGAAAATCAAAATCACAAAAGACGTCTTCGAGCTCCGCCGCTTTCGCAAGATCCTCGTTTGATGAAAGTGCAAGCGACACTTTTGATTCAATGACTAGTTACTTTGATTTGAAAATACTACAAATGTCTACCGCGGGAATGGATGAAGAAGATGCATTGGTTCTTCAAGCGAAGAAAGCGGTGATTCGGGCCAAGCTTCGAAGTGGAAATTGAATCGTTTCGTATTTGTTCTTAATAAATAGGAATTGTAATGTTTTTTTATTTATTTAGGAATTGTAATTTTTTTTTAGGAATTGTAATGTTTTATTTTTATTTTAATAGAAGTTATTTCTATTTATGTTAATTTTTATAATTATATTAGTTTATGTTATACTGTATTTAAAATCATAAAAAATAATAATAAAAATATAAACTGACATGCCCAACTGACAGAGGTCACCACTCTCCACTTTTTCTGACTCAACAAGTCAGGCCTGACATGCCAAGTGACCTCAGTCACCACTCTCAGTGCTCTTATAGTGATGCATTTAGAGTCCTCTAAATCATGACCGCACTTCGAGTGCTCCCAATCATGACATCACTTTTTTTTCTTCAGGATTACCTGGCACATTAGCACTACATCAGCACCACATTAGCACTTCCTTCTCATGATTAATCCAGAACTAAATGTTACCAACTATGACATACTTTCTCAAATTTTAAAACTTAAAAATTTCATTTTCATTTAATTCAAATTTAAACTACAATAAAAAAGGACATTTAAATTAGAAATACTTAAAAATAAAAATTACATTAAAATTTAATGTAAATAATAAAGACTATTATTCGGCTGAATCTTGATCTTCTTCATCTTCGTCACCGTGAATGTGTGAATGTCCTGCTTCATCTTGATTGTTCGAATTGATTGTCGGATTATGTCGAATACGATAATTAATTAGGTGAAAGACTCCATACGTGTTCAACAAGCATATCTCGTAGTAGTCGATGAATGCCCACATCTCTTATTTCCGCGTCCACCCGAAGTTCCGCGTCAACTCTTTCTTGAATTGTTCCTCGTGTACGCCGAACCGGGCGATAGTTCTCCCGGAGTCCACTAAATGAACGACTATTGTCCTCGATTATCATATTATTTAAGATCACGCATGTTAACATAATTCTTCTAATTTTGCAGATATAATATGGACTTGCCGGATGTTGAACAATTTGCCATCGGCCTCATAGAATGCGCATTCAATATCTTTTCTTGTCGATTCTTGATATTTTTTGAATTTTGATCTGCCAAATAATACCCTTATTAAACGTACATCCATTAACCGTAAAAGTACATGGTGGAGCTTCACCATGTAATAAGTCGCTAAAAAATCTGATTGATTAAATACGTTGATATCATTAGTCGATCATGCGGTTCCCAAAAAAGCTTGCCAAAACCAGCATCGTACGATGCTACCGCTTCAAGCATGATTTTCGAAACACCATGGTCACCTCGTGTATAATGACTCTTCCAACGTATCAGACAATTTCTCCATCCACAGTGCATACAATCGACACTTCCTAGCATCCGCGAAAAACCATGTATTTCCTCATGTTTAGCTGTCAAACGTTGCACATCTTGCACATTTGGTTTCCTCAAATATTCAGTTGCATACAAGTGAAAATTACATTTGCAAAAATTGTTTAAACAATCATATGAGTTTTATTCACCCATGTGCAAATATTCATCAAAAATAACGGCAGAAGGCGCATATGCTAGTTGTCGTATGGCGGATGTTAATTTTTTAACGATATATAAACGAGGTAATCCGGTAACATCACGGTTTTTATAAAAAAAATTAAAATACGAAGGAATCGGGGTTTAAGAAAAATTCATTATATCTATATACGAAGAAATAAAGGCTTGCACATACGATATTGTCTTCGAAAGTAATCCGGTGGAAACGTACATGTGTTTGCAAAATAATCATTCCATAAAGCGCTTTCGGTTCTTTCTCAATCTCTATATAGATATCTTCTAGGTGCTCTTGGAATGGACCCGACTTCTTCATCATTGTTTAACTCATCCAAATTATCAAGTAGATCGAGTGCTTGATTACAATTGAAATTATTCGTGAGCGTTAAAAGTGTATTTACGTCGGGATTCGAATTTAGGGTATTGCGATTCATATTGATGTATTTGGAACGAAAAAGTATTAGAGTGTATTTGGATATGAAAAATTGATTATATTTGAAAAAAGTGAGGATTTGTATATGTATATATAGAGTAAATTAATAAACCAAAAAAAAAAGTATTTAGACATTGCATTTGAATTATTTATTTATTTGTTTTGTTTGCGACGGCTCTTTTTGGCCATTTATCTCGTCCACAAAAAATGCTTCAACAAGAAACACAACAGGCCGAAAAGGAGGGCGGCGGGCAGGGCGCGACGCTGCCGTCGGCGCCCTGCTGGGCGGCGATATGGACGACTTCCAAGGATGAACCGTTGGGACCTCTCTAATTGACAAACTGTCCTTGTTGTCTATGTCCTTTGCCGAGTTTGCTCACATTTCCGCACAAATTAATAAAGACTAATTACAACTTTTATTTCTTAATATTGAACTAACTCACCTTTAATTTTGTATACTAATCTAGTAATCGCGTGTTGTAGTTCATGTGGTAGTGGTCTGTCTCTCTTAGCAAGAGGTCAGGAGTTTGACTCCCGTGAAGTGCAACATTGCACACAAGGTTGCTCCTTAACCCTTGAATTTCACCAAAGGGTGTGTTCCGCACATCATGTTGCGGAGGCGATAGTGCTTTGGGCCGGGTTTTTTCCTGGGCAACAGTTGAGGCGGGGTATATGCAACTGCAAGGGATGAACGCGTGATGGTTTAGTCTCCTTGGTGATCCCGAACTACTGTTGAAAAAAAGAAAATTATGTACTTTTTATTGCATGAAAATGAGGAAAGACAATTTTCTTTTTTTTTTTTTTTTTTTTTTTTTTTGGGAAATGTATGAATTTTGAATTAATATTGCATGAATATGAAAAGAAGATAGCTGTATATGTCGAATACTTGATGTACAACTATTATTTAACTAGAAAAAAATTCGACCGCGTGTTGCTGCGGTTGTATTCAACGTGCGGTCGAATTTGAATATACGTTGTTTGGTACCTAATATATCTAGTAGGTTGAGTTGTTTGTTGGACGTGTATGTATACGTATGAAATATAGCTCAAAATATATATTTTTTTAACGATGTCCGTTTCGCGTATAGTTAGTCGCGTTGTGTTCGTAAAAGTATTTCGAGTTGTACGGTGGGTTCGAAAAAATTTAACTCACACCGAGCGAGAATATAGGGCTCGTTATTTAGTGTTTTTTAACGATGTCCGTTTCGCGTATAGTTAGTTCCGTTGGGTTCATCAGATTTTTTTGAGTTGAACGGTGGTCTCGGAAAAATTTAACTCGCACCGAGCTAGAAGATAGGGCCCGTTATAAATTCGGGTGGAATTAGTTTCTTTTATTTTAATAAAATTATATATTTATACTTTCTACCCTAAATAAGAGGAAAATTGAGGGGTTAAATTGAGTGAAAGTTGAGGGATCGTTTATAGTGTGAACGCAAACTCAAAGCGACAATCCGGTAAAGCTAAAACTACAAAAGTTGTCATGGCATTTAGTGTGATCGCAAACTCAAAGCGACAATCCGGTAAAGCTAAAACTACAAAAGTTGCCATGGCATTTAGTATGTAGGGATAATAATAATAATAATAATAATAATAATAATAATAATAATAATAATAAACCTAAAATAAGAAATTTTACTTCGATGAACAACTTTTATTGCATGAAAATGAACTTCTATCCATTAGGACGGTATGCTAGATTGATAGGACAATAGTAACATACAAGGTATTGATGCTGCAGTTTGGGGCCTATAGTGACCAGATTTAGGCCCATACTTGGCCCAATTCTCACCTTGCAAATTGGCAACAAAGTATAAGATGTTCTTTTTAAGTTAGAAAAATGGAAAAATGTGATCCATCAGTTTCTATACAAAAACTATAAAATTTCTAATCACATGAATTTAATCTTTACTCAATCCAAATCACAAAGAATCTGTTAACAATTCTAACAATAACCAAAATCTTTAAACCACGTATTACAGAAACTAAGAATGATAACTAGAAATCAAGAACACAACTGAATTGTATCAAGATGTTATAATTTTTCTCACAAACCCTAATTTGGGTATATATAGAAACACGGCAAAAACCAAAGCAGAAGAAAAGGATGAATGATGATATACGGAGTACGAAATTAGAAAATTCTAAATTCATGTTTATATTTTCTTCATTTTGCACACAGGCCCCTAAAATCTTTAGTAAGAGCACCGATAACCTTGAACTTAATTAACAGCAGCAACATCAAACTTTATTCTTTTCAATAAATGACACCAACATTTCCGCACTCACCAAATCAAGTTATAAATGGACCAAGCATGGATGAGATTGAATTATATAAACATAATTTCAACACTTTCATAGTTATACAGTGGAAATCGATAGTTTTGGTAGTATTTTAGAATAAATATGAACACGTATCCCTCAAGGCAACTTATATAAGCATATAAAGACTTTATAATAACCACCTACCTGGTAAATTAATGATACCGCAACCCTCATGCGCAATGAGTATGTATGCGGGCACTCGCTAGCATGTGTATGTGTGCACTTGTATGCGGCATGCGGCATGCGGTATGCGGATTCGTGTCGAATGCCTTTGTCCCCGGTAGAGCGGTTACTTGGTTACCAAGTAAATATCTTTTCCATAATTATATCCGTGATTCAGGGGAGTTTGTTATGGAAAGGATCACCATTATCTCGGATAGTTCTAGAATTAGGGTTTGCCTATATATACAAACCCTAACTATCATTCTAACCACAATCACGTTACGTAACCATCATGTACTGCCCGTCTTACGTAACCAGCATCATCTAGCATCTTCTCAAGGTCAACATGTTAGTTTCTCGTTAACTAGCACCTACGACCTTACTTGGGGCCTTCTGATTGACAATCGTTATCAAATGTGGACTTAATCACTTGGCCACCCCGCCGACATCATCATGTCGGCCAGGGTTATTCACGGTATCCGGACCGGAGAGCCTTATTCTAAGATCCTTAAACCCCACTTTACGCATTGAACAGGCATATTAACCCTATGGTCAAAATATGCATGATCAAGTGGTGCTTTCATTGAGAGTCGAACTAATTCAAGGCCTGGTTAATTGTTTTTTCTTTTAAAGTTTTGAATTATAAGGCTTATTATTCACAAAATTGTTTGAAGTTTTTCTTCAACAGTATCATGGCTTCCAAGAACTCATCGGAGCGTACTCAAACAGATAACCAAAGCACGCAGTCTGGTAATCAGCAGAAGCAAGCTATGACTACGGGGACGGGATACGTGCCATATCTTCCACCTGTATCCGGCGAGCCTTTTCAGAGGTATAAGCCGATATATCCAGATGGGATCACACCGCCAAGAGCAAACTCTCCAGTTACAACCACGCGGTTGAATTTTTCCTCGGTGGATCCAAGGGTCATCTTGGTAGGCACTAGCGGTGAAACAGTAGGCCCGCATGTGGTATGCTGTGGCCAGGTACCTATTTATAGTACCACGGTTTCAATCCCTCTGCAGACGCAGAGTGTTCAGCAGAATTCATCGTTTACACCGTTGCAACCTTGGCAACCACCGCGTCCAATTTCGCAGTTTTTGACTCCTGCGGATGCGCAGGCATTACTTAATAGCTGGGGGTTCGGTGTCATTCCAGATGTCAATTCTCATTGGACGCCGATAACCGCAGAACAGCAAAGCACTGCGCATACGGTTGGACTTATAACGGCATATCCTCAGGTCTCGCAGGCATCTGCGCCACAGGTTTCGGCACCTTTTCAGCTACCCGTGTACTCTGCGCCGGCAAGCCTGCCTTCTTTTCCAACGCATCAGCCTTGGTTATATCCGCAAACGCCGGGGCAACCTTAGCAAAATATTCAGGGGCAGGAAAATCTTGCAGGTCAATTTATGCAGGCCGCACCTCCTGATATGGTTCACTTATTTTCACAGCCTGATTTTGTTCAGGACATGATGAAGCGTTTCTTTGCGGGATTGAAAGGGGACCCTGTTAAACCACCCTTTGAGCTACCAACCACTTTTGATAAGTTTCCCCCGCATATAACTGCATATCCGTTTCCATCAGCGCCAAAGATACCTCACACGTTGGGTACTTATAATGGTTTAACTGATCCGGATGACTTCCTGGAGCGTTTCGAAGGCGTAATGTGCACCCAAGGCTGGGTGGATCCGGTTGCATGTCAGATATTTCCCATGACGCTGCAGGGCATTGCTCGCGAATGGTTTAATAAACTCCCATCAGGTAGCATATCCGGGTTCATGGATCTGCGGACGAAGTTCTTGCTGCAATATCAGAATAAGAAGCCACGCAAACGCACTCATATCGAATGTCATGATATTGTGCAGAAATCCAAGGAATCTTTGGGTGAATTTCTCACAAGATATACTAATGAGTGCTTGCGGATACCAGATCTTAAGCCAGAGCAACAAATTTCCGGACTCATACATGGTATAAACTCAGAGCGTCATCCAATACTGGTAAGGCGTCTGCGTCATACAGTCCCAATAACTTACGCTGAAGCGCTTAATGAATGCCATGACTATATGCGGAGTGGTGAAGACAATGATATTCCAACAGCTAGTTCACGTAACGAGAGGAAAGATGATGATAATCGTTCGCGCGATCAAAATCGTGTTAACAACTCTCGCGGAAGGTATCCTAGCGGTGGTCCTATCAGAATTGATAAAGGGAAATCAGGTGGCAATTATTGAAACAGTAACCAGCGCGGCATCAATAATCAGAACTATGCGCTGCTGAAAAGTTTGTCTAAAACACCAAAGGAAATTTTGGCAACCGAACCAGTGTGCGCGACCTTTGCGGTTCCAACTCTGCTAACAGAATTTGGTAAGCGGGATAAAACAAAGTATTGTGAATTCCATGATGATTATGGTCATGACACTAATCGGTGTAAAAACTTGATGGAACGAGTGCTCGAGGCATTGCGCGCAGGTAAATTGGATCACCTAAAACCACCTAAGAAGGACAAGGGAAAATCCGCAGAGGAAGGGTTGAAGGCTAAAACTTTTGCATGGCAAAAGGTTGATAAAACAAAAAACGCCGACTTAACCATTGATATGGTTGATGCAGAGAAAGTTAGCCAGCGGAGAAAGTACAATGATCATCATGACTGGGAACTTCTCCCAATCACATTTCCTCCTGTAATGTCAATCGACACAGTTAACGAGCCCATTATCATCAAGTGTCGCATTCCCACCTGCGGAGTACAAATTAAATGCATGCATGTTGACACCGGGAGTGGCGTCGACATTATGTACGAGCATTATTATCGTTTCCTCCCTGCAGAAGTTAAAAAACAGCTACGCCAGTCTGATATTATGTTATCTGGGTTCTCCGGAGAAAGCTCATGGCCGCTAGGCCGGATAGAGCTAATAATAGAACTCGCAGATGATAAGAATCCGCAGTTGGTCAGAAATGAGTTGGTTGACTTTTATGTGGTACGTTCAACTTCGCGGTACAATGTGCTGCTTGGGAGAAATTTCATACGACATTTTAACATTATACCATCGGTGGTGCATGGTTTGATTAAGTTTCCTACGAAGGGAGGTGTTGCCACAATTGCGTCACATCAAACAACCGAGTTGTGTGGTTCAGTTGTGCCTGTAAACATTCCCAGCATAGGAGAGCAACTCGCAAGCAGTACGGTCATAGCAAACCGTTTACATCCGGATAAGCAAATTAAAATCGGTGCAGGCTTGTCAGCTGAAACAAAGGTAAAATTGCATGGAATATTATCCGCTAAAGCAGATGTTTTCGCGTGGCGTGAATCAGACATGACTGGGGTTCCGCGAGATATTGCGGAACATAAATTGAATGTTAATCCATCACTCACGCCCGTTAGAAAAAAAGCGGCATATGGCTCTTGAGCGCAGTGATTGGTTGTGCGCAGAAGTAGATAACCTTGTCAAAGCAAACATTCTGCAGGAAGTGCGGTATCAGACATGGGATGCTAATTCTGTGCTAGTCAAAAAGGCTGACGGTAATTGGCGGATGTGCGTTGATTTTAAGGACATTAATAAAGCGTGTCCTAAGGATAACTACCCTCTCCCGGAGATAGACTGGAAGGTGGAATCATTATCACGTTTCCGGTACAATTGTTTTCTAGATGCATACAAGAGTTATCACCAAATCTTAATGGCTGCAGAAGATGAGGACAAAACTGCTTTTCATACGCTACAAGGTATTTATTGTTATACGAAGATGCCCTTCGGATTAAAGAACGCAGGCGCGACCTATCAGCGCGTAATCGACGCAGCCTTCAAGCACCAAATTGGCAGAAATCTTGAAGCATATGTCGATGACTTGGTGATTAAAAGTAACACCGAAGAAGAAATGCTCGCGAACATCCTAGAAACGTTTGCATCTCTATGCAGGATCAACATGAAGCTTAACCCGCTCAAATGTAGTTTTGGAGAAGAGGAAGGCAAGTTTCTAGGCCATGTGGTGACAGCGCGTGGAATCAAGGCAAACTCCAAAAATATTTAAGCCATTGATAGTTTTCTATCTCTAAAGACAAAGAAAGACGTGCAGAGTCTAACCGGCAAGCTTGCGGCGATCACACGGTTTTTGTCGAAGGCCGCAGAGCGACAATTGCCATTCTTCAATACTTTGAAGAATTGTTTAAAGAACAAAGACTTCGTATGGACTCAGGAAGCAGAATCAGCATTTCAGGAGATGAAGAAGGTGCTCGCTGAATTACCAACACTCACCGCGCCAGTATCAGGTGAAACGCTTACGCTGTTCCTTGCGGCATCGAAAGAGGCTATCAGCTCAGTTCTTATCGCAGATCACGGAAAGGTAATCTGCTTTTGTTTACATTGTTTATTTCGCAGAAATTTAACGCTGAGGTTTTCTCAGACGAAAATGCCGATCTACTTCGTAAGCAAGACGCTGACATCAAGCGAAGTAAACTATTCACCAATAGAAAAGCTAGTATATGCGCTAGTTCATACGGCGCGGCGTTTGCGCCGATACTTTCAAGCACATCCAATTGTGGTTCTAACTGATCAACCGATCAAACAGGTTGGTACATGCCTAATTTGCGGCAATGTCCGGGGCTACCGCATTGACTAACGCAATCATTTTTTTCAGGTGTTATACAAGCCTGAGATTTCTGGCCGAATGGCTAAATGGGCAGTTGAGTTGGGAGAACATGAAATAAATTTTTCCTCGCGAAGCGCGGTTAAGGGTTAAATACTTGCAGATTACTTTCCAGAGTTACCTGCGGATGTTGAAGCATCTGCAGAACATCAGGACACGCCTGTGCCACCTTTGTCACCATGGGAGTTATACACCGATGGTGCCTGCGACGCAGCCGGCGCGGGTGCAGGTGTAATTTTAACTGGCCCAGATGGCGAAGAACATACTTTTACGCTGCGGTTTAATTTTGCTGTTACGAACAACGAAGCAGAATACGAGGCTTTGTTGGCAGGTATGCGTATTGCGCATAAATTAAATGTTAAAATTCTGCACGCTTACGTGGATTCAAAGCTGGTATGCAGTCAAGTCAGCGGAGACTTCGAAGCGCATGATATAGCCATGCAGCAGTATTTATCGCTTGTTCATAACCTCGCTGATCAGTTTGAGGCTTTTCAAATCTCCCACGTCATGCGGGGGCAAAATAAGAAGGCGGATGCGCTTAGCAAATTGGCTGCTTTAGCCTTTGATCATCTGGGGAAGAAAGTTCTTATAGAAGAGCTGCATGCGAAATTCATTGTTATGATGCCTTTAGTGGCACCTGTTGAGGAATCACACTCAACATGGATGACACCTATTATTACTTTCCTGCGGGACGGCACCTCACATGCGGATTCCGTTGACTCAAAGAAAGTCCGCACTAAGGCACCACTGTACGCCCTTGAGGGTGACGTCCTATATTGAAAAAATTATTTAGGGCCGCACCTGAGGTGTATTGGTCCGAAAGAGGCAGAGGAGGTTATACGCGAGGTGCATGAAGGTGCATGCGCTCTTCATTCGGGGCACAGGTCTATTGTGTTAAAAATTATGCGGCTAGGTTATTATTGGCCCACTATGTACGCAGATACCGCGCGAATAGTTAAGCAATGCGAATCTTGCCAAATACATGCACCTATCAGCAGGGCACCTGCGCATCCAATGATACCAGTCTCCTCACCATGGCCATTCTGCAAATGGGCAATTGACATAGTCGGACCATTTCCAAAAGGCCGAGGTAATATTATCGTTTATTTCATACCATATGCTATTTACGTCAGTATCTTACGCATACTCTGCACATGCAGGAAACATCAAATTCTTGATTGTTGCAATCGACTATTTCACTAAGTGGGTTGAAGCGCGACCGCTGGCAACAATTTCAGGAAAGAGGGTGCGAAATTTTATATGGGAAGACATTGTTTGTCGATTCAGCGTACCAAACGAAATCGTTATTGATAACGGTACACAGTTTGCGGGGGATCCTTTTCGTAGTTGGTGCGCGGAGCTTAATATTAAGCAAAATTTTACTTTCGTTGCGCATCTGCAGGTGAATGGCCAGTGCGAAGTCACCAACCAAGATATAGTGGCCGGAATCAAAGCTAGATTGGGTCATGGTCGCATTGGTTGGGTGGATGAACTACCAAAAGTTTTGTGGGCGCATAGAACAACACCAAAAGCAAGCACTGGTGAGACTCCATTCAGTTTGGTCTACGGGTCAGAAGCTGTTGTGCCCGCAGAAATTGGGGTACCAACGTTCCGCATACAGAATTTTGATGAGCAAAATAACTCAGAAGCTTTGCGAGAAAATCTTAACTTGCTGGAAGAACGCAGACTCTCTGCGGCGATAAACGAAGCCAATAATAAGCAGAAAATTGCAAAGTACTACAATCAGTGTATGCTTTCGCGCTCTTATAAGTGCGGGGACTTAGTTTGGCGTCAGAACGACGCAAGTCATGTGGAGGATACTGGGAAATTGGGCCCCCGTTGGGAAGGTCCGTACAGGGTAGCAAAAGCAAGCAACACCGGGGCATACCATCTCGAGACATTAGATGGAAAACCTGTGAAACGCACTTGGCACGTGACATTGTTGAAAAAATGTTATACGTAGCTGGATGGACCTGATCACTCCTATTTATTTTAGCACATTATTTTTTCTATGCATTTTTCGTCCGTTTGGATGTGTCGCGGTTGTAATCATGATTAATGCCAATTAAATATTTACTCGCGCATACTTTTGTTGTTTTTTGTTTTCTTTTTTGTATGCGGTTCCTGCCTACTTAAGGGGTGTCCTCTAGCCCCTGTGCAGCAGAAGCCTGTTTGGTTACAAGGCTAGACATCAACGACAGGCGAAGGGAATTGGTTTTCCCCTAGCCAAGCGCCACGCAGACTAGATGGCTGCCAAGTTGAATTAAAAATACATGCATTGGTTTGCTTGTGCGTAATTACTCTCGCATTGGTTTGCTTGAGAAACTCTTAAGTATAAAAGCATTGGTTTATTTTTAGTTGCGTTGCTTACCATACAGCTAAAGTGCACCTCTAGCACATGACAAAGCAATAACGCAGTAGCTTTTGAGTCTAAATTGTTAAAGGTAAAATTACTAAAATATTGGTTTATTTTAAGCAGTACCTGCGTATGCGCATGAGTTTTGGTTAACTATGCGCATAGGCATGCGGTTAATCTTTTGTTTTGATTCGCGATAGATAAACAAACTAATACGCTACGCATGCATAACACGATAATATATACATAAAATTAAGTTATTACAACTGACAATTGTTTCTACAAATTGCCTGCCTAAGCATAGGATTTACGGTGCGAACGATTACAAACTAAATCTAAAAATCCTCCTTGAGAAACCCATCAATTGGCATATTGGGATCTGCAGCGAATGCGTCTATTAGGGGGATCGGGATGGACTGGATGGCCTGCTCCGCTTCTAGGAGCGCCTCATCTGTACCCTCTTTCAAATGTTTTCGCACAACTTCAGGGTGCGGTAGCGTGAGGTCGCAGCCTTTGATCACCTCAAGCATGACCTTGTTATTTTCATGCTCTTTCACCGCATCGACGTAGGCGTTGAACTTTTCGGTGACAGGCCCCGAGTCCATTACCTTATGCGCGATGACGGGAAGGGAGGTGCGAAGCTTTGACAAGTCTGCCTCCGGTAGCTCGCGGCCAGTCACCGCATCGTCCATCTCCCTGAGCACCCTTTCTAGTTCAATCCTCAAGCGCTCCGTCTCCCCCTTAGCCTGATCAACCGCCCCCACCAGCTCGCGGTTCTTTTTCCTTTCCTTAATTAGCGCGGCTTTGGTCTCCGCCGCAGTCACCTCCACCACCTTGCGCGCTTCTTCCGCGGCATCCCTGTCTTTTTTGACCTGGTCAACGCCCGCTTGCAGAAGTCCCAACTCTTTTTCTTTCCGCACGGCCACTTGATACAAATTGGTGGAGCGGCGGGCCTGATCCACAACCATACCAAAGAACACAAGGCCGTTCTGGACGAAGGCATTGAGCGCTTGGTGAAAGGGCAGTGCGGCTAGCTGATTGCGGAACTCAGCCGGAAAGATTTGTTGCAGAAACGCAGACTGCTCTGCGGCATTTTCGGCGGAGGACTGGGTGAGCTGCGCCAGGTTTGCCAATCGGAAGCTACCGGGCGGTGGGACTGGCATAGAATCAGAATCAAGGTGTATTGCCCTGTCCCTGGATATGGCGGTAGCCTCCAGTTTCCGGATTCGCATGCGGCGGCGTCTGCCGCGTCTCCTCAATATGCTCTGCATATCAATAACTTGTTAGCACATGAAGTTAATCATACGGTGTTTGCGAAAGAAAAAAGATGCTTACCGGTGATAGGAGGAGGAAGATCTGCGGATGCTGGATCGACGGGGACAAAGTTGTCATTCCGCATGTCCTCCTTTTGTTTAGGAGTTAGCTTCTTCTTCCCAGAGTTAAAGGGTTTAGGAGAACGCTCCTTGGTTGAAATTGATGAAGAGTTGCAGGTTGAGGAGGTGGATATTTTGACCACCTTGATGGAAAACGGCTATGAGCCGACTGAGGAGTTCAAAGAACTCGAACGTGATGCGGAATATCGAAGCAAGTCTTCAATTGAAGAACCTCCCGAGTTAGAATTAAAGCCACTTCCAGATCATTTGGAATACGCTTATTTGCAGGAGGAATCTAAGCTCCCGGTAATTATTTCTTCTTCTCTTACTACAGGTCAGAAAACTGAGCTTGTAACCATGCTGCAGGCCCATAAACCGGCCATTGCATGGAAAATTCACGACATTAAGGGTATTAGTCCCTCCTATTGCACCCACAAAATCCTAATGGAGGATAACTTCAAACCTGTGGTGCAACAACAAAGGAGGTTGAACCCGCACATGCAAGATATCGTGAAGAAAGAGATCATTAAGCTCCTCGATGCAGGTCTGATTGACCCAATTTCTGACAGTCCTTGGATTAGCCCGGTACACTGTGTACCTAAGAAAGGTGGTATGACTGTTACCACCAATGATAAAAACGAGTTAATTTCCACTCGGACTGTCACGGCGTGGCGTGTTTGTATTGACTATCGCAAGTTGAACGACGCCATACGTAAACACCACTTCCCATTACCTTTCATGGATCAAATGCTAGAAAGGTTAGCGGGAAACAGCTTCTATTGTTTTCTTGATGGTTTTTGGGGCTATTTCCAAATTCCTATCTCGCCCGAGGACCAGGAGAAAACTACTTTCACGTGTCCGTATGGCACATTTTCATACTGACGCATGCCCTTTGGCCTTTGCCATGCTCCAGCCACTTTTCAAAGGTACATGATGGCAATATTCCATGATATGATAGAAGATTGCATGGAGGTGTTCATGGATGACTTTTCGGTCTTTGATGACACTTTTGATTCATGCCTTCTTAATTTAGAACGGATGTTGGAGAGGTGTAAGAAGTCTAATCTTGTGCTCAATTGGGAAAAGTGTCATTTCATGGTTCAAGGGGGCATAGTTCTAGGGCACAAGATTTCTAAGGACGGTATTGAGGTAGATCCCACGAAGGTAACAGCTATTAAGAACCTTCCACCTCCCACCGATGTTAAGGGTGTTCGGATTTTTCTCGGGCACGCCGGTTTTTACCGACGGTTCATTAAGGATTTTTCTAAAATTGCTAACCCGATGAACAAACTCCACGAAAAGGACACGCCTTGGAATTTCTCTGACGAGTGCCTAAAGGCATTCGATCTTCTTAAGGAGAAACTGATCAATGCACCCATCATAATTGCTCCGAATTGGTCCCTTCCATTCGAGCTTATGTGCGATGCTTCTGATTTTGCTGTTGGCTCTGTTCTGGGTCAAAGGGTCGAGAAACATTTCCGACCCATTTATTATGAAAGCATGACCTTGCAAGGAGCGCAATTGAATTATACTACCACTGAAAAGGAGCTCCTGGCGGTGGTCTTTTCGTTTGATAAGTTCCGGTCCTATTTAGTCTTGTCTAAGACTATAGTCTTTACGGAGCATTCTAATCTTAAGTACCTATTTTCGAAACCGGATGCAAAGCCTCGACTGATTAGATGGATCTTGCTTTTGCAAGAATTCGATATCGAGATCCGGGATAAGAAGGGTGCTGAAAATCTAGCGGCTGACCACTTGTCTAGACTCGAGAATCCAAATCTGGAAGTCCTTCACGAGTCGAGTATCCATGATGATTTTCTCGATGAATATCTCATGGCGATGGACAAGGTGGACGAGCAATGGTACGTGGACATCACTAATTATCTCGTTGGGGGATTCTTGGAAAAAGGGTTGTCACATCAAAAGAGGAAGAAATTCTTCAGTGACCTTAAGTACTATTTCTGGGAGGCCCCCTATCTTTTTCGTTGTTGTCCCGATGGGGTTATCTGCCGGTGTGTTTCCGGTGAAGAGTGTATGCGTATTTTGACCGAGTGCCATAGTGGTCCTACCGGTGGGCATTTTGGACCCCAAATCACGGGGCGTAAAGTCTATGATGCCGGCTTCTTTTGGCCGACAATTTTCAAGGATGCCCACCGAATTTGCAAATCGTGCGATTCTTGTCAAAGGGCCGGTAAAGTCACCAAACGGGATGAGATGCCTCAACAAAGCATCCAAGTTTGAGAAGTATTTGACGTTTGGGGGATTGACATTATGGGGCCAATTCCGAAATCTCAGAATTATAGTTACATACTCGTTGCCATTGACTACGTGTCTAAATGGGTCGAAGCGCAAGCTTTGGCTACAAACGATGCACGAGTTGTGATTTCGTTCCTTTAGCGTTTATTCTCTCGATTTGGAACTCCTAAAGCTAAACATGTTCGATTGCCATGATAATTCAAATATAATATAGCTCCTGAAATAAGTAATATTTTGAGTTTGATAAACTATAAATTCGTTCAATTATCAAGACTTATACTATGTTAATAAACATGTATAGATTTAAAGATCATATTGGGTCAGGTTGACTTTTGAGATGACTTTTGTTAACTTCTGCATGTCGGTCTCGAGCATTAGGATTGTGATACACTATGACCTGACCTAGCTTATTAGACATGTATTGACCAATATATGTTCTCTAGGTTGAGATCTACGGTTCTTTTGCATTTCGAGTTTCGGTCACATTTCAGTGAATGACCTTATGTGCTGCTAAGGTGAGTTTCATTTGCTCTCTTTTTAATTGCTCTTGCATTCCATATTTTTTGGCTGAGAATACATGCACTTTATTTTAAACGCAATGGATATAAGTACATACTAAATTCTACACCGAGTTTGAACCGAAAATTCCTTAGCTTTGGTAACTAGTAACTGCCGGTTATAAGAACTGGTGGGCGCGAGTAGTTGTATATGGATCCATAGGGTTTGACATCCCCGTCTGTTCCAGTTATAGAAATCCTAGCCTGAACTATAAAACAGACGTATGCTATTTGAGTTTAGTACACGTTGGATTGCATGTATTGTACATGTTGGTTGCATGTATGTTAAAACAGGGGTACTTATAATAACGTTAAAGTTTAGTTACCAGGGTGCTCAATTTCGTAGAATATTTTGATAAACGTTTCGGATGAAACAACTGAAATCTTGTGATCCACCTTTATATACAGATTATGCGCAACATTAAAATTATGAACTTACCAACCTTTGTGTTGACACTTTTAAGCATGTTTATTCTCAGGTTCCTAGAAGTCTTCCGCTGTTTGCTTATACGTTATACAAGCTACGTGCATGGAGTCATACATGCTTTATCCGAGAACACTTTGCATTCACAAAATCATCACCATGTATCTTATTTTGACTGTATTGTCAACGGATGTAGTATTGTTAAAAACTATTATTTACGGTGATTGTCTATATGTAGAAATCATCAGATGCCGAAAACCTTAGATTTATATATTCAGTTATGGTGTGCCTTTTCAAAAGAATGCAATGTTTACAAAACGTATCATATAGAGGTCAAAACCTCACTATGAAATCAATGAATGATGTATTCGTCCAAGTGGATTTGGACGGGTCATCACACCTTTCTCAAAAAATATTTGGAATATTATCAACGGGTTGGTTCTTGCTACAAGTGCAAGAAAGGAATAACCTCATGTTTAAAGGCAAGAGCGGAAATGCAAAGGTTATGCTTGAGTGTATTCAAAAAGATATTCAATTGAAGTTGGTTCTGTTTAAAGTGAAGAAATTTTCAAGTATGACGATAGCTGCGCAGTTGTAGAAGATGAGATTGCAGAATTCTAGTGTTGTTTTAGCCTAGTGTTTGTATTGTTTGGGTTTTGTTTGGTTATGTGTTTTGGGCTTGTATATTGTTTTTTGTTTATGATGTTTTGGGCTATGGGTATATCCAGCCCATGTATGTTTCTTAATTAATAAAGAATTTTCTTTGCCGAAAAAAAAACACGAGCGAAAATAACTTTGTGAATAATAGGAATCAAACTTTTGACCTTCACATTGAAAATTTAGGGTCTTACCAGGCCACCACCACCCCATGGTTAAAAAAAAAAAAACCAAACGTATTGTTTTTTTTTTTTTTTTTTTTAGCAAACTTTTTGTTATGCGAGTGTTTATGTGGGAATTGAGTTTTGACTTTTGACCGCTTGCTGTCGGCGGGAAACAATGGTTGGCCCATGGGACCTGTTCCATATTTGCAGGAGAGACCCAACTCAAAACAAATCTCACCGATACTTGTCCCACCCTAGCTGCTACTATACTACTAGTACTAGTAAACTTTTTGCCACCGACGAAATTATAAAAACAAATGCTCAAACCTTCGATCATTAATTATTTACTTCATAAGTAGCTATTGATATTTGAATATGAATAAAAATATAAAGTTCTTTACCAATGTATGCAATACAAAAAGAGAAATAAAAGTAAAAGTTAAACTCAATAAATAAAAATTATGGTTTATTAATGATATTTTTAAACCTTGTTTTTTTCCACTTGAAACAGAGAGTAATAAGTTACATAATGCATTTTATTAATTACATTTTTTTTACGAAAAAACAAAAACTTATATAAAAGAGCCCTTTTCTCGAAAAGAAAAGAGCTAAATAAAAATAAGCACCAAGCGCTTTGGATCAAGAAATAAAAAAATGAGACATACTAACGCACCAAATTAACCAAACAAAATCTGAGCCGAGGCGCTAACTACTTAAAAATTGAAATGATACAAGCATACACTAGAATAACATAACACCTAGCACCAAAATAAAGCTAAAACAACCCGAATTACTCTAATAGCATATTACCCTTGTGAGATCTGGACCCGTTGCGGAAGCCGCACTAACCCCTTTGTTGTCGTTGACCAAGTTAAAAGAGTACGTCAACACTCGCGCCGAAGGATCCCCAATAAGCGTACCTGGGAAAGGAGGAATCAATCATTGTCTCATTAAATCCTCAAAGAAACCAATATTACCCTCGCCACTGGAAGGGCATCGCGCGGATTCTCACAAAATAAGTTTTGAACCGCACCGCCATACTCTAAGTCGTCTTCGTTATCCCACAAGCAAAACAAGACACCCAAGGTTGGAGAATTCGGATCTCGGGGAGATCTCGTTTGGACTTTTTTAGGGAGATCTCGGCATCTCAGAATAATCTCGGGGAGATCTCGGACGTTGACTTACGCCTTCGTTATCCCACAAGAAAAACAAGACACCCTTACCTTTCTTACTCATTTCATGCTTCGAATTCTTTGCTCCACTTCTTAGCGAGGCTACCTTCCCCGCGGGAACCCGAACTTTCTTATGGGGAATAATCTGATCACTACAAAAATTCCTACCAGAAACTTTGCCAACAACAAAACTAGAAGTCGATGCCAACTCACCCTGACCACCTGGAACAACCTCAGCCTACTGAGCTAAAAGAGGACTCGACTTAAAATTAGCAACCTCGTTCAAATTTTTTTTTTTTTTTTTTTTTTTTTTTATGTTTTTTATGTTTTTGCATCCTTGAGCTTCAAGAGCGGTGTGACACCGCTATTTTTATTTTTTTTTAAATACGTGGCGGAAGCATTTATTTATTAATTACCAAATACACTTTAACAGTGTCACGTGATCATAACAAAATACATGTTTTAAACGGAAGAGATGTAATTACATTCGGTTTACAAAAGAACACAATTCATATGATAAAAGACTTCATCAGAGTTAAACACTGTCAAACATAACATTGGCATGTCCGTCTTCTCCCAAAAGCAATATCTACAAAGCTACAACCTGCAAGGAGGAGATGGAGGGGAATTAGCACGAAGCTAAGTGAGTACGACTAACTACATGCAATAGTATACAGGAACTGTCATACTAATCATGTCACAAAATCTAACACACAAACATCACCCAAGTGCCATCTACAGAGACTCTGGCGGCTCGGCCAAACCATTAACCACCAGCTAATCGGACTGGGGCTTACCAGAAGTTCCTCCACCACCGTGTTGTATATATATAATCCACACGAGACGGACGCGTCATTCACATATATATACACCACGATTGTCTAGGCCACCACATGAGGAACCCAACCCGCAGGTTGATCTCTCCTACCGAGGCCACCACACAATAGGGATGCACTGGGCTCCAGCAGACATGCAATAACCAACATGCAGTCATCACAACGTACTAACTAACTGTATCAGTAAGTATAGCTAACAAGCATGGCAATCATAATATAACATGCTACTCTATACTATGTTCTCCAGTTAATCCCACTCACCGATTACCAGCAAATGAGAACGTGTTCAGCTGTCTAATCACTGAACCTTCTCTTTCTCATTTTCTCCTGAGAAAGACATATACACAAGTTAGTTATAATGTCTCGATAACAACCCGACAATAAAACAATAACACCAAATACCAACACTTAAGCACTTAACAACTGGTTCACTAACCGTACGAGTAACACTCTCACTCGCACGTTTGAGAACACTCAACCGTGCGATTGACAACTTACTGGTACGTTTGGTCTATGACTGAACACCCATCAAAGAATTAAATGATCCGTACGGTTCACCACACGAGTGACCAGTGACTCGTACGAGTCACATCCCAACCGTACGTATCATCTTACCTAAAACAATAGTTCTCCATAACCACTCACTCGCACGGTTCATAACACAGTTGACCACCCCAACCGTACGAGTGAAGGCTCACTCGTGCGAGTGATGAAGAACAGTAGCATCAGCTGTTTAAACGGGTTTCAACTCAAAATGTACAACATAAACATCAATTCATATAGTAAGTTAACCCATATCATCATATATTCACTATAAGATAAGCCTACATCATAAACTCAAATAATAACGACACTAAACGAGTACAAAACTAGACATATACAATAAAATCTCTTCTTTTGACCAAAATAAAATTTGATCTAGCTTTTTAAAACCTTATCATTGGATAGTAAACTTCAAGACGAGTCCAACGATAGTTTATTCATCGAAAACAGAATTACAGTTAGAAAGTTACAGCCTTTTCAATTTTACCAAAAACTGACCAGTCGACCTCACTCGTGCGAGTGAGTCCTCAACCGCATGGTTGAGCCTCAAACGCGTGGTCACTTGTACGAGTAACCTGTCAGAAGTGTGGGAGCTGTTAGAACATTCCAGCTCGCTGATTTTTTTCATTTTGGCCCAAAAACTCGATTTTTGCAAGATCTAACACCAAAACCACTTCCAAAACATCATATAAACTATATAAAACATATTTCTAACATCTATTGAACATATCAAACACTTTAGATCAAAAATCAAGCTTAATTTCATCAAAAACCCATATGAACACAAAAACCCAATTTGAGCAAGATTCACTATATGAATCTATGAGAAGCTTACCTTAAAATGATCAAAATCACAGAGAACAAGAAGATATGATTAATTTGAGCTCTAGATCAAAGATTCAAGATTAGGGTTTGATTAGGTGAAGGAGATGAAGGTATGGTGTGTGTGTGTGGAAAAATCTAGAAATGGGAGGAAGAACACAGTACACTAGCCACTTAATTTAGGTTAATTCCTACACTGTGCGATACACGGGTATTTATCAGTTATCTAATAACTTTCGTACATCATTTGGCAACCCAAACGAAGTCCAAATTAAATAAACAAACCTGTTCCGTGACTCTTGTCATAAACTGGTCCTAACCACACCATCAAATAATCATAAATGTTAAATTAAAATAAAAGCATATAATAACACAATATAAACTTAGGGCAAACTAGTACTCTTACAACTAGACCCACTTGAGGATGTTACAAGCGGCATCAATTTCTTTTATTGAGCATTATATACGACATATTTAGCTTTAAACACAACTTCTCCAACACCTGTATTAGCAAGAGAGCCCTTCTGATCTGGACCAACAAGAGAATCAGCCAACATATGCACTCCATCACAGTTATTTCCCAATGCAACATACCCATCGCTTCCCTCGTGCCACCACAGTTAATACCCGAACCAACAAACAAACCTCCACTGTCACTAGCAAGATTACCAACGAAAAATGGTTTCCTTGTCCCCAGCCCCTCGATCAAAAACCACTCCCTCTATATTCGAATTTTTATCAGTTTGCACATTAGGGACAACATGAGCACTGTTAACAGCATGCACACCAGGGACATCAGAAGGCTCCCTCATGATGAAACTGCAATCGGCAAAAGCACCCCCCGAAACAACTTTCTCGACAATGTTATCCTTTGTTGGTCCAATAAGCCCGTTATCCGCCTCTAACAAAAGATCACAATTTAGAGAGGCAACCCAATCCGAAAGAGACCAGTCATTAAGCACACGATCGACAATGGAAGGATCATTAATTATGTTAACCAAAACTAGTGTGTTTGAAGAAACACCTCAATCAACCAATGCCACTTCAAGTAGCTCATGAATATGTTTAACCGATCGGGTTTCGACGAACACAAAAAGAGAAACTGCATTACCCGAAGAATTCAAAGATTTTGCATACAAAATAACAGTACCGAAATGTTTACCTATAACCGATGCATTATCTTCTGAAACAAAAGTAATCGGAATCCCCTGAATCTCAAGCCACACAAATCTAAATAAACAACTAGCTTTGATGGATAGGAGACACAACGACAAACACCAAACCAAACGAAGGTTCTAACAATCTAACCATACCCTCCTGATCCTGACAATAAACGATACATCCATAGACACCCAAACGACACACTTGAGAAACTGATAAAATTAAACCCTCCGTATAATTATAACATATCAACCATCTCAAAACCCTAATTTAAAAACAACCCATCCTCTCCTTCATTTTCAGCCGCCGCAAGTCCGGCTAATACTGCCTACCGGTGTTTCGCTGGTGGTTAATCAAAGCCATCCCACAAATGCTCAGGTTGTTGGTTGTCTTCCACACCATCGCTCACCTCTTCTTTTCCTTCGAAACGACTTCAACTGCCCAAGTTTATCTTTTTAATTTGTTTTTGCTCAAATGTGATTTCTTCTTTGTATATGGTGCGGTTTGTGTTGTTAAAGGGCGGTGGCCGGTGATTTATTGATGGGAATAGCAAGCTGGAGATTACGGCGGTGGAAGTGGTGATTCGTATTAAAAATAAAAAATAAAAAATTTCACAGTCGTGGTGGTGGTGATCCGGTGGACGGATAATAACAATGGTGTGGCCGGAGGTGTGGTCGGAGATTGTATGCGGTGAAATAAGATAAAAAAAACATATATGTGTCGCTGGAGGTCATTGGCGGTGTTGGCATAAGGTTGATGGTTACGGTGGCAGATGACTGGTGGTGGTGGTGGTGGTGGTGGTGTTGGTCAGAGATTTGGTGGTGGCAGGAGTTATAGTGGTGGTGGTAAAAATGTAAGTAGTAAATAAAGAAAGTGAAAGGACAATGATACCCTTGTGAATAGTAAATGTCTCATGACAATTAGTATAGATTATCATGACAATTAATATTAGTATACATTATATAATATATAATATAATATAATCTCTCTTAATAAATAGACTCAAAAGGGAAATTGTGTAAAGTAAAGAGATCACATCATTATTTAAATTGATAGTTATAATATTATGGAAATATCAATATTCAATCTTTTCATAAAAATGGAATAATTGCTTCAATCTTTGAAGAAAAAACAACATAATTACGAATTTTCTGTATATAATATAAGATAAGAAGATTGGTAGTACTATTTTTCAAAAAAAGTATAACAATCCATCTATTTTCAGTTTATGCAATATTTAACGAATATAATTTTCGAATTAATTAAAATATTAAACCTTTTCATTGTATTCCTTAACCGGGAATATCAATTAATAAATTGGTCACAAAGACTTCAACCGTTGATTAATTAAGGTATGTATCATCCCGTGTTTAAATCATGGAACAAGTCGTTATCACAATATAATGTCTTTTTCATCCCATAAAATGACGACATATGGAACTGGTGATTTTTTGAGTTTTCAGAGAAAACCTATTGAGTTCTCAGCGAATAAAACTCATGGGGGACAAGCCTCCTGAGCATTGGTGGAACTAGGATTTTTTCAATGGCGGCAAAAAAAAAAATTAAATCGTAGGAAATTTTCTAGGCAAAATATGGAAGGTTTGGGGGCAAATATTGAGGTTTCTAAGCAAATTGTGGAGGTTTTTGGACAAAATTTGAAGTTTTTTGGGCAAAAGTTGAAGAAATTTTGGCAAAATTTGAAGGTTTTGGGGCAAAATTTTAATGTTTTGGAACAAAATATGTAGGTTTTGGGGCAAAAAAACAAATCCGCTTGGGTTAAAATCGAAAAACCCCAAATTTTTACAGTGAAAATTGCAAATTCACTAGGAGCGGGCGCCCCACCCTACCCTCAAATAGTTTCGCCACTGCTCCCGAGCTATGAGTCTCGTAACTAGGTTAATTACTCACACTGGCGTCACCTCTAGTAAAGAGTTCAATTAATTCAATCTTAAGCGTTGCTAAGAATTGAACCTGAGTCACTTGCTTCATTGAGAACTAATAATGACGTTAACAAAAAATTAAGCTAACAATTCAAGCTTTTATGACTTTAAGTAAATATAACAATGGGTCAATGACATTTTCACTATTACTTTCGATAAATCTATCGTAAATAACGGGTCAAACACTATTGACTATTAAGACCACTTGTATTGGTTGGACGTTTCTTGCTCGCGTCACTTGTTTTTTTGCACTTTTTGAATGAGTTGGACGTGTTTCTTTTTTAAATGGAGTAGTGGTGGTATTTCTTTTTTGGTGTTACTTTTAGTGGAATGCTGAAGTGGCATTTTTATTTTATTTTTTATGATTATTAATTTCTTTTATATTATTATTATTATTATTATTATTATTATTATTATTATTATTATTATTATTATTATTATTATTATTATTATATTAAAAATATTTTAAAATTATAACGGCTATATCATTGAACCATATTTTTTTTCTTCCAAAAAACGGCTAGTTTTATTCCCCTATATAAACAAACAATCTTCTCAAATCATAACACACAATTCAAAACGTTATTGTCGTTGTTCGAACCTGTCACACAAAAGAATGCATGGCATATTCACAAATCTTGTGAGGCGACTGCTTCAAGCATAACAGAAGGCCCTTTTTAATCACCTGTTGTGTATTGTCCTTGCCAAGCAACAGGACGATTCTTCCACTCCCAATGCATACAATCAATACTACCTAACATACCCGGTAAACCATGTTTTTGTGCATGAAAATTATAAAGTATAGCAATATCTTCGACAGTTGGTTTTCACAAATACTGCCTAGCAAACAAATGAAATACGCATTGACAAAATTTTTCAAGACATAACGCAGCCGTTTTCTCCCCAATTTTTATATATTCGTCAAACAAATCAGGAGTTTTTCCATACGCCATTTGATGTATAGCCGCTGTACACTTTTGGAGAATTGTCAAACTTTGACGGGCCGTTGCATCAGGACGTTCCCTAAAATACATACAATAATCAGGAATAACGACACTATTAAAATTAGATATGCCTTCATCAATTCGAAGAAATAACTGACGACTCATTCGAAAACGTCGTTTAAAATATTTTTCGGGATACATTGGTGACTCCGTAAAATAATCATTGTATAATCTTATAGCCGCATCTTCACAATCCCTAGCAATATAAACCCGGGATCGAGGGACTCGCGGACTACTTGCTTCTCCCGCGACTTCTTTTTCCGTTATACTATTAACAAAATAAACAAATTTTTTTTATCATCTGAATCATCCATAAGAAACTCGAGCATCTTGAATGTTTTATCCATTGTGACCAAATTAAAACAGTAGATTGTATGTATTTTGATAAGAAAATAAGAAGGAAAGTGTGGAATGTGTGAGATTAAAATGTAACATACATATACATATATATAGAAAATCAAAAATTCTAATAAATCAATTTTTTTTAATCTGCAACGGTAAAAAAAGACCCAATGAATCAATGCCACGTGTAAGTGACATACGTCTCCTTCCTCGTCTCTTTCAAACGCCTACACTGGAAACGCCTCAAAGTGACGGGTGGATACGGGGGTTATCGGCGTCTCTTGAGCTCCACGTCGGCAAGTGACCCCGTCACTTGCTCCCGATACAAGTAGCCTAAAAGCAATGACCTGGTATAAGTGTTTTTATCTAACTAAATTAATTTAAAGGCTACATTAAATCCTAAGAACGTACATAAGAACGTACATTAAATCCTAAGAACGTACATACATTAAAGGATACCTTTTGTTCTTGGTTCTCCAGGTTGATCACTGATTTCAGGATCGTTGGTTTCATGTTAATGATTCCAAGCTCCAATATCCATTCTCCAATTCAAAATCTGTTAATCAATATCAGTTTTTACGAGCACAATTTGTTTGAGCTAATAATTAAGTCTGAGGAGAGGCTTCTGTTTTTTGTTCCTGTGGTCAATATACCTGTTTCATGCTCATCCCAATTCCCGGTTGTTATGCTTTCTGCAATGCTTTTGTTTCTGTAGTGACCCGAACTTTTCCATGTTTATATATATTAATTGAGATTGATATTTACATGATTAAATGTTTCCAACATTTTAAGCAATCAAACTTGTTAAGACTTGATTAATTGAAATATGTTTCATATAGACAATTGACCACCCAAGTTGACCGGCGATTCACGAACGTTAAAACTTGTAAAAACGACATGACGATATATATATATGGATATACATATGGTTAACATTATATTATGATAAGTAAGTATCTCCATAAGTATATTAACAATGAGTTATATACATATAAACAAGACTACTAACTTAAGGATTTCGAAACGGGACATATATGTAACGATTATCATTGTAACGACATTTAAATGTATATATATCATATTAAGATATATTAATATATCATAATATCATGATAATATAATAATTTAACATCTCATTAGATATAATAAACAATGGGTTAACAACATTAATTGAGATCGTTAACTTAAAGGTTTCAAAACAACACTTACATGTAACGAATAACGATGACTTAACGACTCAGTTAAAATGTATATACATGTAGTGTATTTAGATGTATTAAAATACTTTTGGAAGACTTTAAGACATATATCAAAACACTCATACTTAACGAAAATGGTTACAGTTACTTTTCCATTCTTTTCTTTCATCAAGAATTCTAGTCGTATTCTTACCCGTATTATACACAGCTTCAAAACGTACTTACTATGAGTATATACCAATAGGAACTAGCATGGGATTCCACTCTTGATTATGTCATGTATGACTAATCAGTTTTAACTTCTACCATGAGCTAGTCAACTAACTAGAACTCCTTTTAACCCCACTCACCACTCACCAATTACCACTCATCATTCACTCTATTTCACTTCCAATTCTCTTTCTAATTCTCTCTCAACACACACACACACTATTATGAACGTATTTTTCCAGTAGTTAATCATCATCTTCATCAAAAATAACTTCAAGAATCAAGCTATAATCATCATAGGAAGAACACTTCAAGAACACTTCAAAAATCCCTTCAAGTTTACTAATTTACTTCCAAGCTTTCTAATCCATTCCAAGTAATCATCTAAGATCAAGAAACTTTTGTTATATACAGTAGGTTATCTTTCTTATTCAAGGTAATATTCATATTCAAACTTTGATTCAATTTCTATAACTATAAACTATCTTAATTCGAGTAAAAATCTTACTTGAACTTGTTTTTGTGTCATGATCCTACTTCAAGAACTTTCAAGCCATCCAAGATCCTTTGAAGCTAGATAATTTCTTGTCACTTCCAGTAGGTTTACCTACTAAACTTGAGGTAGTAATGATGTTCATAACATCATTTGATTCATATATATAAAACTATCTTATTCGAAGGTTTAAACTCGTAATCACTAGAACATAGTTTAGTTAATTCTAAACTTGTTCGCAAACAAAAGTTAATACTTCTAACTTGACTTTTAAAATTAACTACACACATGTTCTATATCTATATGATATGCTAACTTAATGATTTAAAACCTGGAAACACGAAAAACACCGTAAAACCGGATTTACGCCGTCGTAGTAACACCGCGGGCTGTTTTGGGTTAGTTAATTAAAAACTATGATAAACTTTGATTTAAAAGTTGTTATTCTGAGAAAATGATTTTTATTATGAACATAAAACTATATCCAAAAATTATGTTTAAACTCAAAGTGGAAGTATGTTTTCTAAAATGGTCATCTAGACGTCGTTCTTTCGACTGAAATGACTACCTTTACAAAAACGACTTATAACTTATTTTTCCGACTATAAACCTATACTTTTTCTGTTTAGATTCATAAAATAGAGTTCAATATGAAACCATATCAATTTGATTCACTCAAAACGGATTTAAAATGAAGAAGTTATGGGTAAAACAAGATTGAATAATTTTTCTCATTTTAGCTACGTGAAAATTGGTAACAAATCTATTCCAACCATAACTTAATCAACTTGTATTGTATATTATGTAATCTTGAGATACCATAGACACGTATACAATGTTTCGACCTATCATGTCGACACATCTATATATATTTCGGAACAACCATAGACACTCTATATGTGAATGTTGGAGTTAGCTATACAGGGTTGAGGTTGATTCCAAAATATATATAGTTTGAGTTGTGATCAATACTGAGATACGTATACACTGGGTCGTGGATTGATTCAAGATAATATTTATCGATTTATTTCTGTACATCTAACTGTGGACAACTAGTTGTAGGTTACTAACGAGGACAGCTGACTTAATAAACTTAAAACATCAAAATATATTAAAAGTGTTGTAAATATATTTTAAACATACTTTGATATATATGTATATATTGTTATAGGTTCGTGAATCAACCAGTGGCCAAGTCTTACTTCCCGACGAAGTAAAAATCTGTGAAAGTGAGTTATAGTTCCACTTTTAAAATCTAATATTTTTGGGATGAGAATACATGCAGGTTTTATAAATGATTTACAAAATAGACACAAGTACGTGAAACTACATTCTATGGTTGAATTATCGAAATCGAATATGCCCCTTTTTATTAAGTCTGGTAATCTAAGAATTAGGGAACATACACCCTAATTGACGCGAATCCTAAAGATAGATCTATTGGGCCTAACAAACCCCATCCAAAGTACCGGATGCTTTAGTACTTCGAAATTTATATCATATCCGAAGGGTGTCCCAGAATGATGGGGATATTCTTATATATATGCATCTTGTTAATGTCGGTTACCAGGTGTTCACCATATGAATGATTTTTATCTCTATGTATGGGATATGTATTGAAATATGAAATCTTGTGGTCTATTGTTACGATTTGATACATATAGGTTAAACCTATAACTCACCAACATTTTTGTTGACGTTTAAAGCATGTTTATTCTCAGGTGAATACTAAGAGCTTCCGTTGTTGCATACTAAAATAAGGACAAGATTTGGAGTCCATGTTTGTATGATATTGTGTAAAAACTGCATTCAAGAAACTGATTTTGATGTAACATATTTGTATTGTAAACCATTATGTAATGGTCGTGTGTAAACAGGATATTTTAGATTATCATTATTTGATAATCTACGTAAAGCTTTTAAACCTTTATTTATGAAATAAAGGTTATGGTTTGTTTTAAAAATGAATGCAGTCTTTGAAAAACGTCTCATATAGAGGTCAAAACCTCTCAACGAAATCAATTAATATGGAACGTTTTTAATCAATAAGAACGGGACATTTCAGTTGGTATCCGAGCGTTGGTCTTAGAGAACCAGAAAATTTGCATTAGTGTGTCTTATCGAGTTTTTTAGGATGCATTAGTGAGTCTGGACTTCGACCGTGTTTTCTTTAAAAATGATTGCTTAACATTTTTGTTGGAAACTATATATTTTTAACATATGAATATTATGTGATATATTAATCTCTTAACGTGTTTGATATTATGTGATAGATGTCTACCTCTAGAACAAGTCCCATTGACTCACCTAATAATAATGAAGAGTCAAATGTAAATTGGAATGATTCGTAGACTGATTCACAAGTTCCCGAAGAGGAACCGGAAGAAGAGTCGGAACCGGAAGAAGAATCGGAACCGGAAGAAGAAATAGAACCGGTGGGGGAAATAATAAAACGGTTAAGTAAAAGAGAATCCTCAACCAACCAACCAAGGTTAATTATGGTCAATGGTGTTTCCGCCAAGGAAGCAAAATATTGGGAGGATTACCAATTCTCCGATGAATCGGATTCCGACGAGAATTCCGATGATGTTATAGAAATTACCCCAACTGAATTTAAAAAGGCAAAAGAAAATAATAAGGGAAAGGGCATAAAAATAGAGAAATCTAATTCCAACCCCGATGAACTTTATATGTATCGTCAACCCCCGAAGTCCTTAAGTTGTAACAATGACCCGGGAACCTCTAAACCACCAGGTTTTTCTAAACCAATGTGGACAACGACGGCTCGTATTAGGGGAACATCATATATCCCTAGAAACTTGGCAAAATGAACCAAAACCGAACAAGAAGAAACGAGCTAGTCGAAATAAGATAGTTGTATTCGTGTGGTGTAATATATGTAATATAGTGTGCTTATGCTTTATGATATATGTAAAAATTGCTTGTATTAATAAGTATTTTTTTTTATGAATCTAACTCTTGTCTATTTTACAGTATAAAAACACAAAATGGATAGACAACCCAATATTTTAAGAGACCTACCCGGAGACATGATTGATGAAATCTTGTCTAGAGTCGGTCAGAATTCCTCGGCACAACTATTTAAGGCGAGATCAGTTTGTAAGACATTCGAAGAACGTTCCAAGAATGCCTTGGTTTATAAAAGGCTTTTGTTCGAAAGATGGGGGATATCACATTGGGAAATCCATAAGTTACGATGTGTTTACTTTGACGCATATATTGCGGGGAACCCAAATGCTATTTTACGCAACGGGTTAAGAAATTATTTTGACTCAGTATATCCGAATATAGGACTTCGTGATTTAGAAAAAGTGACTAACATGCAATATAAAGAAGCATGTTATGCTTACGGGTTAGTAATGTTCGCTTCTCACCAAAGTGAGAACAAGAACATCGGGCTACAACTATTAAACAAAACGTTCCCACAAGTGACGGAGTCGGTAATTGGGGTAAGAAATGAGGTTTTTAGGTTATTACGAGACTGTTGGTCATTACGTAACCCTCGTCCCTTTGACGACGTTACAACACGCTGTCTTATCAACGGCCATAACAGTTATGTTCCACAAGACCAAGGATGGGAAGTAGTCCTAGTAAAACCAGAATGCATGACTTGTTTCTGGACGTATGAATTACGTGTCTTTATTGCCTTTGCTGAACGACTTGTGTACTAGCTAGAATTATCTTCACAACTATCTTGTATCAAAGTTATTGTGTGCTATATTTCATGCTTTATGTAAAATAAGTGGTATTGTAAGTTTGTAAAATATTGTATAAAAGTTTGAACGCGAAATATTATTACAATCAGTTTTTCATATAGAATTGTAGTAGTTGAATTGTATATTAGCTACTAAGTATGAACTTAACGGGTAGGTACTACCCGAATTTAAACTTATAAAACGCTAATATGAAGAAAAAGCTTTTATAAATGAGTTCATATTATGCTACGAAATACTATTAACTACTCTTAATATTCTGTATGATTAACTTGTTCCATTTGACTATTTTGAAGGAAATGGCACCGACTACTCGACACACCGTGAATATGAATGAAGAGGAATTCCGTACTTTTCTAGCTTCAAACATAGCCGCAGTACAGGCTGCGCTACATACCAACAATAACCTTGGATCTGGCAGTACAGGAAATCGTGTAGGATGCACCTACAAAGAATTCACTGCCTGCAAACCTTTGGAATTTGATGGAACCGAAGGACCGATCGGATTGAAACGGTGGACCGAGAAGGTCGAATCGGTGTTTGCCATAAGTAAGTGTACTGAAGAGGACAAAGTGAAGTACGCTACGCATACCTTCACAGGTTCTGCGTTAACATGGTGGAATACCTATCTAGAGCAAGTGGGACAAGATGATGCGTACGCACTACCGTGGTCAGCATTCAAGCACTTGATGAACGAGAAGTACCGTCCCAGAACCGAGGTCAATAAGCTCAAGACAGAACTTAGAGGGTTACGAACCCAAGGATTTGATATTACCACGTACGAAAGACGATTCACAGAATTGTGCCTATTGTGTCCGGGAGCATTCGAAGATGAGGAAGAGAAGATCGACGCATTTGTGAAAGGATTACCGGAAATAATCCAAGAAGATATAAGTTCACACGAGCCCGCCTCCATACAACAGGCATGTAGAATGGCTCACAAACTAGTGAACCAGATTGAAGAAAGAATTAAAGAACAGACTGCTGAAGAGGCCAATGTGAAGCAAGTCAAAAGAAAGTGGGAGGAAAACGGTGATAAGAATCACCAATACAACAACAACAGCAATTACAACAATAATCGCAACAATTATCCCAACAATCGCAACATCAATCGCAACTACAACAAACGGCCCAATAACAACAACAACAACAACAACAACAACAGCAGCAACTACAACAATCATCCCAACAACAATAATAACCGCAACAACAACAACAATCAGAAGCAGCTATGCCAAAGGTGTGAAAAGTATCACTCGGGGTTCTGCACCAAATTTTGCAACAAGTGTAAAAGAAATGGTCATAGCGCGGCGAAGTGTGAGGTCTACGGACCAGGGGTTAATAGAACGAAAGGAACAAATGGTGTCGGAACGAGTAATGGCAGAGCAAGTAGTGTTGGAGCAAGTTATGCCAATGTAGTTTGTTATAAATGTGGAAAACCGGGCCACATTATTAGAAATTGCCCGAACCAGGAGAACACGAATGGACAAGGCCGCGGAAGAGTTTTCAATATTAATGCGGCAGAGGCGCAGGAAGACCCGGAGCTTGTTACGGGTACGTTTCTTATTGACAATAAATCTGCTTACGTTTTATTTGATTCGGGTGCGGATAGAAGCTATATGAGTAGAGATTTTTGTGCTAAATTAAGTTGTCCATTGACGCCTTTGGATAGTAAATTTTTACTCGAATTAGCAAATGGTAAATTAATTTCAGCAGATAATATATGTCGGAATCGAGAAATTAAACTGGTTAGCGAAACATTTAAGATTGATTTGATACCAGTAGAGTTAGGGAGTTTTGATGTGATAATCGGTATGGACTGGTTGAAAGAAGTGAAAGCAGAGATCGTTTGTTACAAAAATGCAATTCGTATACGAGAAAAAGGAAAACCCTTAATGGTGTACGGAGAAAAAGGCAACACGAAGCTACATATTATTAGTAATTTGAAGGCACAAAAACTAATAAGAAAAGGTTGCTATGCTGTTCTAGCACACGTCGAGAAAGTACAAACTGAAGAAAAGAGCATCAATGATGTTCCCATTGCAAAAGAATTTCCCGATGTATTTCCGAAAGAATTACCGGGATTACCCCCACAGCGATCCGTTGAATTTCAAATAGATCTTGTACCAGGAGCTGCACCAATAGCTCGTGCTCCTTACAGACTCGCACCCAGCGAGATGAAAGAACTGCAAAGCCAATTACAAGAACTTTTAGAGCGTGGTTTCATTCGACCAAGCACATCACCGTGGGGAGCTCCTGTTTTGTTTGTCAAGAAGAAAGATGGTACATTCAGGTTGTGTATCGACTACCGAGAGTTGAACAAACTTACCATCAAGAACCGCTACCCACTACCGAGAATCGACGACTTATTTGATCAACTACAAGGCTCGTCTGTTTATTCAAAGATTGACTTACGTTCCGGGTATCATCAAATGCGGGTGAAAGAAGATGATATTCCAAAGACTGCTTTCAGAACACGTTACGGTCATTACGAGTTTATGGTCATGCCGTTTGGTTTAACTAATGCACCAGCTGTGTTCATGGACCATATGAACCGAGTGTGTGGACCATACCTTGACAAGTTTGTCATTGTTTTCATTGATGACATACTTATTTACTCAAAGAATGACCAAGAACACGGTGAACATTTGAGAAAGGTGTTAGAAGTATTGAGGAAGGAAGAATTGTACGCTAAGTTTTCAAAGTGTGCATTTTGGTTGGAAGAAGTTCAATTCCTCGGTCACATAGTGAACAAAGAAGGTATTAAGGTGGATCCGGCAAAGATAGAAACTGTTGAAAAGTGGGAAACCCCGAAAACTCTGAAACACATACGCCAGTTTTTAGGACTAGCTGGTTACTACAGAAGGTTCATCCAAGACTTTTCCAGAATAGCAAAACCCTTGACTGCATTAACGCATAAAGGGAAGAAATTTAAATGGAAGGATGAACAAGAGAAAGCGTTTCAGTTATTGAAGAAAAAGCTAACTACGGCACCTATATTGTCATTGCCTGAAGGGAATGATGATTTTGTGATTTATTGTGACGCATCAAAGCAAGGTCTCGGTTGTGTATTAATGCAACGAACGAAGGTGATTGCTTATGCGTCTAGACAATTGAAGATTCACGAGCAAAATTATACGACGCATGATTTGGAATTAGGCACGGTTGTTTTTGCATTAAAGACTTGGAGGCACTACTTATATGGGGTCAAAAGTATTATATATACCGACCATAAAAGTCTTCAACACATATTTAATCAGAAACAACTGAATATGAGGCAGCGTAGGTGGATTGAATTGTTGAATGATTACGACTTTGAGATTCGTTACCACCCGGGGAAGGCAAATGTGGTAGCCGACGCCTTGAGCAGGAAGGACAGAGAACCCATTCGAGTAAAATCTATGAATATAATGATTCATAATAACCTTACTACTCAAATAAAGGAGGCGCAACAAGGAGTTTTAAAAGAGGGAAATTTAAAGGATGAAATACCCAAAGGATCGGAGAAACATCTTAATATTCGGGAAGATGGAACCCGGTATAGGGCTGAAAGGATTTGGGTGCCAAAATTTGGAGATATGAGAGAAATGGTACTCAGAGAAGCTCATAAAACCAGATACTCAATACATCCTGGAACGGGGAAGATGTACAAGGATCTCAGGAAATATTTTTGGTGGCCGGGTATGAAAGCCGATGTTGCTAAATACGTAGGAGAATGTTTGACGTGTTCTAAGGTCAAAGCTGAGCATCAGAAACCATCAGGTCTACTTCAACAACCCGAAATCCCGGAATGGAAATGGAAAAACATTACCATGGATTTCATCACTAAATTGCCAAGGACTGCAAGTGGTTTTGATACTATTTGGGTAATAGTTGATCGTCTCACCAAATCAGCACATTTCCTGCCAATAAGAGAAGATGACAAGATGGAGAAGTTAGCACGACTGTATTTGAAGGAAGTCGTCTCCAGACATGGAATACCAATCTCTATTATCTCTGATAGGGATGGCAGATTTATTTCAAGATTCTGGCAGACATTACAGCAAGCATTAGGAACTCGTCTAGACATGAGTACTGCCTATCATCCACAAACTGATGGGCAGAGCGAAAGGACGATACAAACGCTTGAAGACATGCTACGAGCATGTGTTATTGATTTCGGAAACAGTTGGGATCGACATCTACCATTAGCAGAATTTTCCTACAACAACAGCTACCATTCAAGCATTGAGATGGCGCCGTTTGAAGCACTTTATGGTAGAAAGTGCAGGTCTCCGATTTGTTGGAGTGAAGTGGGGGATAGACAGATTACGGGTCCGGAGATAATACAAGAAACTACCGAGAAGATCATCCAAATTCAACAACGGTTGAAAACCGCCCAAAGTCGACAAAAGAGCTACGCTGACATTAAAAGAAAAGATATAGAATTTAAAATTGGAGAGATGGTCATGCTTAAAGTTGCACCTTGGAAAGGCGTTGTTCGATTTGGTAAACGAGGGAAATTAAATTCAAGGTATATTGGACCATTCAAGATTATTGATCGTGTCGGACCAGTAGCTTACCGACTTGAGTTACCTCAACAACTCGCGGCTGTACATAACACTTTCCACGTCTCGAATTTGAAGAAATGTTTTGCTAAAGAAGATCTCACTATTCCGTTAGATGAAATCTAAATCAACGAAAAACTCCAATTCATCGAAGAACCCGTCGAAATAATGGATCGTGAGGTTAAAAGACTTAAGCAAAACAAGATACCAATTGTTAAGGTTCGATGGAATGCTCGTAGAGGACCCGAGTTCACCTGGGAGCGTGAAGATCAGATGAAGAAGAAATACCCGCATCTATTTCCAGAAGATTCGTCAACACCTTCAACAGCTTAAAATTTCGGGACGAAATTTATTTAACTGGTAGGTACTGTAGTGACCCGAACTTTTCCATGTTTATATATATTAATTGAGATTGATATTTACATGATTAAATGTTTCCAACATTTTAAGCAATCAAACTTGTTAAGACTTGATTAATTGAAATATGTTTCATATAGACAATTGACCACCCAAGTTGACCGGCGATTCACGAACGTTAAAACTTGTAAAAACGACATGACGATATATATATGGATATACATATGGTTAACATTATATTATGATAAGTAAGTATCTCCATAAGTATATTAACAATGAGTTATATACATATAAACAAGACTACTAACTTAAGGATTTCGAAACGGGACATATATGTAACGATTATCATTGTAACGACATTTAAATGTATATATATCATATTAAGATATATTAATATATCATAATATCATGATAATATAATAATTTAACATCTCATTAGATATAATAAACAATGGGTTAACAACATTAATTGAGATCGTTAACTTAAAGGTTTCAAAACAACACTTACATGTAACGAATAACGATGACTTAACGACTCAGTTAAAATGTATATACATGTAGTGTATTTAGATGTATTAAAATACTTTTGGAAGACTTCAAGACATATATCAAAACACTCATACTTAACGAAAATGGTTACAGTTACTTTTCCATTCTTTTCTTTCATCAAGAATTCTAGTCGTATTCTTACCCGTATTATACACAGCTTCAAAACGTACTTACTATGAGTATATACCAATAGGAACTAGCATGGGATTCCACTCTTGATTATGTCATGTATGACTAATCAATTTTAACTTCTACCATGAGCTAGTCAACTAACTAGAACTCCTTTTAACCCCACTCACCACTCACCAATTACCACTCATCATTCACTCCATTTCACTTCCAATTCTCTTTCTAATTCTCTCTCAACACACACACACACTATTATGAACGTATTTTTCCAGTAGTTAATCATCATCTTCATCAAAAATAACTTCAAGAATCAAGCTATAATCATCATAGGAAGAACACTTCAAGAACACTTCAAAAATCCCTTCAAGTTTACTAATTTACTTCCAAGCTTTCTAATCCATTCCAAGTAATCATCTAAGATCAAGAAACCTTTGTTATATACAGTAGGTTATCTTTCTTATTCAAGGTAATATTCATATTCAAACTTTGATTCAATTTCTATAACTATAAACTATCTTAATTCGAGTAAAAATCTTACTTGAACTTGTTTTTGTGTCATGATCCTACTTCAAGAACTTTCAAGCCATCCAAGATCCTTTGAAGCTAGATAATTTCTTGTCACTTCCAGTAGGTTTACCTACTAAACTTGAGGTATTAATGATGTTCATAACATCATTTGATTCATATATATAAAACTATCTTATTCGAAGGTTTAAACTCGTAATCACTAGAACATAGTTTAGTTAATTCTAAACTTGTTCGCAAACAAAAGTTAATACTTCTAACTTGACTTTTAAAATTAACTACACACATGTTATATATCTATATGATATGCTAACTTAATGATTTAAAACCTGAAAACACGAAAAACACCGTAAAACCGGATTTATGCCGTTGTAGTAACACCGCGGGCTGTTTTGGGTTAGTTAATTAAAAACTTTGATAAACTTTGATTTAAAAGTTGTTATTCTGAGAAAATGATTTTTATTATGAACATGAAACTATATCCAAAAATTATGTTTAAACTCAAAGTGGAAGTATGTTTTCTAAAATGGTCATCTAGACGTCGTTCTTTCGACTGAAATGACTACCTTTACAAAAACGACTTGTAACTTATTTTTCCGACTATAAACCTATAATTTTTCTGTTTAGATTCATAAAATAGAGTTCAATATGAAACCATATCAATTTGATTCACTCAAAACGGATTTAAAATGAAGAAGTTATGGGTAAAACAAGATTGGATAATTTTTCTCATTTTAGCTACGTGAAAATTGGTAACAAATCTATTCCAACCATAACTTAATCAACTTGTATTGTATATTATGTAATCTTGAGATACCATAGACACGTATACAATGTTTCGACCTATCATGTCGACACATCTATATATATTTCGGAACAACCATAGACACTCTATATGTGAATGTTGGAGTTAGCTATACAGGGTTGAGGTTGATTCCAAAATATATATAGTTTGAGTTGTGATCAATACTGAGATACGTATACACTGGGTCGTGGATTGATTCAAGATAATATTTATCGATTTATTTCTGTACATCTAACTGTGGACAACTAGTTGTAGGTTACTAACGAGGACAGCTGACTTAATAAACTTAAAACATCAAAATATATTAAAAGTGTTGTAAATATATTTTAAACATACTTTGATATATATGTATATATTGTTATAGGTTCGTGAATCAACCAGTGGCCAAGTCTTACTTCCCGACGAAGTAAAAATCTGTGAAAGTGAGTTATAGTACCACTTTTAAAATCTAATATTTTTGGGATGAGAATACATGCAGGTTTTATAAATGATTTACAAAATAGACACAAGTACGTGAAACTACATTCTATGGTTGAATTATCGAAATCGAATATGCCCCTTTTTATTAAGTCTGGTAATCTAAGAATTAGGGAACAGACACTATAATTGACGCGAATCCTAAAGATAGATCTATTGGGCCTAACAAACCCCATCCAAAGTACCGGATGCTTTAGTACTTCGAAATTTATATCATATCCGAAGGGTGTCCCGGAATGATGGGGATATTCTTATATATATGCATCTTGTTAATGTCGGTTACCAGGTGTTCACCATATGAATGATTTTTATCTCTATGTATGGGATGTGTATTGAAATATGAAATCTTGTGGTCTATTGTTACGATTTGATACATATAGGTTAAACCTATAACTCACCAACATTTTTGTTGACGTTTAAAGCATGTTTATTCTCAGGTGAATACTAAGAGCTTCCGTTGTTGCATACTAAAATAAGGACAAGATTTGGAGTCCATGTTTGTATGATATTGTGTAAAAACTGCATTCAAGAAACTGATTTCGATGTAACATATTTGTATTGTAAACCATTATGTAATGGTCGTGTGTAAACAGGATATTTTAGATTATCATTATTTGATAATCTACGTAAAGCTTTTAAACCTTTATTTATGAAATAAAGGTTATGGTTTGTTTTAAAAATGAATGCAGTCTTTGAAAAACGTCTCATATAGAGGTCAAAACCTCGCAACGAAATCAATTAATATGGAACGTTTTTAATCAATAAGAACGGGACATTTCAGTTTCAAGCCCCAGCGAGTTTCTTTAGTAGCCGCACTTTTGGTGTTTGGTGCATCCGTCTCTGTCGTCTGATAATGAGATGTCAGTTCGTTTAGAGTTCAAATTGGGGCTATCGATTTGTAAAGGTCTCAATTCATGGTAAAGACTCCATCGTCCTTCAATTGCTGTCGATACTCAATCGGTTTCTTTTTGGGGTTTTCGTTTTCAATTTGGGGATGACGTAGATGTTTTTCAAGTGGTGCCAATTGGGTTCCCTTTTAGGCCTAAGTATTGGGTTCAAGTCCCCAGTTTCTATGTTTGGACTTCTTCAAGCTTTGCAAACTTTTTTGGGCTTCTAAGCCCGGTATGGGGGTCGGGCCTCTTTTCAAGTGTTTCTTTACGCCTTAGTTCGAGTGGGCTTCTATGCTCGGTTAAGTTCGGTTGTAGCGTTGCAATTTGTGTTTCTTTTAGATGCTTTTCTTGTTGTAGTTTCAATGCCCACGGGCTTTTAAAGTGTACTTCAATGTAATATGTTGTACTTTCTTCATCGTTCCGATGAAGGTTTTATTAATATATTATTTTTCGCCGTAAAGAAAAAAAAAAATTTAAAGCGGAAATTCGCTCTTATAAAGAGTCATGTCAACTTTTAATTATAATAGGATGTCTCTTTCAGTTTTTTGGTGGTCACCAATAAAATACTACTCCGTATAAAGAATAACTTTTGACCATCGTACAAGTCCAATTCTTTGTTAGCGACTTAACTTTTTAATTTAAAGCTAAACCCTCCACTCATTTTTAAATTATTAGGTTGGTTGAACTATGACATATGCCTTGCTCGATCTCAAACTAAAGTTAATTCTTACTCCTCCGTACAATTTATTCAATTCAAAATTTATTAATTTATCGATCAATTAAACTCGAGTCACGTTGTCTTGCCACGAATCACACGATTGTTCAAAAATATAAGATGGATATTCTTCGAAAGGAACATGTGTTTATTTTATTGTTATAACTTTAAGTGGTCAATTTTTCACACTTTTTTCTATTATTTTTTCATGCTAACCAAATATCAATTTTAAAAATCGAATTTAAAAAAAAAAAAAAATTTAAAGAATATTGACCCCAACACAAATTTGTAAGGGTTAGGATTTTTAAGGAACTCGGCCTTGGTGAAAAATTTAGAAAGTACTAAACAATTAGAAAATCAAGATTACCAACGATCAATTTAATGAGTAACTTACGACTAAAGAAAACAAAAATAACAATAAGCTTTTATAAAGGTTAAAATGCCGGGAAAAAATTCATATTTCCTTTAAGTGAACCATATTTAGGGTTTATCTTTTAAGGTTTATAGTTTAGATCTTTAAGTTTGAGGTTAGCATTTAGCATTTACAATAACATTTAACATTTAAGATGTAGAGTTAAGGGTTTAAAATTTAGAATTTTGGGTTTAAAGATTTGAATGTTAAACTCTACATTCTAAACCCTAAATCGAGTTTAATTTGGGGGAAAATTCGGGAAAAATATTTTAACTAGCTTTTTGGTTCTTATAAAGTTTATTCTTAGCCCTTTTTCATTAGCTCTTTGTTTTTCCATTAATTAGTCTTTAGTTCTTTAAGTTCTCTCATTATATATATATATATATATATATATATATATATATATATATATATAATCAAGAGGGAAGCACTTTTTTGGGGAGAAGTAATTTTTTTTCGTTTTTTAAAAAAACTTTGTTCACGAACATTATAGATTAGATGAAAATATGAACATTTAAAAAAGATACTTTGTGATGAATGTCATTATTTTGGCGGGAAAACGCTCGAAGAAAAAAATAAAAACATTCAATGCATTGAATGTTTTGCTGTTGAGTTTTTTTTAAGTGGTTAGAAATTAGGGTATAGATATTAGGGGGTTATAAATTAGGGTTTAGCTATTAGGGTTTAGAAATTAGGGTTTTGGGTTTAGAAATTAGGATTTATATGGAATATTTTAACACGAACGGTTTAGAGTTTAGGGTTTAGGGTTTAGGGTTTTGGGTTGAGGGTTTACGGAGTAAATCCTAAAACCCAAAACCCAAAACCCTAAACTCTAAATCGGGCTAAATTCGAAAAAAAACACTTCACACAAGATGAAAACAAAACGATGCAAATAAACTCAGCAGCAAAACATTCATTGCATTGAATGTTTTTATTTTTTTCTTCGAGAGTTTTCCCGCCAAAATAATGACATTCATCACAAAGTGTCTTTTTTAAATGTTCATATTTTTATCTAATCTATAATGTTCGTGAACAAAGTTTTTTCAAAAAACGAAAAAATAAAAAAAATAATTTGCTTCCCCTTCCCCCCAAAAAAGTGCTTCCCTCTTGATTATGACCCTATATATATATATATATATATATATATATATATATATATATATATATATATATATAGGTTACCTGTAAGAACTAACAGAATTAGATAACTCATAGAAAATTAATATTTTCTTATGGCGGGTGGCTTTAGATAGATTAGCAACACGTACTAATCTTGCTTCAAGAGCGGTCGACATCGTGGTGACAGATTGTGCATTATGTTCAGCCAGTATCGAGTCGTCAGATCACGTGCTATTTGGTTGCAAGATTGCTTTGGATCTTTGGCGAAATGCAGATTATGGGTCGATCTTCCTATGCTGAGGTTTACAAGATAGTCAGATTGTAGCAACCCAACCCAATATTCAACCGAAAACAGACCAAGAAATTTTTTTTTTTACAGAGGGGTGCGCGGCGCGCAACACCCCTTGTGCGCGGCGCGCACAAGCTGCTTCAGCTTCTGTGCGGATTTTGCATTTTTCATTTAATGATCTCCCACTTCCCGACATATTTAGACGAAACGCTTTTCACAACACATCAATATAAGTAAAACTAACACGTTTCAATAATAAAACTAGTTTTACGACACCGGGCCCACATATGGCCGTATTACGAGTTTCGTACAAAATATAAGTTTCGACCACATTAGTTTAAATTCCAAACGACACTTTGAGCATGGTGTTTGGGGGTTAAACTACCCAAATCTTGGTCGAAGTTCCAAAAGCTAAACCGTCGAGAGCCACTACTAATCCAAACGGATACCTTTGGCCTTGTCCACGCCAGAGCCTAAAAAAGTAAACAACGAGAGGGTAAGCTAACGCTTAGTGAATGCAATAATTATACACATACATATATAATATACCTATTTGAAAACACTTACACAAATACCTCATACACGCTAGCATTTTAAATTAGCATACCATCTCTAAGTACAATGCTAAATCCACGATATCACGAGCTAGCACAAACGATAGCATATAACACGAACGATATAATATGCTATACTATGTAACATCCCGTCTTTTTCCGTTTACTTTCCGTTTAATTATTCTAAAGTCCGTTATGTAATTATAACATCTTCCGTTAATACGCGTTTTAAAATATTTCGTTTAGGTAATTCACGCACTCGCTTCAAACTTGAAGGACTAAACTTGCCAATGGACCAAAGTTATGACTAGGTCAAAGTGGTCAAACCTCATCTCTTCCACTCATTCACCTCCTAACTCTTGATACTTTCATCTTTTACTCTCAAACAACCAATTTAAAGATTCATCATCTATTTCCGATCTAGCAAGAGTTTTGCAAAACAAATTACATATTTGGAATCCTTGCATCTTCCTCTTCAATTCCATACCAATTTCATCTACTTTGGGTAACTTTATAAAAACACTAGATTCTTTGTTCTTGATGTTTTTAACTTATAAAAGTGTTAATTAGTGTCTATGGCTCAAGTCTAACATGAATATATGACTTATATGCTTTTTCTTGTTATTTTGATGTAACTAGCTTAAACTTGAAATGGGTGTGTTTGATCTTGAGATTTGGTTACTTAAACATTGTTAGGTGTTAAAAGTTCATGTATTAAATGTGTTACTAGCATCACTAGCTTCAATTTGATGTGTAGGTTGGCTTAGAAAGACTCCTTAAACATAATTACAAAATTTATGATTTTGAGTTAAGGTTTGATAGAAGTAAAATGGATTTTTGATGCATTAAATGCTTTGCAATATTAATTGTAAGTGTTTAGTTGTATTGTATGCATGATTACTTACAAAACGGCGTATTATATGCGTGCATTTAATTCCCGAATCATCAATGTGCATTTATGGACTTGAAGCATTTATGGATTTGAAGCATTTATGATGAGCATTGATTGATCATTTAATTTGGTAATTTGATTATTGTAAATGTCAGATTTGATTGATGATATGTATCTAGTTGTATTCCTCGTTAAATTACCTTTCCAACGATGTATGGTATGCGTTTTAGGTGTTTACGGTTCGTTAGTTATGATAAATTGAAGTTTGGTTCGAGACTTGTCAATTTCAGCATTTTTCACTGAAGTCAGTTGGGGATGCGGCGCATTACCTCTGGATGCGGCGCATCTGCAGACTGATGCGGTGCATCACTTGCAGATGCGGCGCATCTGAAGCCTGCTATCCAATTTTTTTTTTTTCCGTTTAATTCCCGCTATGCTATACATGTCCGATTAACATGAAACTTGGCCAACATACTTATATATGCTTATCTTTCATAGAAAAATTGTCGGATACCTGACCCGACCCCGTTGACTTTGACCAAGTTTTACTTTTAGTCAAACTTAACCAAATACTTATGCAATCATTCTAACGTGCTTTTATACTTGTATCTTGCATGAAACTTGACAATTTGACTCACATGCTATATTAATCGAGTCGTAACGAGCTATAGGACTAATTGAACAACTTTGACCAATCTTGTTTACCGTTATTGATACGACCTATTTGTTTAGGTCAAGACTAGCATCCGTTCTTGCACACGTTTACTTGTGAAGTACTTTTATACTCTTGTAATCAATGTGAGATCATAGTCCCATCTTTTCAACAACTTTTATACTTTAAATCATGGGATGAGAAACATATACGTACCATACTTTTATGCTTTGAACACAAGTACGAAAACAAACATTCCACAGCGAGTTAGAACAAAAAGCCTCAATTCAATTATCATTAGTTACACTTGCAGGGTGTAAATGTGAACTTATGTTATGTGATCACATGGGCTTGATGAGCCCTCATTCGGACGGTTCACTACCGTTAGCGGATGAAATATATTTTCGAGTATAGTGTATGTTCTAACACTACGTAACAGGGTACAAAACAGTTAAGTTTGATAATTGGGTGCTCGCGAACGTGCAACAACTTTTGGAATGCAAACGATTTAGATAATCAACTTTATGGAAATATTAAATCTTGTGGTTCAAAAATAACGTTACTAATACACATATGATTTCACCAACATTTTTCGTTGATAGTTTTCTATATGTTTTGTCAGGTCCTTGAACGCTATGTGATACATGCTTCCGCACTCTTTTTGATACTTGCTTGGATGTCGAGTATACATGCATACGTGGAGCGTCTTTTGACTTTACTTTGAAATTGTGTCGCATAGGTTTCATTTGTACTTAAAACGTTGTAACGTCACTAGTTGTTGAACTACTTTTGTAAACTTGAAACATCTTTACTTTTGAAATGAATGCGACATATTTTGGTCAAACGTCATTTTAAAGACTTATGACCACGTTACGGGACCTAAGTAGAAGACGCCGTCAATCACGATTTTATCGGGTCGCTACAGATGGTATCAGAGCGTTGGTTGTAGGGATTTAGAGTTCATTGGTGTCAACCCCGAGTCATAGGGTACATTAGTGAGTCTAGACTACAACCGACATATAGACTTGAAGTAGGAATTACTTGACTACTTGTACATTTATACTCGAACTCTTCTATTCGTATCTAACTCTTATTTCATCTTAATCTCACGTAGTTTAATTTGATTGACACGCCACCTTGACTTTATGAGGTAATGTCGAATGCACATATGAATTAGGTTAATATAATTTCCGAGATTATATTACGGTGACTCATATGGACGTTCTGACATTATAACATAAAGAATTTAGGGCGGGTCATGGAAAATTTTCTATTTATTTCATATCACGATTAGTATTATTGAGAATACTAATCAATGATATTCTTGTGTCTTGAAGGAACAATGATATTCTTGTAACCCGATGTTCTTTTTCTCACTTTGGTAAGAAGCGAACATCACTAACCCGTAAGTATAGATGGTTCTTTATGTTGCATGTTAAAAGCTCTTTCTAACTCACGAAATCCTATGTTGGGATATGTTGAGTCAAAATAGGTTCTTAACCCGTAGCGTAAAATTACATTTGGGTTCCCCGCATTTAACGCTTTAAAGAAAACACGGTGTAACTTACGGTCTCCCCAATGTGATATACCCCACCTATCAAAGGAAAACCTTTTATAAACTAAGGCATTTCTGAAAAGTCTTTCAAATGTTTGACAAGTTAATTTCACCATAACTAAATGTGCTGATGAATTCTGACCGACTCTAGACAAGATTTCCTCAATCATATCCTCTGGTAGGTCTTCTAAAATATTCGGTTGTCTACCCTTAACGTCCATTTTGTTTTTATACGGTAAAATATACAAGGATTAGATTCGTAAAAGATAATTAACAAACAATATAAGCAATTTTTACATAGAACATAAAAGTACAAGCACACTACAGTACATATAATACACAACATGATTACAACCCTCTAATCTGAATCACTGGTTTCATCTTCTTCGGACTTGGTTCGTTTTCCTAATTTTCTAGGGATATATGGTGTTCCTCTAATACGAGCCGTCGTTTTCCACAATGGTTTAGAAAAACCTGGTGGTTTAGAGGTTCCCGGGTTATTGTTACATTTTAGGAAATACGGACGTTGACGATACATATAAAGTTCATCGGGGTTGGAATCAGGTTTCTCTATTTTTATACCTTTTCCATTATTATTTTATTTTGCTTATTAAATTAGGTCGAGGTAATTTCTATAACATCATCGGAATCCTCATCGGGATCCGATTCATCAGAAAATTGGTAATCTTACCAATATTTTGCTTCCTCGGTGGAAACACCATTGACCATTTTTAACTTTGGTCCGTTGGTTGAGGATTTTCTTTTATTTAATCGAATTACTGTAGGTATCAATATTTCTTCCTCCGGAACCTCTTCTTCTTCTGGTTCCTCTTCTTCCGGTTCCTCCTCTTCCGGTTCCTCTTCTTCTGGTTCCTCCTCTTCCGGTTCCTCCTCTTCCGGTTCCTCCTCTTCCGGTTCCTCTTTGAGAATTTGTGAATCCTCCTAAAATATATTCGACTCTTCATTATTATTAGGTGAGTCGATGGGATTTGTACTAGAGGTAGACATCTATCACACAATATCAAACATGTTAAGAGATTAATATATCACATAATATTTACATGTTACAATTTGTAGTTTCCAACAAAAGTGTTATGCAATCGTTTTTAAAGAAAACACGGTCGAAGTCCAGACTCACTAATGTTTCCTAACAAACTCGATAAGACACACTAATGCAAATTTCTGGTTCTCTAAGACCAACGCTCGGATACCAACTGAAATGTCCCGTTCATATTGATTATAAACGTTCCATATTAATTGATTTCGTTGCGAGGTTTTGACCTCTATATGAGACGTTTTTCAAAGACTGCATTCGTTTTTTTTTTAAATAAACCATAACCCTTATTTTATCGACAAGGTTAAAAGGACACCACCTAGATTATCCAGAAATGATAATCTAAAAATATCACACTTACACACTACCAATACATATTGGTTTACAATATTAATATGTTACAACAAAATAAATCTCGAATGCAGTTTTAAACAATATTATACAAGCATGCTGACACCAAATCTTGTCCATATATTAGCATGCAATAGCGGAAGCTCTTAATAATCACCTGAGAATAAACATGCTTTAAACGTCAACAAAAAAATGTTGGTGAGTTATAGGTTTAACCTATATATTTATCAAATTGTAATAATAGACCACAAGATTTCATATTTCAATATGCATCCCATTCATAGAGATAAAAATCATTCATATGGTGAACACCTGGTAACTGACATTAACAAGATGCATATAAGAATATCCCCTATCATTCCGGGACATCCATCGGACATGATAAAACAACATCGAAGTACTAAAGCATCCGCAACCATGGATGGGGTTCGTTAGACCCAATAGATCTATCTTTAGGATTCGCGTCAATTAGTAGATCGGTTTACTAATTCTTAGGCTACCAAGCAAAAGGGGCATATTCGGCTTCGATCATTCACCCATATGATGTAGTTTCATTTACTTGTGTCTATTTCGTAAAACATTTATAAAACTGCATGTATTCTCATCCCAAAATATTAGATTTTAAAAGTGGGACTATAACTCACTTTCACATATTTTTACTTCGCCGGGAAGTAAGAGTTGGCCACTGGTTAATTCACGAACCTATAACAAATATGTACATATATATCAAAGTATGTTCAAAATATATTTACAACATTTTTAATATGTTTTAATGTTTTAAGTTTATTAAGTTAGCTGTCCTCGTTAGTAACCTACAACTAGTTGTCCACAGTTAGATGTACAGAAATAAATCGATATATATTATCTTGAATCAATCCACGACCTCGTGTATACAAGCCTCAGGCTAGATCACAAATCAAAGTATATATAATATTTTGGAATCAACCTCAACCCTGTATAGCTAACTCCAACATTACTGCATATAGAGTGTCTATGGTTGTTCCGAAATATATATATAGATGGGTCGATATGATATGTCAAAACATTATATTCGTGTCTATGGTATCCCAAGATTACATAATATATTAGAATACATGTCTAATATAATATGAGTTAGCTAGGATATGATTAATATAGATTTGTTACCAATTTTCAAGTAGCTACAACAAGCAAAATTATCCAATCTTGTTTTACCCATAACTTCTTCGTTTTAAATCCGTTTTGAGTGATTCAAGTTGCTATGGTTTCATATTGAACTTAAGTTTATGAATCTAAACAGAAAAAGTATAATTTTATAGTCAGAAATATAGGTTACAAGTCATTTTTATAAAGGTAGTCATTTCAGTGGAAAGAATGACGTCTAGATGACCATTTTGGAAAACATACTTCCACTTTGAGTTTAACCATGATTTTTGGATATAGTTTCATGTTCATAAGAAAAATCATTTTCCCAGAAGAACAACTTTTAAATCAAAGTTTATCATAGTTTTTAATTAACTAACCCAAAACAGTTAGCGGTGTTACTACGACGGCGTATATCCGGTTTTACGGTATTTTTCGTGTTTTCAGGTTTTAAATCATTAAGTTAGCATATCATATAGATATAGAACATGTGTTTAGTTGATTTTAAAAGTCAAGTTAGAAGGATTAACTTTTGTTTGCGAACAAGTTTAGAATTAACTAAACTATGTTCTAGTGATTACAAGTTTAAACCTTTGAATAAGGTAGTTTTATATATATGAATCGAATGATGTTATGAACATCATTACTGTTGTGACCCGAACTTTTCCATGTTTATATATATTAATTAAGATTGATGTTTACATGACTAAATGTTTCCAACATGTTAAGCAATCAAACTTGTTAAGACTTGATTAAATGAAATAAGTTTCATATAGACAATTGATCACCCAAGTTGACCGGCGATTCACGAACGTTACAAAATTGTAAAAACTACATATTGTGGTATATATAGACATATATATATGGTTGACATGAGATTATGATGAGTAAGTATCTCACTAAGTATATTAACAATGTGTGATTTACATAAGAAATGAGATTACTAAGTTAAGAAACTCGAAATGATATATATAACGATTATCGTTATGATAACGTCTACTAAATATATATGTATCATATTAAGATATTGATTAACTATATTTAACATGATAAAATGATATTTAAATATATCATTAAGTGTGTTAACAATGAACTACATATGTAAAAACAAGACTACTAACTCAAGAATTACGAAACGAGACTTATATGTAACGATTATCGTTGTAACGATATTTTAATGTATATATCATATTAAGAGATATTCATACATCATAATATCATGATAATATAATAATTTAACATCTCATTTTATATAATAAATATTGGGTTAACAACATTAATTGAGATCGTTAACCTAAAGGTTTCAAAACAACACTTACATGTAACGACTAACGATGACTTAACGATTCAGTTAAAATGTATATACATGTAGTGTTTTAATATGTATTCATACACTTTTGAAAGACTTAAAGACACTTATCAAAATACTTCTACTTAACAAAAATGATTACAATTACATCCTCGTTCAGTTTCATCAACAATTCTACTCGTATGCACCCGTATTCGTACTCGTACAATACACAGCTTTTAGATGTATGTACTATTGGTATATTCACTCCAATGATCAGCTCTTAGTAGCCCATGTGAGTTACCTAACACATGTGGGAACCATCATTTGGCAACTAGCATGAAATATCTCATAAAATTACAAAAATATTAGTAATCATTCATGACTTATTTACATGAAAACAAAATTACATATCCTTTATATCTAATCCATATACCAACGACCAAAAACACCTACAAACACTTTCATTCTTCAATTTTCTTCATCTAATTGATCTCTCTCAAGTTCCATCTTCAAGTTCTAAGTGTTCTTCATAAATTCCATAAGTATAGTTTCATAAAAATCAAGAATACTTCCAAGTTTGCAAGTCTACTTTCAAGCTTTCTAATCCATTCCAAGTAATCATCTAATATCAAGGAACCTTTGTTATTTACAGTAGGTTATCTTTCTAATTCAAGGTAATATTCATATTCAAACTTTGATTCAATTTCTACAACTATAACAATCTTATTTCGAGTGAAAATCTTACTTGAACTGTTTTCGTGTCATGATTCTGTTTCAAGAACTTTCAAGCCATCCAAGGATCCTTTGAAGCTAGATCCATTTTTCTCATTTCCAGTGGTTTTATCCAGAAAACTTGAGGTAGTAATGATGTTCATAACATCATTTGATTCATACATATAAAGCTATCTTTTTCGAAGGTTTAAACTTGTAATCACTAGAACATAGTTTAGTTAATTCTAAACTTGTTCGCAAACAAAAGTTAATCCTTCTAACTTGAATTTTAAAATCAACTAAACACATGTTCTATATCTATATGATATGCTACCTTAATGATTTAAAACCTAGAAACACAATAAACACCATAAAATCGGATATACGCCGTCGTAGTGAAACAAGGGGCTGTTTTGGTTTGGATAATTAAAAACTATGATAAACTTTGATTTAAAAGTTATTCTTCTGCGAAAATGATTTTTCATATGAACATGAAACTATATCCAAAAATCTTGGTTAAACTCAAAGTGAAAGTATGTTTTTCAAAATGGTCATCAAGATGTCGTTCTTTCGACGGAAATGACTACCTCTTTAGTAATTGACATGTAACTTAAATTTCTGACTATAAAGCTATACTTTTTCTATTTGGATTCTTAAATTAGAGTTTAATATGAAACCATAGCAATTTGATTCACTCAAAACGGATTTAAAATGAAGAAGTTATGGGTAAAACAAAATTGGATATTTTTTGATCTTTTTAGCTACGGGAAATGTTTAACAAATCTATACAAATCATATCCTAGCTAACTTATATTGTATTATACATGTATTCTAATATATTATATAATCTTGGGATACCATAGACACGTATGCAAATGTTTTGACATATCATATCGACCCATGTATATATATTATTTGGAACAACCATAGATACTCTATATGCAGTAATGTTGGAGTTAGCTATATAGGGTTGAGGTTGATTCTAAAAATATATATACTTTGAGTTGTGATCTAGCCTGAGACATGTATACACTAGATCGTGGATTGACTCAAGATAATATATATCGATTTATTTCTGTACATCTAACTGTGGACAACTAGTTGTAGGTTACTAACGAGGACAGCTGACTTAATACACTCAAATCTTTAAAACATAATAAAAATGGTTGTAATTATATTTTGATCATACTTTGATATATATGTACATATTTGTATAGGTTCGTGAATCGATCTGTGACCAAGTCTTATTTCCGAGGAAGGAAATATCTGTGAAAGTGAGTTATAGTCCCACTTTTAAAATCTAATATTTTTGGGATGAGAATACATGCAGGTTTTATAAATGATTTACAAAATAGACACAAGTACGTGAAACTACATTCTATGGTTGAATTATCGAAATCGAATATGCCCCTTTTTATTAAGTCTGGTAATCTAAGAATTAGGGAACAGACACCCTAATTAACGCTAATCCTAAAGATAGATCTATTGGGCCTAACAAACCCCATCCAAAGTAGCGGATGCTTTAGTACTTCGAAATTTATATCATATCCGAAGGGTGTCCCGGAATGATGGGGATATTCTTATATATGCATCTTGTTAATGTCGGTTACCAGGTGTTCACCATATGAATTATTTTTATCTCTATGTATGGGATGTGTATTGAAATATAAAATCTTGTGGTCTATTGTTACGATTTGATATATATATAGGTTAAACCTATAACTCACTAACATTTTTGTTGACGTTTAAAGCATGTTTATTCTCAGGTGAATACTAAGAGCTTTCGCTGTTGCATACTAAAATAAGGACAAGATTTGGAGTCCATGTTTGTATGATATTGTGTAAAAACTGCATTCAAGAAACATATGTCGATGTAATATATTTCTATTGTAAACCATTGTATAATGGTCGTGTGTAAACAGTATATTTTAGATTATCATTATTTGATAATCTACGTAATGTTTTTAAAACCTTTATTGATAAAATAAAGATTATGGTTGTTTTAAAAATGAATGCAGTCTTTGAAAAACGTCTCATATAGAGGTCAAAACCTCACAACGAAATCAATTAATATGGAACGTTTATAATCAATATGAACGGGACATTTCAGTTGGTATCCGAGCGTTGGTCTTAGAGAACCAGAAAATTTGCATTAGTGTGTCTTATCGAGTTTGTTAGGATGCATTAGTGAGTCTGGACTTCGACCGTGTTTTCTTTAAAAATGATTGCTTAACATTTTTGTTGGAAACTATATATTATTAACATGTAAATATTATGTGATATATTAATCTCTTAACATGTTTGATATTGTGTGATAGATGTCTACCTCTAGCACAAATCCCATTGACTCACCTAATAATAACGAAGAGTCGAATATATATCGGCAAGATTCACAAGTTCCCGAAGAATCGAAAGAAGAGGAAACGGAACCGGAAGAAGAGGAACCGGAAGAAGAGGAACTGGAAGAAGAAGAGGTTTCGGAGGGGGGAATAGTAGGAACCACAGAAAACCTGTCAAATAAAAGAAAATCCTCAACCAATGGACCAAAGTTAATAATGGTCAATGGTGTTTCCGCTAAGGAAGCAAAATATTGGGAAAATTACCAATTTTCCGATGAATCGGATCCTGATGAGGATTCCGATGATGTTATAGAAATTACCCCGACCCAATTTAATGAGGCAAAAGAAAATAATAAGGGAAAAGGCATCAAAATAGAGAAATCTGATTCCGACCCCGATGAACTTTATATGTACCGTCAACACCCGTATTTTCAATATCGTGACAATAACCCGGGAACCTCTAAACCACCAGGTTTTTCTAAACCAATGTGGAAAACGACGACTCGTATTAGAGGAACATCATATATCCCTAGAAGATTAGGAAAAAGAACCAAGTCCGAAGAAGAAGAAGGAACCAGTGATTCAGATTAAAGGGGTGGGAGCATGTTGTGTAATAAATGTGTTGTAGTGTGCTTGTACTTTTATGTTCTATGTAAAAATTGCTTGTATTGTTTGTTATTACGAATCTAATCCTTGTCTATTTTACAGTATAAAAACAAAATGAACGTTAAGGGTAGACAACCGAATATTTTAGAAGACCTACCAGAGGATATGATTGAGGAAATCTTGTCTAGAGTCGGTCAGAATTCATCAGCACATTTAGTTATGGCGAAATTAACTTGTCAAACATTTGAAAGACTTTCCAGAAATGCCTTAGTTTATAAAAGGCTTTCCTTTGATAGGTGGGGTATATCACATTGGGGAGATCGTAAGTTACGCCGTGTTTTCTTTAAAGCATTAAATGCGGGGAACCCAAATGCAATTTTACGCTACGGGTTAAGAACCTATTTTGACTCAACATATCCCAACATAGGATTTCGTGAATTAGAAAGAGCTTCTAACATGCAACATAAAGAAGCATGTTATGCTTACGGGTTAGTGATATTCGCTTCTTACCAAAGTGAGAAAAAGAACATCGGATTGCAGCTTTTAAATAAAACTTTCCCACAAGTGACGGATTCAGTAGTTGGGGTGAGAAATAAGGTTTTTAGATTATTACGGGGCTGTTGGACATTACGAAACCCTCGTCCTTTTGACAACATTACAACATGCTGCCTAGCTAATGGTCATAATGGTTATTTTTCACAAGACCAAGGATGGGAAGTCGTCTTAGTAAAACCAGAATGCATGACTTGTTTCTGGACTTATGAATTACGTGTCTTTATTTCCTTTGCTGAACAACTTGCGTATTAACTATATTTATCTTCAAAACTGTCCTGTATCATAGTATACTATATTTCATGTTATATGTAATATAGCGAAGTTGTAAGTTTGAAGAATATTTGTATGTGATATATTATTATAATCAGTTTTTCATATGGAATTGTAGTAGTTGAATTGTATATTAGCTACTAAGTATGAACTTAACGGGTAGGTAGTACCCGAATTTAAAATTATAAAACGCTAATATGAAGAAAAAACTTTTATAAATGAGTTCATATTATGCTACGAGATACTATTGACTACTCTTAATATTCTGTATGATTAAATTGTTTCATTTGACTATTTTGAAGGAAATGGCACCGACTACTCGACACACCTTGAATATGAGCGAAGAGGAATTTCGTTCCTTTCTTGCTTCAAACATAGCCGCAGTACAGGCCGCGCTACATACCAACAATAACTCTGAATCTAGCAATACAGCTAACGGCGCAAGAAATCGTGTAGGATGCTCCTACAAGGAATTCATTGCCTGCAAACCTTCAGAATTTGATGGGACCGAAGGACCAATCAGATTAAAACGATGGACCGAGAAAGTTGAATCAGTGTTGTCCATAAGTAAGTGTGCTGAAGGAGACAAAGTGAAGTACGCTACGCATACCTTCACAGGTATTGCGTTAACATGATGCAATACCGATCTAGAGCAAGTGGGACAAGATGCTGCTTACGCGCTACCGTGGTCAGCATTCAAGCACTTGATGAACGAGAAGTACCGTCCCAGAACCGAGGCCAATAAGCTCAAGTCAGAACTTAGAGGGTTACGAACACAGGGATTCGATATTACTTCGTACGAAAGACGATTCACAGAATTGTGCCTATTGTGTCCGAGAGCGTTCGAAGATGAGGAAGAGAAGATTGACGCGTTTGTGAAAGGGTTACCGGAGAGAATCCAAGAAGATATAAGTTCACACAAGCCTGCCTCCATACAAAAGGCATGTAGAACGGCTCACAAACTAGTGAACCAGATTGAGGGAAGAATTAAAGAACAGGCGGCCGAAGAGGCCAACGTGAAGCTAGTCAAAAGAAAGTGGGAGGAAAATGGTGATAAGAGTCACCAATACAACAACAACTATCCCAACAATCGCAACATCAATCGCAACTACAACAAACGGTACAACAACAACAACAACAACAACTACAACAATCATCCCAACAACAACAACAACAGCATCAACAACAACAATCAGAAGCAGCTATGCCAAAGGTGTGAAAAGTATCACTCGGGGTTTTGCACCAAATTTTGCAACAAGTGTAAAAGAAATGGTCATAGCGCGGCGAAGTGTGAGGTCTACGGACCAGGGGTTAACAAAACGACAGGAACAAATGGTGTCAGAATGAGTAATGGCGGATCAAGTAGTGTCGGAGCAAGTTATGCCAATGTAGTTTGTTATAAATGTGGAAAACCGGGCCACATTATTAGAAATTGCCCGAATCAGGAGAACACGAATGGACAAGGCCGCGGAAGAGTTTTCAATATTAATGCGGTAGAGGCACAGGAAGACCTGGAGCTTGTTACAGGTATGTTTCTTATTGACAATAAATCTGCTTACGTTTTATTTGATTCAGGTGCGGATAGAAGCTATATGAGTAGAGATTTTTGTGCTAAATTAAGTTGTCCATTGACGCCGTTGGATAGTAAATTTTTACTCGAATTAGCAAATGGTAAATTAATTTCAGCAGATTATATATGCCAGAATCGAGAAATTAAACTGTGTAGCGAAATATTTAAGATTGATTTGATACCAGTAGAGTTAGGGAGTTTTGATGTAATAGTTGGCATGGACTGGCTGAAGGAGATGAAAGCAGAGATCGTATGTTACAAAAATGCAATTTGCATTGTACGAGAAGAAGGAGAACCATTAATGGTGTACGGAGAAAAGGGCAACACGAAGCTACATCTTATTAGTAATTTGAAGGCACAAAAACTAATAAGAAAAGGTTGCTGTGCTGTTCTAGCACACGTCGAGAAAGTACAAACTGAAGAAAAGAGCAACAATGATGTTCCCGTCTCAAAAGAATTTCTTGATGTATTTCCGAAAAAATTACCGGGACTACCTCCACATCGATCTGTTGAATTTCAAATAGATCTTGCACCAGGAGCTGCACCAATAGTTCGTGCTCCTTACAGACTCGCACCCAGCGAGATGAAAGAACTGCAAAGCCAACTGCAAGAACTATTAGAACGTGGTTTCATTTGACCAAGCACATCACCATGGGGAGCTCCTATTTTGTTTGTCAAGAAGAAGGATGGTACATTTAGGTTATGTATTGACTACAGAGAGTTGAATAAACTTACCATCAAAAACTGTTATCCACTGCCGAGAATTGACGACTTATTTGAGATACTACAAGGCTCGTCGGTTTATTCGAAAATCGATTTACGTTCTGGATATCATCAAATGCGAGTAAAGGAGGATGATATTCCAAAAACTGCTTTTAGGACGCGTTATGGTCATTACGAGTTTATGGTTATGCCGTTTGGATTGACTAACGCACCAGCTGTGTTCATGGACCTTATGAACCGAGTGTGTGGGCCATATATTGACAAGTTTATCATTGTTTTCATCGATGACATACTTATTTACTCAAGGAATGATCAAGAGCACGAAGAACATTTGAGAAAAGTGCTAGAAGTATTGAGGAAAGAAAAACTGTACGCTAAGTTTTCAAAGTGTGCATTTTGGTTGGAAGAAGTTCAATTCCTCGGTCACATAGTGAACAAATAAGGTATCCAGGTGGACCCGGCAAAGATCGAAACCGTTGAAAAGTGGGAAACCCCAAAAACTCCGAAGCATATACGTCAATTTTTAGGATTGGCTGGTTACTACAGAAGATTCATCCAAGATTTCTCCAAAATAGCAAAACCCTTGACTGCATTAACGCATAAAGGAAAGAAATTTGAATGGAAGGATGAACAAGAGAAAGCGTTTCAGTTATTGAAGAAAAAGTTAACTACGGCACCTATATTGTCATTACCTGAAGGGAATGATGATTTTGTGATATATTGTGACGCCTCAAAGCAAGGTCTCGGTTATGTATTAATGCAACGAATGAAAGTAATTGCTTATGCGTCTAGACAATTGAAGATTCACGAACATAATTATACGACGCATGATTTGGAATTAGGCGCGATTGTTTTTGCATTAAAGACTTGGAGGCACTACTTATTTGGGGTCAAAAGTATTATATATACCGACCACAAAAGTCTTCAACACATATTTAATCAGAAACAACTGAATATGAGGCAACGTAGGTGGATTGAATTGTTGAATGATTACGACTTTGAGATTCGTTACCACCTGGGGAAGGCAAATGTGGTAGCCGACGCCTTGAGCAGAAAGGACAGAGAACCCATTCGTGTAAAATCTATGAATATAATGATTCACACTAACCTTACTACTCAAATAAAGGAGGCGCAACAAGGAGTTTTAAAAGGAGGTACTGTAGTGACCCGAACTTTTCCATGTTTATATATATTAATTGAGATTGATATTTACATGACTAAATGTTTCCAACGTGTTAAGCAATCAAACTTGTTAAGACTTGATTAAATGAAATAAGTTTCATATAGACAATTGATCACCCAAGTTGACCGGCGATTCACGAACGTTACAAAATTGTAAAAACTACATATTGTGGTATATATAGACATATATATATGGCTGACATGAGATTATGATGAGTAAGTATCTCACTAAGTATATTAACAATGTGTGATTTACATAAGAAATGAGATTACTAAGTTAAGAAACTCGAAATGATATATATAACGATTATCGTTATGATAACGTCTACTAAATATATATGTATCATATTAAGATATTGATACACTATATTTAACATGATAAAATGATATTTAAATATATCATTAAGTGTGTTAACAATGAACTACATATGTAAAAACAAGACTATTAACTCAAGAATTACGAAAAGAGATTTATATGTAACGATTATCGTTGTAACGATATTTTAATGTATATATCATATTAAGAGATATTCATACATCATAATATCATGATAATATAATAATTTAACATCTCATTTTATATAATAAACATTGGGTTAACAACATTAATTGAGAGCGTTAACCTAAGGGGGCGTTTGGTTCATGGATTTCAATTCCCAGGATTTGAAATCCCACGGGATTTGAAATCTTGGGATTTGAAATCCTATCTTCTATTTAGTTTGAGGTTTTAAAATCTCAAATTTTTAATGCGAACCCGAACGGGAACGCGATCGCAAAACAAAAACCCGAAATCGAAACGTGAATCCAAAACGAGAATGCGACTGTGATACGCGAAACCGAAACCGAAATGCGAACCCGAATGGAAAACGAAACGCGAACCCAAAACGCGTACCCGAAAAGCGAACCCAAAAAGCGAACCCGAAACGCGAACCCGAAAAGCGAAACCGAAACGCTGACCCGAAACGGGAACCCGAAAAATGAACCGAAACGTGAACCCGAATAGCGAACCCGAAACGGGAACCCGAAACCCGAAACGTAAATTTTAAACGTATAATCATAGATCATGGGATTTCAAATCCCTCATATATACAAAGGATTTTCAAATCCTTCATCTATGGGATTTCAAGGGATTTGAAATGCAAATCCCACGAAATCCCACAAAATCCCATGAACCAAACGCCCCCTAAAGGTTTCAAAACAACACTTACATGTAACGACTAACGATGACTTAACGATTCAGTTAAAATGTATATACATGTAGTGTTTTAATATGTATTCATACACTTTTGAAAGACTTCAAGACACTTATCAAAATACTTCTACTTAACAAAAATGCTTACAATTACATCCTCGTTCAGTTTCATCAACAATTCTACTCGTATGCACCTGTATTCGTACTCGTACAATACACAGCTTTTAGATGTATGTACTATTGGTATATACACTCCAATGATCAGCTCTTAGCAGCCCATGTGAGTCACCTAAAATATGTGGGAACCATCATTTGGCAACTAGCATGAAATATCTCATAAAATTACAAAAATTTTAGTAATCATTCATGACTTATTTACATGAAAACAAAATTACATATCCTTTATATCTAATCCATATATCAACGACTAAAAATACCTACAAACACTTTCATTCTTCAATTTTCTTCATCTAATTGATCTCTCTCAAGTTCCATCTTCAAGTTCTAAGTGTTCTTCATAAATTCCGTAAGTATAGTTTCATAAAAATCAAGAATACTTCCAAGTTTGCAAGTCTACTTTCAAGCTTTCTAATCCATTCCAAGTAATCATCTAAGATCAAGGAACCTTTGTTATTTACAGTAGGTTATCTTTCTAATTCAAGGTAATATCCATATTCAAACTTTGATTCAATTTCTACAACTATAACAATCTTATTTCGAGTGAAAATCTTACTTGAACCGTTTTCGTGTCATGATTCTGTTTCAAGAACTTTCAAGCCATCCAAGGATCCTTTGAAGCTAGATCCATTTTTTTCATTTCCAGTGGTTTTATCCAGAAAACTTGAGGTAGTAATGATGTTCATAACATCATTCGATTCATACATATAAAGCTATCTTATTCGAAGGTTTAAACTTGTAATCACTAGAACATAGTTTAGTTAATTCTAAACTTGTTCGCAAACAAAAGTTAATCTTTCTAACTTGACTTTTAAAATTAACTAAACACATGTTCTATATCTATATGATATGCTAACTTAATGATTTAAAACCTGGAAACACGATGAACACCATAAAATCGAATATACGCCGTCGTAGTGAAACCGGGGGGCTGTTTTGGTTTGGATAATTAAAAACTATGATAAACTTTGATTTAAAAGTTGTTCTTATGGGAAAATGATTTTTCATATGAACATGAAACTATATCCAAAAATCTTGGTTAAACTCAAAGTGAAAGTATGTTTTTCAAAATGGTCATCAAGATGTCGTTCTTTCGACGGAAATGACTACCTCTTTTAGTAATTGACATGTAACTTAAATTTCCGTCTATAAAGCTATACTTTTTCTGTTTGGATTCTTAAATTAGAGTTTAATATGAAACCATAGCAATTTGATTCACTCAAAACGGATTTAAAATGAAGAAGTTATGGGTAAAACAAGATTGGATATTTTTTGATCTTTTTAGCTACGGGAAATGTTTAACAAATCTATACAAATCATATCCTAGCTAACTTATATTGTATTATACATGTATTCTAATATATTATGTAATCTTGGGATACCATAGACACGTATGCAAATGTTTTGACATATCATATCGACCCATGTATATATATTATTTGGAACAACCATAGACACTCTATATGCAGTAATGTTGGAGTTAGCTATACAGGGTTGAGGTTGATTCCAAAAATATATATACTTTGAGTTGTGATCTAGCCTGAGATATGTATACACTGGGTCGTGGATTGATTTAATATAATATATATCGATTTATTTCTGTACATCTAACTGTGGATAACTAGTTGTAGGTTACTAACGAGGACAGCTGACTTAATACACTCAAATCTTTAAAACATAATAATAATGGTTGTAATTATATTTTGATCATACTTTGATATATATGTACATATTTGTATAGGTTCGTGAATCGATCCGTGGCCAAGTCTTATTTTCGAGGAAGGAAATATCTGTGAAAGTGAGTTATAGTCCCACTTTTAAAATCTAATATTTTTGGGATGAGAATACATGCAGATTTTATAAATGATTTACAAAATAGACACAAGTACGTGAAACTACATTCTATGGTAAGATTATCGAAATCGAATATGCCCCTTTTTATTAAGTCTGGTAATCTAAGAATTAGGGAACAGACACCCTAATTGACGCGAATCCTAAAGATAGATCTATTGGGCCTAACAAACCCCATCCAAAGTACTGGATGCTTTAGTACTTCGAAATTTATATCATATCCGAAGGGTGTCCCGGAATGATGGGGATATTCTTATATATGCATCTTGTTAATGTCGGTTACCAGGTGTTCACCATATGAATGATTTTTATCTCTATGTATGGGATGTGTATTGAAATATGAAATCTTGTGGTCTATTGTTACGATTTGATATATATATGTTAAACCTATAACTCACCAACATTTTTGTTGACGTTTAAAGCATGTTTATTCTCAGGTGAATACTAAGAGCTTCCGGTGTTGCATAATAAAATAAGGACAAGATTTGGAGTCCATGTTTGTATGATATTGTGTAAAAACTGCATTCAAGAAACATATGTCGATGTAATATATTTCTATTGTAAACCATTATATAATGGTCGTGTGTAAACAGTATATTTTAGATTATCATTATTTGATAATCTACGTAATATTTTTAAAACCTTTATTGATAAAATAAAGGTTATAGTTGTTTTAAAAATGAATGCAGTCTTTGAAAAACGTCTCATATAGAGGTCAAAACCTCACAACAAAATCAATTAATATGGAACGTTTATAATCAATATGAATGGGACATTTCAATTACTACCTCAGGTTTTGTGGATAAACCTACTGGAAATGAGAAAAATAGATCTAGCTTCAAAGGATCCTTGGATAGCTTGAAAGTTCTTGAAGTAGAATCATGACACGAAAACAAATTCAAGTAAGATTTTCACTCGAAATAAGATTGTTAAATTTATAGAAATTGAATCAAAGTTTGAATATGAGTATTACCTTGTATTAGAAAGATATCTTACTGTAAATAATAAAGATTTCTTGAGGTTGGATGATCACTCAAAGTGAATTTGCAAGATTTGAAGTAAGCTAGCAAACTTGGAAGTGTTGTTGGTGTGTTCTTGAGTAGTTGTTTTATAACTTGGTTTATGTATGGATTTATGAACTAGATTGAGCTATATTTTGATGAAGATGATGAAGAACACCTAGAACAATGGAAGAACACTTGAGAGAGAGTAGTTTGATGCATGTAAGTTGCAAAATGAAAGTGTTTGTGTACACCCATTCTCACGTGAATTATGTTACATCATATAGGCTCCATTAGTTTGTTATTTTGTGAGATATTTCATGCTAGATGTTAAATGATGGTTCCCACATGGTTAGGTGACTCACATGGGCTGCTAAGAGCTGATCATTGGAGTGTATATACCAATAGTAAATACATTTAGAAGCTGTGTATTGTATGAGTATAAATACGAGTGTATACGAGTAGAATTGTTGATGAAAATGAATGAGGATGTAAATGCAAGCATTTTTGTTAAGTAGAAGTACTTTGATAAGTGTCTTGAAGTCTTTCAAAAGTGTATGAATACATATTAAAACACTACATGTATATACATTTTAACTGAGTCGTTAAGTCATCGTTAGTCGTTACATGTAAGTGTTGTTTTGAAACCTTTATGTTAACGATCTTGTTAAATGTTGTTAACCCATTGTTTATTATATCTAAAGAGATGTTAAATTATTACATTATCATAATATTATGATGTATTAATATATCTTAATATGATATATATACATTTAAATATTGTTACAACAATAATCGTTACATGTATGTCTCGTTTCGAAATCCTTAAGTTAGTAGTCTTGTTTTTTCATATGTAGTTCATTGTTAATATACTTAATGAGATACATACTTATCATAATATCATGTTAACTATTTATATATATATCCATATATATGTCATCATATAGTTTTTACAAGTTTAACGTTCGTGAATCGCCGGTCAACTTGGGTGGTCAATTGTCTATATGAAACCTATTTCAATTAATGAAGTCTTAACAAGTTTGATTGCTTAACATGTTGGAAACACTTAATCATGTAAATATCAATTTTATTTAATATATATAAACATGAAAAAGTTCGGGTCACTACAGTAATAACATGACCTAATCCTTCCCGACCAGCTTTCATTAACGCTTCCATTGAATCAGTCATTTCAATTTCTGAACCAAAAAGACATCCCAAATTAGAATCAGGACTAGATGGAGGGCTAGATAACGAATCATCACTAGAAGTAGTTCCTTCTTGGAAATCTAACTTCTTAACTATTTTCGAATCCTTAGAAAGTTTAAATAATATATCAGGATTTGACAACGTTCTTTGTAAGACCGGTTTCTTGGATCGAGTAATCATTTGATCTAGAATCATAAAAAGAAATGTTTTAGGAGAAAATCTTTTAAGCCTTAAAGGATTTATATATTTAGATTTTCTATTTAAGAAGTATCTTAGAGTATAAGTAGATTTTAAATTATTAAATACATTAAATATTAGTGACGTAATTAATAATATAAATATTAAATAACAACTTTTATCGCATAACAACGAATAATCAAACATACACGGCCTATTGAATCTTTCAATACTTAAGTGACCCGTCAGCGTCTAGGTTTGGGCAGGAGCCTTTAAATCGGAACCCCAGCAACCCTCTCCTAAAGGAAGACAGTCATCACCCGATTTCAAGAAATATCAATAACCAAAGTATATCCAATTTCCGTATTTACCATGCCAATCCCCGACAGCGGTGCCAAAAAGTTGATGTGTTGAAAGTGTGTACAGTAGTGCTTAGCTTAATCTTCAACTTTTAAATTTATAAAACCTTTTAATTATTCCACTTTAACACCCTAACGAGCAACAAAACCTGATCAGAGGTAGTATGTAAGGTTATCGTCCCATGAGACAGGTGGTGTCGATAAGAGTTGTTTTTATTATTTAATTCTTATTAAAGAATTAAAGATATATTTTTATGTCTTTTATAGGATAGATTTCTCTTAGGAAAGAGTTTGCTTTTTAAAAGATAAACATAATAACATAAGGAATTGGAGATTTAAAAATAAAGATAAAGATATAAATAAGTATACAAGTGATTATACAAGTGATTACATGGACAATCAATTCATACGGGATTCATATTAAATAAGTTTCATGACTTATATTATCACAAAGTAGAATAACAATCATAGACCAATTATTCTCCCTTAATAGGTTAAACTAAGTGTTGCATATCAATCAATAAGTAGGATTTAAAGCATATGCTAGATATGTGATGTGCATAACTAACATCTTAATTCTTCATGTTCAATTCAATTACATGATACATACCAATCTTGTGATGAGGATCAATATGCAAATAGACTGACAAATTATATAAGCTATTTAACACCAAGTAGATCAACTCAAGTTACTAGCTGAAAGCCAATTACTACTAAGTTTTCATGCAATCATTAATTAAACAAATCCAAACGAAGGATCTTCGATTAAACCTAACAATATCAACCTCTATTATATAAACATAATTCAAATCAAATAAGTTTATCACTATTAAACTCTTTAACTTAGTTGCATGCAATTCAATTTAACAAGTTTGATGGACTAGATCTAAACAAGTAACATGAATCAAATAATAGATTTATCAGATCAAGGACTAATCAACCTTAAAATCATGTTATTTAAACATTAAGCATGGCAAACAAGTGTAATCAAGCAAAACAGATTCAAAACAGTTTAAAGATCATCACAGAAACTCAACCATACAGATATGGAAAAGAACCAGAAACTGCACAGGACGAAGCACGAAGCCGGCGGCTTCCTTCACACCAAGCCGGCGGCTTGAGTGTGAAGCCGGCGGATTCATCTGAATTCCAAATGAAGTTTGACTTTCGTCTACGTAATCACTATGAACGTTTAGTTCATGATAAAAGACGAACAGAAACAATTACAGAAAATAAAATAGACAAAACAATAAATTAAACATAGAATCATACCTTGTAAAGAAGGTAGATGTAAAATTACTTGAATAAAATATTGAATCTTGATTAAAAAAGAGTAAATCTAACCTAAGGGTTTAGAGAAAATCCCTAAAAAATGAACTATCTACTTCTACAAACTTCTGAATTTTTGAACATATGAAAACTGAGACCAGGGGCTTCAATTTATAGTATTCTGGGGCGGTTTGCCAAGCCGGAGGCTTCATTGGGAAGCCGACGGCTTGCCTTTAGTCGGTGACTCCTCGTGCAAGTTAAACTTGATTAGCAAGTCAATCCTTATAACCGTCATACTGAAGCCGGCGGCTTCATAGCCATGCCGGCGGCTTCACTTGATTCGCCGGATCTTTCTGATTTTATCTTGATTTTGTTTCCATTTTTACTTGAACTTGATCAATAAGTTGAGAAAACGTGTAAACCAGGCCGGCGGCTTTAATGGGAAGCCGGCGGCTTCCTTTGCCTTTTTCTTGATCAATAAGTTCTTTCAATTATTATCGATTCTAGAATATTCTGGTATTTTTCCTTCAAAGCTGGCGGCTTCCTTAGAACCATGCCAGCAGCTTCATACAGCCGATCTGCAATTTTCTTCATTTTTTATCCTGTTTAATACATAATTTGGACATAATCATTAGAAATATATTTTTCCTATTTTTACCCATTTTAGTGTGTTTTGGTATCAAAATGACTCAAAAATACTAAGATAACTCCTCAAAATGTTATCAAAAAACTGTATAATTTAGGAGTTATCACATACCCCTTAAGCTGCACAGGGACAAACTCCGAGTCTCAAGTGGCATAGTTTAGTTTGGTTACTAATACTATTTTAATGGTGACAGTAGTAAAACATTGGTTTGTTTTAAACGCTTGTACACCGCGCAAGACGGAGACTTGCACAGACTAGACTATAAAATACAAGTTTGGTTTACTTGTTTAAATAACCCGGACATTGGCATGGCCGGAAGACTCTTGAGTATAGACATTGGTTTGTCTATAGTACGGGTAATTTGCATTGGATTGTATACGCGTACATACTTATAAAATTTTTTATAAAAGTCTTGAGTATAAACTTATAAGCATTGGTTTGCTTACTTTTGCGTACAACATTGGATTGTTGGCGCAAGAATAAAAAGATCATGAAACGATTGAAGGGTCGCTCCCGTCATGAAGTCATGGCATTTATTCTACATAAGAGTTATTGAATGCATATTATTGTAACAAATCATTATAACCGCCATAGTGATTTCGTAAAAACACAATAAATGCGCCTTAACGAAAAAAGTTATCGAAATTATATTCAATAGCTAACATATTGCGGTTGGAGAATATAAAGTTAACCGCTTAGCATAAAAGCGGGGCATATACAAAAATTTGACCTAATATATGCCAATATAAGCTAAAAAAAAGGGGGTGGCATTGGCTGGAACATTTTCCCTACACTAAGGAGAGTATGCCATCCTCGCCCGCAGCGATCAGACGCATACTCCGCTGTAAACAGAAAAAGAAAAATATAATATAGGGATGCGAAACTTCCGAGGCTGCAAGGCCCATCCCTCGCCGGAAAAAAACAAGCCACCAAGGATGGTTGAAAGTATCCACCCAAGGTAGCTTAATAAACTCAATTGAGTTTTTCAGTAATTATCTCCTGCGCGGAGATAGTAGGATCGTTAATGAGAAATTGAAGACGGGGGATCAAGATTTTTTGAAGTTGGGAACAAGCTTCCTCACATTTTTCCTTGGCTCCATCAACGAGCAACTCAACAATGTTGGGGGGAATCACGGGGGGAACATACAGTTCCTGGCGAATAACATTCCAAAACAGGGTTCGCTCATACGCACATGCAGCAACCATGGTTGCACCAAATTGCTGCTCGACGGCTTTGCAGTCGAGAGCATGCTGGACAAGGTTAGGTAAACCCTTGCGGAGAATGTCATACTCCGCCTTTAAAGTGTCATGTTTCGCGACCCATGACTTCTGTGACGCAATCCAGTCACTAAAGCTTTCGTTTAAAATGATGACGTGGTTCTCTGACTCTTTGAGCTTTGTATACAGCAATGTAATCTCCTACTCCATAAACCGCTTCTCCGCAATATGCCAATCCTCCTCCTGTTGCCTTTTATACATCATAACATTAATTCGCTCTTCTGCCTGCTTGTGCGCGGTTACTGCAACCGCAAGCTTAGCAGTTAGTTTTGCGTTTTCTTGCTGCAAGGAAGTCTCTGTGGATGACGGCGGTGGTGGATGAGCAAGCGCATTAGATTTAAGCTGCAAACGGTTGAGGTCCTTAGCAAAGTTGAACAATGTAGATTGTGTGTCCATATACAGTTCCTCAGTAGGAGAAAGTGTAGAAAGCTTCTGCATCAATTGCTGGGGGGGCGCATGAGTGTAGAAAAGAAAACTGTTGGGAAAATGCTGGTAGAGAAACCTTCAGGAGTTCATCGATACTTGGAATCAGTAGAGAAAAATCTTCTGGGTTTGGACACACACGCTTTGAAGGATGAGCTGCACCGCTTGGACCTGCAAAGGCAATAAGCATGGTGTATAAATATCTTAACATCAAAATTCAACTGAAAGGTTGTCGGATGAAATTCATACCTTCGTCTGGTAACCTTTTTTGTTTACCTAACCCTCTTGAACTGGGAGTCTGGTATAATGAAGGTAGTGAATCTGAACGACTAGCTGGCGAACTTTTCTGGTTACCAGAATCAATGGTCGGATTCGGTGTGTAAGATTCCAACTTCATCCGCAAAGATAATAATCAAAACAACAAGTTAGTGAAAAATACAATTTGTAACTAGGGTTACATCATGCAGAGCGTAAGAGTATGAGATATACCTTTTTAAGCTTTTTTCAGAGAAGATGAAAATGGCAGAGTGATTTAAAAAGGAAAAAGATTATGAGATATGAAAAAGCCAAAAGGCTATTTATAAAGAAAATACGGGAGTCAAAAAGTAACGCAGGTATAATGATAGCCGTACACGTGTATCAATCTCAAGTTAAGTACCTTGTTAAGAGGTCCGGTGCACGTTAGCATTAACAGGCGGTTGCATAATTACAATCATTACCTTTTCGGTACACAGTGATAGTTGTCACCTCGGGTGCAGGAATTGCAGCCGAAAAGACAGTTTGGTGACTGCACGCATACATTGCATTTAATGCACACACAGTATCCGGTTACGCATATATATTTAAATAACCTCACAATCTGTCCGATTATATTTGATGTCCAACTAGGATTTATATTAGCACTATTGAGTATGCTAATCTGATTTAAAGTGGTCGTTAAGGTTCATTGTGTATACATCTTTTCTTACTAGTTCGACGTCATACACTATATTTCATTGTATATAACATCGAACTGGGGGGACTTAATGATACGCATATCCACAAAATTGTGCGGATGCGCATCTAAAACCGTACACAAAGGCGTATGGCACGCGTATAGTCGCACCTTGTGCGCCTATACCATCTGATGCGAGTTTCGTATACTTGCATAAGGGTCTGGTACATTCTAGAAGAATGTACGGTATAATCAATTCGAATTCTTTTCCTTAAATAACAAAAGTTAGTTGGGACAAGATCACATTTAATTAGGGAACAGATTCTACCTAAACCCTAATTCGTGAGCCTATAAATACATAGGTCATAAACCCTAATATGGGGACATTCATTCTTTTACTCATACGTAAACCACATCATACAAATCTCCATCGTACGAATAAAGCTTCTTACGATCTTAAAGACTTTCAGGTATGTCTCGAACTATAAAACCTTCATGTCTTAGGGCCACTCAACCTTGTATGCTAGGTTGTTGGTGGACTCTCAAATTAGCCACCCTGTCGAAATCGAAACGATGCCGATATGGGTTATCCACGACTACGTGTCGGAGGTCCGATTGTTGTTAGTCCTTAAAAACCTTTATGCACTCAAGCATAGGTTCATCTTGACCCCGTGAAAATATGCTTGATCAGAATAGACAAGTATGTCGTCAATGAACACAATTACCGACTTGTCTAACATAGGTTGGCACACTCGGTTCATAAGATCCATGAATGCCGCCGGTGCATTCGTAACACCAAAAGGCATAACTACAAATTCAAAATGCCCATAACGCGTTCGAAATACCGTTTTCTCAATATCTTCCTCACGGACCCGCATTTAATGATAGCCGGACCGTAAGTCAATTTTATAAAAATACGTCGCACCTTGGAGTTGGTCAAACAAATCGTCAATCCGAGGCAATGAAAAACGATTCTTAATCATCACTTTGTTCAACTCCCGATAATCGATGCACATCCGCATACTACCATCCTTCTTCTTCACGAATAAAACCAGAGCACCCCATGGCGAAGTACTCGGTCGGATAAAACCCTTTTCAAGCAACTCTTGGATTTGATTTAAAAAATCTTGCATTTCCGTTAGTGCGGAACGATAAGGAGTTTTAGCAATGGGAGTAGCCCCCGGAACCAACTCAATGCGAAATTCAACTTGTCTTTCTGCCGGAACACCCGGTAATTCATCCGGAAAAACGTCTTCAAATTCATTAACCACCGGAATTTCATGAATGGATGGCGGCTCTTCACGAGTATCAACTACATGAGCAAGAAAAGCCATGCCACCACCACTAAGGAAATGACGTGCCCGTGCATAAGTGCATAATAACACAAGTCTACTACGTTTCTCGCCATGAATAATTAACCCTCCCCTACTTGGGGTCTTCATATGAATAGACTTTTCATGACATGCAATATCGGCTCTATAACGATCGAGCCAATCCATACCAACAACAATATCAAACTCACCCAAGGTCATCGGGATAAGATTGATTTTAAAAGTTTTGGAACCAAACACAACATTACAATCATTACACACATCAACCCCTAGCACCGTCTTACCATCCGCTATTTCGACTTCTACCGGATGACTTAACTTAGCTAGCGGTTTATTAACCTTACGTACAAATCGAGGCAACACAAACGATAAATTAGCACCGCTATCAAATAGTATCCTTGCCGGATTAGAGTTAACCTTGAAAGTACCTGAGACAGCTTCGTTGGATTGGTCGGCCTCATCATTAGTCATTAAATAATTTTGCCCCCTAGCCGTACCCGCCGCTTTCTCCAACTTCTTAACATGATCACCCCGTAACTCGGGACATTCCGTTCTTCGGTGCCCTTCTTTGTTACAATTAAAACAAGTGAGTTTGTTTGTAGAGGGTTGGTTCGGACAATCACGAGCCATGTGCCCCTTTTGTCCAAAATTGTAGCACGAATAAGAAAAACCCCCGGAAGCACTCTTCTTCACACTACCAACACTTTTGGAACCCTTCTTGTTCTTTTTACTTGAAAAGTTCGATTGACTCGAACCCTCAAATTTTCTTTTGCCAAAAGTAAAGCCACTCTTTCTCAAGACGAGCGCCTCAAAATCTTTGGCCATATCGAACAACTCATCAAAAGTCTTCACCGTGGTTACATTAATCTTCTCTTGATAGTTGTCTTTTAAAATTCGATAGAAGTCTTCCTTCAACATTTTATCATTCCCGACATACTCCGGGCAAAATTGGGTCTTTGACAAGAAAACGGATTTGAGAGTGTTCAAATCCATCGACCCTTGTCTCAAGGCACGCAACTCGACCTTAAGTCTAGTAAGATCGGCCGAAGTTCGGTACTCTTTGAAAACTTCCGCCTTGAATTCATCCCAAGTGAATTCCATGCGTTGCTCTTCACCGTAAAGTTGAATTTTCGCGTCCCACCACAACTTGGCATCGTCCCTTAACATGCTACACCCGTACCTTGTCATCTTATCGAGAGGGCATTCACAAGTACGGAAATCCCCCTCCATATCGGAGATCCAACGGGCATCTTAAGTGGGTCCCGTTCACCTTCAAAGGTGGGAGGTTGAGAATCCTTGAAATTCTTATAAAAGAAGTCCCGCCTTCCAACATTATCTTCTTGTAGAACAACCTTCACTTGTTCCTTAATTAGATTGACTACTTGCTCGTCAATCGTATCTAGAAACATCTTCTTAACGTCCTCAAGGAAGTCTGTGTGATGCCTTTTCAAAATGGTCTCAACCTTGGCCGTAAACTTGGAGTCCCCGCTCGTACCTCCTTCATTGGTATCATGTTCGTTTCTCATCTTCATTCTATAAAACAGAAATAAGTTAAACCATAAAATGAAAAGACATAACACATATATATACAAATACACCTCACCGCCCCATCTTGCTCAACAATCATCGTACATCGTGTGTTTGACACGATTTGAACCAGTAACAATGGTAGCTAATCATTGTTACGCGAGCACGTCGCATTAACTTGCTAGTACAACGTCTATCTCGCTTGATGATTGCAAACACAACACAAAACAATTAGCGCATAGTTAGTTCACCTAAACCTAGGCACTAACCAATCCCCGGTCTATCCCGTCTCCTACAAGTCCCGCATAGTTAGTTCACCTATCTCAAGTCGCCTAAATCCCTTAGACCATGATCTGATACCACTTGTATCAACCCAACCCAATATTCATCCGAAAACAGACCAAGAATTTTATTTTGTTTTACAGAGGGGTGCGCATCGCGCAACACCCCTTGTGCGCGACGTGCACAAGCTGCTTCAGCTTCTGTCAGGATATTGCATTTTTCATTTAATGATCTCCCACTTCCCGACATATTTATACGAAACGCTTTTCACAACACATCAATATAAGTAGAACTAACACGTTTCAATAAGAAAACTAGTTTTACGACACTGGGCCCACATATGGCCGTATTACGAGTTTCGTACAAAATATAAGTTTCGACCACATTAGTTTAAATTCCAAACGACACTTTGAGCATGGTGTTTGGGGGTTAAACTACCCAAATCTTGGTCGAAGTTCCAAAAGCTAAACCCTCGAGAGCCACTACTAATCCAAACGGATACCTTTTCCCTTGTCCACGCCGGAGCCTAAAAAGGTAATCAACGAGAGGGTAAGCTAACGCTTAGTGATGCAATAATTATACACATACATATATAATATACCTACTTGCAAACACTTACACAAATACCTCATACACGATAGCATTTTAAATTAGCATACCATCTCAAAGTACAATGCTAAATCCACGATATCACGAGCTAGCACAAACGATAGCATATAACACGAACGATATAATATGCTATACTACAACACATAACCATGGTTAACCAATCGTACAAGGAATGGTACTTAAATTTCCCATCAGTGTTCATAACAACCATTAGAGTACTTAACACGTCGTACACTAATCCCACGGGTGGAATCTTAACACGTCGATGCTTCACCCCGGGTGGCGTCTTAACACGTCGATACTTCACCCGTGATAGTTCTTGGAGTGGCATCTTAACACATCGATACTTCACACCGAGTGGTGTCTTAACACATCGACACTTCACCCGTCATACATCTTACTTGGAGTGGTGTCTTAGCACATCGACACTTCACTCACTACGTGAACGTGGTGTCTTAGCACATCGACACTTCACATCTCACGCTACACAAATAAATACATTATATACCTACGCATATAATTATCCACTCACCTTAACGATTCGGTGACGATTTTATACTTCTGCAAGCTTCAAAGCAAAGTACCTAATACAATAAGTACTCAATCAACACACAAACTAGTTGGACCAACCACCAACAATTTACTCATGCGATTTTAATGGCCTACTTGCATTAAATGACTCATTTATATCAAAACCGCCCATTTAAGGTCAAGACCATCATAAATCACTAAAAGCTAGTGATTAAGGTCCAACAACACCAACTAATACACAATTAGGGTATTTCATACTCGTCTTTCCCAACTAGGTCATTTATTACCCATTTAACCATGTTAAAGTTAACACACCCATTTCGGGTCATCCACTAACCCAATTAACACCCATTTGCTTAATAACTAGGTGGCCTAGTAATTAACTAACCTTTTAAGACTCATAACCACCAATTTACACTTTGAAACCCTAGGTTAGTTACTATTGAGTCCTCATGACTCAATCTTACCCAAGAACACCCAAAATCACCATATATGGGTTTTATGTTCACTATTTACCCAAACCCTAACCCTTATATAAATCAAAGTAAGGAAATCAAAGTTAGAGCATACCACTACACTCAATACGTAGCTAGTGATTAGATGAACAACTTTAATACACGCGTTTTGGCCCGAAATCAACTTCTTCCTCCTTGATTTGAGCTTTCTCTCTCTCAAAGTGTTTCTCACTCTAGAACTTTAATTTGGGAGAGATGATGTGGTTGGTGATAAGGTTGAATGTGTTTCAACCACCACCCAACTGGCCATTACAGCCCCAAACTCGTTCTCATGTGAAAAGACAACAATGCCCTTCATTTAACTTATATTTAAAAAGCAGGAATCTGTGCACAGGAGCAGTGCGCGGCGCGCACACTTACCCCTGTGCGGCGCACACCAAGGTCTGGACAGTTTCTGACCTCTGTTTAAATACACAATGACACCCACACTCTATGTACCATATTTACACTGCTGTACAATAATAATTTGGGTCTTACAACTCTCCCCCACTTGAATCGGAGCGCGTCCTCGCGATCCAAGCCGTATGACAAGATGGAAAATAAACTAACACAAATTCTTCGGGCTCCTAAGTAAACTCGGAACCTTTACTACGAAGCCATTGAACCTTAAAAGTTCTCACCTCTTTATTTCTCAACCTTTTGACCTTCTCATCGAGTATAGCAATCGGCTCCTCAATATACTCTAACTTATTGTTTAGCTCAATCTCCTCTAACGGCACCCATGAAGAATCATCAGCAAGACACTTACGGAGATGGGAAACATGAAATGTATTATGGATCCCCGCAAGCTCTTCGGGTAATTCCAAACGATATGCAACTTCACCAACACGAGATAAAATTTTAAATGGTCCAATAAACCGAGGAGCTAACTTTCCCCGTTTTCGAAACCGAATAATGCCCTTCCATGGTGAAACCTTAAGCATCACCATGTCACCTTCTTGAAACTCAATCGGTCGCCTACGTTTGTCAGCATACGACTTTTGTCTATCTTGAGCCACTTTCAAATGAGTCCGGATCATCTCAATCTTACTATTCGTCTTTAAAACCAAATCGGTACTCTTGATTTCCCTTTGTCCTACTTCACCCCAACAAATCAGAGTTCGACACCTCCGCCCATAAAGCGTCTCATAAGGTGGCATCCCGATACTAGTATGATAACTATTACTGTACGAGAATTCCACCAAAGGCAAGTGCTCATCCCAACTACCACCGAAATCGATAATACACGTGCGTAACATATCCTCCAATGTTTGATTCATACGTTCGGTTTGACCGTCCATTTGAGGATGGTACGCCGTGCTCAATCTCAATTGTGTACCCATATCTTCATGAAACTTTTCCCAAACCGAGATGGAAACGAGTATCCTGATCCGAAACAATAGATATAGGAACCCCGTGTCTCGATATCACCTCCTTGATAAACAACCTCGACAAAGCCTCCGACGATATCGTTTCCCGAATGGGAAGAAATAAAGAACTTTTTGCCAATCGATCAACTATCACCCAAATCGTATCAAATTGGGTTCTCGCCATCTTTGGTAACTTGGTAATGAAATCCATGGTAATGTGCTCCCATTTCCATTTCGAAATTTCTAACGGTTGTAACATACCATACGGCTTTTGATGCTCGGCCTTAACTTGCAAACACGTGACGCATTGCTCAACATACTTAACAACACCACGTTTCATGCCCGGCCACCAATACTCTTTCTTCAAATCAAGATACATTTTTGTCGCGCCCGGATGAATGGAATACTTTGACTTATGTGCTTCATCAAGTAGCACACGTCGGAAATCCCCCAATCTAGGCACCCACACTCTTCCTTGAAAAGACAACAAACCATGCGGGCCTAAAGTAATAGACTCCGTTTGCCCTACGATTCGTTCTTCATGCTTATTATTAACAAAAGCTTCAATTTGAATATCACCATGCTTTACAAGAAAATCGTTTGTAATAATCATGCGTAACGATCCTACTCGTATCGCCGGGTGTTGACTTTTTTGACTTAATGCATCCGCGACTACATTTGCCTTGCCCGGATGATATAAGATTTAACAATCATAGTCTTTTACCACATCCATCCATCTACGTTAACAATAATTCAAATCTCGTTGATCAAAAAGATGTTTCAAACTCTTATGATCCGAATAAATCGTACACTTAGCACCATACAAGTAATGGCGCCAAATTTTCAACTCATGCACAACCGCCGTCAACTCAAGATCATGAGTTGGATATCTCATTTTGTGTTCCTTTAATTGTCGAGAGGCTTAAGCGATAACTTTACCTCTTTGCATTAGAACACACCTGAGCCCATTTATTGAAGCATCACAATAAACCGTCATGTCTTCTACACCTTTCGGTAACACCAAGACCGGAGCTTGACACAATTTCTCTTTTAACAATTGAAAAGCAATTTCTTGCTCGTTCTCCCAATTGAATCTCACATTCTTCCTCGTCAACTTCGTCAATGGAGAAGCGATCTTACAAAAGTCTTGGATAAACCGACGATAATAACCAGCCAATTCGAGAAAACTTCGGATTTCCGTAGGCGTAGTCGGTCGTTCCCAAATCTTCACCATCTCTATCTTCCCCGAATCCACTTAAATACCTTCCTTGTTCACAATATGGCCAAGGAATTGCACTTCCCTTAGCCAAAATTCACATTTGGAAAGTTTAGCATACAATTTCTCCTTCCGCAACGTCTTCAATACTTAGCGAAAATAACGTTCATGTTCCTTCATACTTTTTGAATAGATAAGTATGTCGTCAATGAACACAATTACCGACTTGTCCAAGATAGATTGGCACACTCGGTTCATAAGATCCATGAATGCCGCCGGTGCATTCGTAAGACTAAAAGGCATAACTACAAATTCAAAATGCCCATAACGCGTTCGAAAGGCCGTTTTCTCAATATCTTCCTCACAGACCCGCATTTGGTGATAGCCGGACTGTAAGTCAATTTTAGAAAAATACGTCGCACCTTGGAGTTGGTAAACAAATCGTCAATCCGAGGCAATGGATAACGATTCTTAATCGTCACTTTGTTCAACTCCCGATAATCGATGCACATCCGCATACTACCATCCTTCTTCTTCACGAATAAAACCGGAGCACCCCATGGCGAAGCACTCGGTCGGATAAAACCCTTTTCAAGCAACTCTTGGATTTGATTTAATAACTCTTGCATTTCCGTTGGTGCGAAACGATAAGGAGTTTTAGCAATGGGATTAGCCCCAGGAACCAACTCAATGCGAAATTCAACTTGTCTTTTCGCCGGAACACCTGGTAATTCATCCGAAAAAACGTCTTCAAATTCATTAACCACCAGAATTTCACGAATGAATGGTGGCTCTTCACGAGTATCAACTACATGAGCAAGAAAATCCATGCCACCACCACTAAGGAAACGACATGCCAGTGCATAAGTGCATAATGACATAAGTCTTCTACGTTTCTCGCCATGAATAATTAACTCTCCCCCACTTGGGGTCTTCACACGAATAGACTTTTCATGACATGCAATATCGGCTCTATAACGATCGAGCCAATCCATACCAACAACAATATCAAACTTACCCAAGGTCATCGGGATAAGATTGATTTTAAAAGTTTCAGAACCAAACGCAACATTACAATCATTACACACATCAACCCCTAGCACCGTCTTACCATCCGCTATTTCGACTTCTACCGGATGACTTAACTTAGCTAGCAGTTTGTTAAGCTTACGCACAAATCGAGGCGACACAAACGATAAATTAGCACCGCTATCAAATAGTATCCTTGCCGGATTAGAGTTAACCATGAAAGTACCTGAGACAACTTCGTTGGATTGCTTGGCCTCATCATTAGTCATTAAATAATTTTGCCCCCGAGCCGTACCCGCCGCTTTCTCCAACTTTTAACATGATCACCCCGCAACTCGGGACATTCCGTCCTTCGGTGCCCTTCTTTGTTACAATTAAAACAAGTGAGTTTGTCTGTAGAGGGTTGGTTTGGACAATCACGAGCCATGTACCCCTTTTGTCCACAATTGTAGCACGAATAAGAAAAACCCCCAGAAGCACTCTTCTTCACACTACCAACACTTTCAGAACCCTACTTGTTCTTCTTGCTTGAAAAGTTCGATTGACTCGAACCCTCAAATTTTCTTTTGCCAAAAGTAAAGCCACTCTTTCTCAATACGAGCGCCTCAAAACCTTAGGCCATATCGAACAACTCATCAAAAGTCTTCACCGTGGTTACACTAATCTTCTCTTGATAGTTATCATTTAAAATTCGATAGAAGTCTTCCTTCAACATTTTATCATTCCCGACATACTCCGGGCAAAATTGGGTCTTTGATAAGAAAACGGATTTGAGAGTGTTCAAATCCATCGACCCTTGTCTCAAGGCACGCAACTCGTCCTTAAGTCTAGTAAGATCGGTCGAAGTTCGGTACTCTTTAAAAAATTCCGCCTTGAATTCATCCCAAGCGAATTCCATGCATTGCTCTTCACCGTAAAGTTGAATTTTCGCGTCCCACCACAACTTGGCATCGCCCCTTAACATGCTACACCCATACCTTGTCTTCTTATCGAGAGGGCATTCACAAGTACGGAAACCCCCCTCCATTTCGGAGATCTAACGGGCACTCTTAAGTGGGTCCCGTTCACCTTCAAAGGTGGGAGGTTGAGAATCCTTGAAATTCTTATAAAAGAAGTCCCGCCTTCCAAAATTATCTTCTTGTAGAACTACCTTCACTTGTTCCTTAATTAGATTGACTACTTGCTCGTCAAGTGAATCTAGAAACATCTTCCTAACGTCCTCAAGGAAGGCCGTGTGATGCCTTTTCAAAATGGCCTCAACCTTGGCCGTAAACTTGGAGTCCTCGCTCGTACCTCCTTTATTGGTATCATGTCCGTTTCTCATCTTCATTCTATAAAATGGAAATAGGTTAAACCATGAAATGAAAAGACATAACACATACAAATACACCTCACCGCCCCATCTTGCTCAACAATCATTGTACATCGCGTGTTTGACACGATTTGAACCCGTAACAGTGGTAGCTAATCATTGTTACGCAAGCACGTCGCATTAACTTGCTAGTACAACGGCTATCTCGCTTGATGATTGCAAACATAACACAAAAAAATTAGCGCATTGTTAGTTCACCTAAACCTAGGCACTAATCAATCCCCTGTCCGACCCATCTCTTACAAGTCCCGCATAGTTAGTTCACTTATCTCAAGTCTCCTAAATCCCTTAGACCATGCTCTGATACCACTTGTAACAACCCAACCCAATATTCAACCGAAAACAGACCAAGAATTTTTTTTTTTACAGAGGGGTGCGTGGCGTGCAACACCCCTTGTGCGCGGCGCGCACAAGCTGCTTCAGCTTCTGTCAGGATTTTGCATTTTTCATTTAATGATCTCCCACTTCCCGGCATATTTAGACGAAACGCTTTTCACAACACATCAGTATAAGTAAAACTAACACGTTTCAATAATAAAACTAGTTTTACGACACCGGGCCCACATATGGCCGTATTACGAGTTTCGTACAAGATATAAGTTTCGACCACATTAGTTTAAATTCCAAACGACACTTTGAGCATGGTGTTTGGGGGTTAAACTACCCAAATCTTGGTCGAAGTTCCAAAAGCTAAACGCTCGAGAGCCACTACTAATCCAAACGGATACATTTGCCTTTGTCCACGCCAGAGCCTAAAAAGGTAAACAACGAGAGGGTAAGATAACGCTTAGTGAATACAATAATTATACACATACATATATAATATACCTACTTGCAAACACTTACACAAATACCTCATACACGCTAGCATTTTAAATTAGCATACCATCTCAAAGTACAATGCTAAATCCACGATATCACGAGCTAGCACAAACGATAGCATATAACACGAACGATATAATATGCTATACTACAACGCATAACCATGGTTAACCAATCGTACAAGGAATGGTAATCGAATTTCCCATCGGTGTTCATAACAACCATTAGAGTACTTAAAACGTCGTACACTAATCCCACAGGTGGCATCTTAACACGTCGATGCTTCACCCCGGGTGGCGTCTTAACACGTCGACACTTCACCCGTGATAGTTCTTGGAGTGGCATCTTAACACGTCAATACTTCACTACGAGTGGTGTCTTAACACGTCGACACTTCACTCTTCATCTTACTTAGGGTGGTATCTTAACACGTCGATACTTCACCCCGAGTGGTGTCTTAACACATCGACACTTCACCCGTCATACATCTTACTTGGAGTGGTGTCTTAGCACATCGACACTTCACTCACTACGTGAACGTGGTGTCTTAGCACATCGACACTTCACATCTCACGCTACACAAATAAATACATTATATACCTACGCATATAATTATCCACTCACCTTAACGATTCAGTGACGGTTTTATACTTCCGCAAGCTTCAAAGCAAAGTACCTAATACAATAAGTACTCAATCAACACACAAACCAGTTGGACCAACCACCAACAATTTACTCATGCGCATTTAATGGCCTACTTGCTTTAAATGACTCATTTATATCAAAACCGCCCATTTAAGGTCAAGACCATCATAAATCACTAAAAGCTAGTGATTAAGGTCCAACAACACTAACTAATACATAATTAGGGTATTTCATACTCGTCTTTTCCAACTAGGTCAATTATTACCCATTTGACCATGTTAAAGTCAACACACCCATTTCGGGTCATCCACTAACCCAATTAACACCCATTTGCTTAATAACTAGATGTGCTAGTAATTAACTAACCTTTTAAGACTCATAACCACCAATTTACACTTTGAAACCCTAGGTTAGTTACTATTGAGTCCTCATGACTCAATATTACCCAAGAACACCCAAAATCACCATATATGGGTTTTATGTTCACCATTTACCCAAACCCTAACCCTTATATAAATCAAAGTAAGGAAATCAAAGTTAGAGCATACCACCACACTCAATACGTAGCTAGTGATTAGATGAACAACTTTAATACACGCGTTTTGGCCCAAAATCAACTTCTTCCTCCTTGATTTGAGCTTTCTCTCTCTCAAAGTGTTTCTCACTCTAGAACTTTAATTTGGGAGAGATGATGTGGTTGGCGATAAGGTTGAATGTGTTTCAACCACCACCCAACTGGCCATTACAGCCCCAAACTCATTCTCATGTGAAAAGACAACAATGCCCTTCATTTAACTTATATTTAAAAAGCAGGAATCTGTGCACAGGAGCAGTGCGTGGCGCGAACACTTACCCCTGCACGGCGCGCACGAAGGTCTGGACAGTTTCTGACCTCTGTTTAAATACACAATGACACCCACACTCTATGTACCATATTTACACTGCTTTACAATAATAATTTAGGTCTTACAACTCTCCCCCACTTGAATCGGAGCACGTCTTTGCGATCCAAGCCGCATGACAAGATGGAAGATAAACTAACTCAAACTCTTCGGGCTCCCAAGTAAACTCGGAACCTTTACTATGAAGCCATTGAACTTTAAAAGTTCTCACCTCTTTATTTCTCAATCTTTTGACCTTCTCATCGAGTATAGCAATCGGCTCCTCAATATACTCTAACTTATTGTTTAGCTCAATCTCGTCTAATGGCACCCATGAAGAATCATCCTCAAGACACTTACGGAGATGGGAAACATGAAATGTATTATGGATCCCCGCAAGTTCTTCGGGTAATTCCAAACGATACGCAACTTCACCAACACAAGCTAAAATTTTAAATGGTCCAATAAACCGAGGAGCTAACTTTCCCCGTTTTCGAAACTGAATAATACCCTTCCATGGCGATGTAGTGACCCGAACTTTTCCACGTTTATATATATTAAATGAAATTGATCTTTATATAATTAAGTGTTTCCAACATGTTAAGCAATCAAACTTGTTAAGACTTGATTAATTGATATAGGTTTTATATAGACAATTGACCACCCAAGTTGACCGGTGATTCACGAACGTTAAAACTTGTAAAAATTATATGATGTCATATATATGAATATATATATATATATATATATATATATATATATATATATATATATATATATATATATAGTTAACATGGTATTATGATAAGTAAACATATCATTAAGTATATTAACAATGAACTACATATGTAAAAACAAGACTACTAACTTAAGGATTTCGAAACGAGGCATATATGTAACGATTATCGTTGTAACGACATTTAAATGTATTTATATCATATTTAGATATATTAATATATCATAATATCATGATAATATAATAATTTAACATATCATTAGATATAATAAACAATGGGTTAACAACATTAAATGAGATCGTTAACTTAAAGTTTTCAAAACAACACTTACATGAAACGACTAACGATGACTTAACGACTCAGTGAAAATGTATATACATGTAGTGTATTTAGATGTATTAATATAATTTTGGAAGACTTCAAGACATATATCAAAACACTCATACTTAACGAAAATGGTTACAGTTACATTCCCATTTTTTTTCATCAAGAATTCTGGTCGTATTCATACCCTTATTATACACAGCTTCTAGACGTACTTACTATGGGTATATACCAATAGGAACTAGCATGAGATTCCACTCTTGATTATGTCATGCATGACTAATCAATTTTAACTTCTACCATGAACTAGTCAACTAACTAGAACTCCTTTTAACCCCACTCACCAGTTACCACTCATCATTCACTCCATTTCACTTCCAATTCTCTTTCTAATTCTCTCTCAACACACACACACACACACACATACACACACACACACACACACTTATGAACGAATTTTTCCAGTAGCTAATCATCATCTTCATTAAAAATTACTTCAAGAATCAAGCTATAATCATCTTAGGAAGAACACTTCAAGAACACTTCAAGAACACTTCAAAAATCCTTTCAAGTTTACTAGTTTACTTCCAAGCTTTCTAATCCATTCCAAGTAATCAATTAAGATCAAGAAACCTTTGTTATTTATAGTAGGTTATCTTTCTTATTCAAGGTAATATTCATATTCAAACTTTGATTCAATTTCTATAACTATAAACTATCTTAATTCGAGTAAAAATCTTACTTGAACTTGTTTTGTGTCATGATCCTACTTCAAGAACTTTCAAGCCATCCAAGATCCTTTGAAGCTAGATCATTTCTTGTCACTTCCAGTAGGTTTACCTACTAAATTTGAGGTAGTAATTATGTTCATAACATCATTCGATTCATATATATAAAACTATCTTATTCGAAGGTTTAAACTCGTAATCACTAGAACATAGTTTAGTTAATTCTAAACTTGTTCACAAACAAAAGTTAATCCTTCTAACTTGACATTTAAAATCAACTAAACAAATTTTATATATCTATATGATATGCTAACTTAATGATTTAAAACCTGAAAACACGAAAAACACCGTAAAACTGGATATACGCCGTCGTAGTAACACCGCGGGCTGTTTTGGGTTAGTTAAATAAAAACTATGTTAAACTTTGATTTAAAAGTTGTTCTTCTAGGAAAATAATTTTTCTTATGAACATGAAACTATATCCAAATATCATGGTTAAACTCAAAGTGGAAGTATGTTTTCCAAAATGGTCATCTAGACGTCGTTCTTTCGACTGAAATGACTACCTTTACAAAAACGACTTGTAACCTCTATTTTTTTCTATAAACTTATACTTTTTCTGTATAGATTCATAAACTTAAGTTCAATATGAAACCATAGAAATTGGATTCACTCAAAACGGATTTAAAACGAAGAAGTTATGGGTAAAACAAGATTGGATATTTTTGCTTGTTGTAGCTACGTGAAAATTGGTAACAAATCTATATTAATCATATCCTAGCTAACTCATATTGTATTATACATGTATTCTAATATATTATGTAATCTTGGGATACAATATACACGTATGCAAATGTTTTGACATATCATATCGACCCATGTATATATGTTATTTGGAACAACCATAGACACTCTAGATGCAGTAATGTTAGAGTTAGCTATACAGGGTTGAGGTTGATTCCAAAAATATATATACTTTAAGTTGTGATCTAGCCTGAGACGTGCATACACTGGGTCGTAGATTGATTCATGATAATATATATCGATTTATTTCTGTACATCTAACTATGGACAACTAGATGTAGGTTACTAACGAGGACAGCTGACTTAATAAACTTAAAACAGTAAAACGTATTAAAAATGTTGTATATATATTTTGAACATACTTTGATATATATGTACATATTTGTTATAGGTTCGTGAATCGACCAGTGGCCAAGTCTTACTTCCCGACGAAGTAAAAATCTGTGAAAGTGAGTTATAGTCCCACTTTTAAAATCTAATATTTTGGGATGAGAATACATGCAATTTTATAAATGTTTTACGAAATAGACACAAGTAAATGAAACTACATTATATGGGTGAATGATCGAAGCCAAATATGCCCCTTTTTAGCTTGGTAGCCTAAGAATTTGGGAATAGACCCCCAAATTGACGAGAATCCTAAAGATAGATCTATCGGGCCCAACAAGCCCCATTCTGGAATTTGGAATGCTTTAGTACTTCGATTTTATCATGTCCGATGGGTGTCCCGGAATGATGGGGATATTCTATATGCATCTTGTTAATGTCGGTTACCAAGTGTTCACCGTATGAATGATTTTTATCTCTACGTATAGGATGTATTGAAATATGAAATCTTGTGGTCTATTATTATGATTTGATAATATATAGGTTAAACCTATAACTCACCAACATTTTGTTGACGTTTAAGCATGTTTATTCTCAGGTGATTATTAAGAGCTTCCGCTGTTGCAGACTAAAATAAGGACAAGATTTGGAGTCCATGATGTGCGTAGAGGTGTATACAAAATAGTTATATTTTTACAAGAAAATACTATTAAATACGATACAATTTTACACAAGATATTTATTTATTTATAGAATGGATATACCTAAACCTTGCTACAACACTTATAGGCAGTGTACCTAATCGTACAGTAGTGTAGTTTTTAGTAAGTCCGGTTCGTTCCACAGGGATCTTAGCCAAGTTTAACGCTATATTTTTAACTTATGATTGTAAAAATACAAAAATATATATAAGTAGTATTATTATTATAAAAGGGGGTTTTTACCGTTTAATGACCGGTTTGTCGATTTTAAAACTTTAGTCGCAGTTAAAACCTAATGTAAAATATTAAAAATAAATATAACTTAAATTAAAAGTGCGATAAAATAAAATTGCGATAATTAAAGAGTACGATAATTAAAAGTGCAATTAAATAAAATGACAATAAATAAAAGTGCGATAATTAAAAGTGCAATTAAATATGAAATAAAATAAATTATGCTTATTTAAACTTCCGTAATCATGATGTTTGACGTGTTGATTTTAGTTTATTCACATGGGTTAATTGTCCTTTGTCCTGGATTATTTGATATGTCCATACGAATTTGTCCATAATAGTCCATCAGTTATAATCATAAAATGCGGAAGTCTTCGTCAAATTATTCTTATTCCCGAAGTCAAATATTCCAACTAATTGGGGATTCGAATTGTAACAAGGTCTTAATACTTTGTTTAATGAATACACCAGGTTATCGACTGCGTGTAGTCCAAGGTTTTACTACTTTGTTAACAATTACACCAATTACCCTTGAATGTAATCCACCCCTGTTTCAATAAGTCTATTAATTATCAATCCAGTTCCGTGTCCGGTAAAATGAACAATTATTGGTATTTATAGATATCCCGCCCACCGTACCCAGTCAAGCGTATGTGGTTATATATAAATACGTCAAATTATAAGTCTATATATTAAATTAACGAGGTATCATTTAGTTAATATAAAGCCCATTAATAGCCCATAGTCTAATTTCCACAAGTGTCGTTCTTTTGTCCAAACCCCAATTATGGTACAAAGCCCAATTACCCAATTTTAATATTTAGCCCAACATCATGATTACTTCGGCATTAAATAAGCATAATAATAACTTAGCTACGAGACATTAATTTAAAAAGGTTGAACATAACTTACAATGATTAATAATAGCGTAGCGTTACACGGACAGAATTTCGACTTACACCCTTACAACATTCGCTAACATACCCTTATTATTAGAATTTAAAATTAAAATTAAAATTATAATATATATATATATATATATATATATATATATATATATATATATATATATATATATATATGTATACGTGAGAGAGATAGAGAAAAAGATATAAAAATTCGTCCGAAAATGCTGAAATTTATAGATGTGGCCAGGTAACTGGTGCCATGCGATCGCATGGATTCTTCTCTTCCAGGCCATGCGATCGCATGGCCTGCTTTTCCAGGTCACATGTCTTTGTTTGCTAGTTTGCCGACGGTTTAATAAATAAATGTAATATATAAATAATTTTAAGAATTATTTAAATATTATATTATATTTATGTGCATAGTTGACTTGTAATTTTTAGTCCGTTGTGTCGAGCGTTGAGAGTTGACTATGGTCCCAGTTTCGGATTTTCGAACGTCCTTGCGTACAATTTAATATCTTGTATTTTGCGTTTTGCGGCTTGTACTCTTGTAATTTTGAGACGTTTCTCACCAATAATTTGAACCTCTTGGATTGTACTTTGTACTTTTGAGCTTTTTGGTCGTTTGCGTCTTCAATTCATCGAATCTGTCTTTTGTCTTCACCTTTTATTATTTAGACGAATATCACTTGTAAATAGAACAATTGCAACTAAAAGCTTGTCTTTCTTGAGGGATAATGCTATGAAATATATGTTCGTTTTTAGCATTATCAAATATTCCCACACATTTAATTTTTGCTTGTCCTCAAGCAATATAGTCTTGAAATAAATATATACTAGACTCACTTCTTTATTCTTCACACTTTGTACATCAGTGAATTCTATACGGCGGTATGAACAATGGTAGTAACGTTGTGGTTTACAGTCCCACATGACTATGAAAATTTAGATCCTTAAGGAAATTGGATCTTTATGAAAACATTTGATCTTTTGAAAATACAATCTATCTTTTACCCTAGATAAGTTTTCCGGAATAACCCTTCACCGGTGTTTGCAAAATGTTTTTGTGGGTTTGGTGGGTTTCAGATTTGAAAATTTTAGCTCAAAACTTGCGGTTTTGTGTCACCCACTTGCTAACCTTGTATTGGGAAAGCAACACGTCTAGTATACTTGCTCCGTATATTAACTTTCAATAAACTACCGTCCAGTTATAAAGGAAAGCGTTGAACAAGCAACTGTTAAGGCAATGTCCCCTGACATGCTTTTAATTATGGTCTATAACGTGTCGAATGCAATTACTATCCTTGGTAGGAGCAATAGTAAAGCTCACCCTATAGTTTTTCGGTCTGGCACAAGATCCTGTCTTCGACCATGCTATGCAACCACTGTTCTTACGGTTGACACCCGATTTGGTTCAGGTGACCTAATGAATTCCGGTGAATTCTTAGGATTTTACGTTCAATGGTAATGAACGCATTGAAAATAGGTTTTCAGAAAACAAATCGGTTTTAATTTGATCAAAATATTTTCTCGTTCAAGCTCGAGTTTAGATATCATCGAATTCCATGAGTTTGTAATTCTCAATCTTTAAAGTCAACCTCAAAGATTGAGTAATATTGTGACGACCCAGGAATTTCCGACCAAATTTAAACTTAATCTTTATATGATCTCGACATGATAAGTAAAGTCTATTAAATCGAATCTCAAAATGTCCGAACTATTTTTTTTATGAATGCATTTGACTTTTGACTATTCCCGACGATTCACGATCCTTTTAAATTGTAAACAGAAAGATAGATAAAAAAATAAATATAAATAATAAATTATATAAATTAATGAAACTAATAAGTGATTTAGTTATTGGAAAGATAACTTAAAATAAATAAAACTCGAGATATAGGATAAATTGAATATAAATGATTTTGAACATTAAATGGGTACCTTAAGTTTATATTTATATAATATAGTTATCTATTTAATACTTGAAAGCATAATTGATTATAGAGTGGTTAAAATATATAGGTATATATAAATACATTATAACTAGTAAAAATGATATGATTGTAATTACAAATCTAAAAATGTAATTGTTATATTAATATTGTTATCATTAATTTTATTACTACTAATATAGATATTAATATTTGTATAATTAAATCTTGTATAAAAGACATAAAATTTAAGATGAAATTCGATACATTTAAATTGGTGATATTATTATTATTAAATCTCATGATTATTATTAATATCATTATTATTATGATTTTAAATATTATAATGATTATTATTTTATCATTACTAAAAATTGTCATTTTTATTTAAAATTATTATTTTCATTAATTTTATTACTTTTATCATTACTCATATTATTATAAATATTATTTTGATTTATATAATTTCTATTGTTATAATTATTAATAGTATAGTATTTATGTATAATTAATAAAATCAACCATATAACTATTAGTAATATATTAATTAGTTAATAATATTAATTAAATATAAATAATAAAATTATAAAAAGGGCCGTACCAGTTTGTTAAGAGTCTCAATCGATTTCCTCTTTTACTTTGTTTGTATATTTATAGATTGATTCCTCATGTCAATTATCCACAATAATAGGAACAAAAAAAATTGATTACCCCATTGTACTACATCAACTATTCGATTAGTAGAATTATTATACAGCTAATCACATTTGCAAAAGAGAAAGGGAATCTCACTACTTTACAAACAAATAAAAAAACAAATTCTGTTATAAAGGTACTCTACATTTATTTTTATTTTTTTTTCTGTTCTTTGTTTTGTCTGAGTACTAAGTCGACTCACCTCACTTCTCTATACCAACGATCGATTACTCTTAATTGATTAACAACAATTTATTCAAATACTTACCATCAAACATCAGTTATAATTACCATTGATTTTATATGTGTGATAGAGTGGTATTTTTGTTTTCCTTCACAGCTCGTATCCCTCTGTCTTGTCACTTTAAAATCAAAAGTTCAATATCGAATGAAATTTCAAAATGTAAAAACGCAGTTATGTTAGAAATCAATTTCTCAAACTATCTGCAAAATCCCAATCTCAAATTCTTCCTATCGAATTCTAATTGTCGAGTCAAAGTTCCAATTTGAAAAAGTCAAAAGAATCGTTCATCGCAAAATTTGAGTTCGTTTTGATGTTTTAAATTCAATTGACAATTCCAATAGTTTTTAAGATTGAATTGCAATGTATTTTGTGTAGAAACCTTGGTCAAAAATCATCTTAAAATCGTAGATAAATTTTTTTTTGGGTTATATCAGTGACGGCTGTCAACAAGTTTTATGTCACTTTTATTATTATTATTATTTTTTTTCAATTCAAGAACAAACAAACGTTCTCCAATTTAACTTCATACGTAAATTTGAATTTTGAAATTTGTTTATATGGGAAGAACTTGGTCCCTGTTGTTGGTTCTTGGAAAGGAGAAGAAGAAAATAGAATACAAAACTGGTTATATTATTTTGGTTCCGGATTATAATCAGAAAAAGCATTCGTGGAGTAATGGTTTATGGGTGTGTCGGGATAGCGGGAGGTCCAAGGTTCGAGTCTGGGCAGGAGCAAATTTTTTTAAAGCCTATTATTATTGAGGTAGTTATTTACTAATTCATTATTATTATTATTGAGGTAGTTATTTACTAATTCATTATTATTATCATTATAACTATTATTATGATTATTATTACTATTATTGTTATTATTATTATTATTATTATTATTGTTATGTTATTATTGATCATTGTTATTAATACATGTATCATGATTATAATTATTATTATTAAGTATTGGTATTACTAGTACTAGTACTATTATTATTAAGTATGATGAATAACATTATTATTATTATTATTAATTTATCATTTTATAATTATTATCATTAGTGTAAGTATCATTAATATTATTATTATCAATATAGTATTAATATCATTATTAGGGTTATGATTATATTTATTATCATTAATATTTCTATCATTAAAAATTAATATTTGTATCATTTTATAAACGATAACATTATTATTAGTATTTTTTTTCGAGTATTGTAATTATTATTAGTAATACAATTATCATTATAAGTATCATGATCAGTATTATTATTATCACCATTAAAAGTATGATTATTTATATTATAATAAGTGTTATTAATATGTAATTACTAAAATCATTATGATAATCATTATTAACCGAAAAATTTATATTTTACAATTATTATTATAAATATCATTATTAATATTATTAATTTAATTATTAACAATAATACCTTATTTAGTAATATTAAGTCTTATGATTATTATCATTTTTATCGTAGTATTACTAAAATTACTAATTCTAACAAATAAATGATATATACATATATAAAAATACATTTAATACATATAACATAATGGAAAGTAATATTTTATATAACAAAATAAATATATGAAACATATATATTATTAATATAAAAAGTATATGACTAATAAATGTATATATATATATATATATATATATATATATATATATATATATATATATATATATATATATATATATATATATTATTCGATTACAATTATGTATATTAATAAATATACAAATGATATAGGTTCGTGAATCCGAGGTCAACCCTACATTTGTTAAATGACGTTATATGTATTTTTACTACAAAATACATTAGGTGAGTTTCATTAATCCCTTTTTAAATGCTTTTGCAATATATATTTTTGGGACTGAGAATACATGAGCTACTTTTATAAATGTTTTACGATATAGACACAAGTAATCGAAACTACATTCTATGGTTGAATTATTGAAATCGAATATGCCCCTTTTTATTAAGTCTGGTAATCTAAGAATTAGGGAACAGACACCCTAATTGACGCGAACTCTAAAGATAGATCTATCGGGCCCAACAAGCCCCATCCAAAGTACCGGATGCTTTAGTACTTCGAAATTTATATCATGTCCGAAGGAGGATCCCGGAATGATGGGGATATTCTTATATGTATATTGTGAATGTCGGTTACCAGGTGTTCAATCCATATGAATGATATTTTTGTCTCTATGCATGGGACGTATATTTATGAGAAATGGAAATATGAAATCTTGTGGTCTATTAAAATTATGAAATGAGTATTTATGTTAAACTAATGAACTCACCAACCTTTTGGTTGACACTTTGAAGCATGTTTATTCTCAGGTACGAAAGAAATCTTCCGCTGTGCATTTGCTCATTCTATAAATATTACTTGGAATCATTCATGGCATATTTCAAAAGACGTTGCATTCGAGTCATCGAGTTCATCAAGATTATTATTAAATCAATTATAGTTGGATATATTATGAAATGGTTTGCATGTTGTCAAATTTCGATGAAATGAAAGATTGTCTTTTCAAAAACGAATGCAATGTTTGTAAATTGTATCATATAGAGGTCAAGTACCTCGTGATGTAATCAACTGTTGTGAATCGCTTATAATCGATATGGACCTTGTCCGGATGGATTAGGACGGGTCCTTTCAGTTGGTATCAGAGCGGTGGTCTTAGTGAACCGGGTCTGCATTAGTGTGTCTAACTGATAAGTCGTTAGGATGCATTAGTGAGTCTGGACTTCGACCGTGTCTGCATGTCAAAAGTTTTGCTTATCATTTTTGTCAGAAATCATTTGTTTATCATCCTTAGTAAATTACCTACTTATTATTCTTAGTCTAGACACATCTTATTGCATTGACTGCATGAATAGTGTATAGACAAAATTCATATCTTAGCATATCTACTAATTCATATCTTAGCGTATCTACTAATTCATATCTTAGCGTATCTGCTAATTCATATCTTAGCGTATCTGTTATTGTTATCTTTACCTGACAGCTTCCGTAGATTCCTCCGTAACTTATGAGATTTTAGTATTACATATGCATATATAAATTATGTATTGCAGGATACTAATCTACATCCTATAATCTATTTCTTATCGAAAATCCTTCATCTGATCGTACGAGATGAATCCTTCAACTAGTTCTAGTCCCTCGGATTTCGACAGCTATTCCGATAGTTATCCTGACAGTTATTCCGAATGGATAGTGATCTAAGCTCCGGAAGCAACGTCAGCAGAATGAATCAACCAATCATCCATCCCCAATTCATCTGATGGGTTCGTAGTCGACTTAATTAATGGAAACGCACAAAAGGCAATCCCTTCCACCAACCGAATTCACCTCTTGACAATGAACCTGAAGCGTTTACCGGCGAACCTGTTCGAGACACCATTTTCAGTCTCATTTCTGGGGTAATTTGACAAGATTATATCCTATCCACAATTCTGAACCTTATTCATCCGCTCGTTCCGACCGACAATCATCCTGGAGTAATAAGTCAACAAACTTCGCGCTCGAATAATCAATTCGGAGAATATGGTGCAAAATGTACCAGCTTCAGCAACATCACCGGCACCAACAGTACAATCAATAACAGTACCAGTACCATCAACAATCCATGCCTCAATATCTCATTATGTACCTCGAGTATAATCATCGTTCTACATCATTTATCTTCGATTGACATGGCGATTAGGTAATCTCTAATGTTTTAGAGATTATATATTCTTATTCTAACGGTAAATCAAATGAGTTTAATATCATATTGACTCATTAAATCCATAATTACGTCTGAAGAAAATATATATGTATATATGTTTTCATAAAGATTGTAATTAAAATTTTTATTGTACAAACTGTTAATGGTGAAAATATTTTAACGGGTAGGTAATACCCGAGGAATATTTAGATTTCGCATTAATAAGTTACACTGTACATTCTTCGAATCTGATTCAACAGTCATTTACTATCCTACTTGCAACCACAGCTATACGAATCCGTTCATCACAGAATAACCATTTTCATTCAATTTCATATTTGGATTTTGACCTATCAGAATCTGACAAGTGGCATAATGAAGAAAATATTGGACAAAATAAAATTTGTTAGAAACAAACAAATTAACTATGAGAAATTTTGTTAAGAATCTACGCTAACAAAATCCTAGCTAACTGATTACATTTTATTTATCGCAATTTATTTTATCGCAATTTACATTCTCGCAATTTTATTTATCGTCATTAAATTTCTGTTATTTACTTTACGCACTTTATTTATCGTTATTTAATTTTCTGTTATATATTTTACGCACTTTAAATATCGGGACACGTATACAAGGTTTTGACATATCATATCGACGCATCTATATATATTATTTGGAATCACCATAGACACTCTATATGCAGTAATGATCGAGTTCTCTATACAGGGTTGAGGTTGATTCTACAATAATATATATAGTTTGAGTTGTGATCGAGTCTGAGACGTATACGGGTCACGACACGTATTAATTAATACGAATATTATATATTAAACTATATATGAATTATTGGACTGTCAACTGTGGACTATCGACTGTGGACTAATAACATTGGACAATTAAAATAAATTAAAATATTGATTATAACATATGAAACTAAACAAGTCTTCAAGTTTGCCACTTGATTTCACCTTAAACCTCATTTGTATCTTGACGATTACAATCTGCGTTCAAACCTTTCATGATTCTTGAAAATATCTCAATCGATAGGATGAATCCATCGCACTTCATCTACGGAAGAAAAGATTGATGCATTTAGTTATGCACTTGAAAAACTCTCGGAAACTGAGTAAACGTTTAACACATAACTGTGCTAATTCCTTAGTGTTATTATTTCCCAAAATAACTTGGTAATTCCTTTCAAAGTAGCAAAATTTGTCACAGCTCCAGCAAGTCAACTTCGACTTTTCATTCGAAACAACCTTATAATCACCTTGATATATATGGGTGCTCTTTTATTGTTACCAGGGAACCTTTCATATTTTACCATGTTACCAGCAGACGTGCCAGCAACCTCGTTTTTTCTTGGTTTAAATCTCTCCGATAAATCATTATATTTATTCATTGAAACCCTATCATATACTCATCCGCATCTTGTAACAAGAATTGCCATACCAAATACCGGGAATCAGCAAATCTGTATTATGAATCTCGCAACGTTTCCACATCAACAGTTATATGTATCCATATAACATTTACCGCTTAGAACTATGATCTTCCATTCTGAAATTCTGAAAAGCACACAGTCTGCTAATTAATGCTCTGAATTTTGAAAAGTTGAATGAAGCAACAAAAACTGTAAATGACCTCAACAGCCAAAAGTTGATGGTAAAGAATTGTACGTTGGCAAAGCTCAGAAAAAGTTTGAAACTGAAAAACTGATTGAGCAAACTACGAAGGAGTCTCTGAACAAATTACAAAGACTAAACTTGTACATTAAGAATCCTGATGATTCTGTTTCTGATGAAATCTTTAACGAATATCTTGCTTCTGACTCCAAACCCTTACGAATAAATCTTCTTCATCATCCATCTATATTATAAATTCCAAGATATCATCGTATCTTTCATTATAAATATTCTCCATATTTCTGAAGATATTTTCATAACTGTTCTTATCTGAAATCATTAATCTCATCGTGCTATCAGTGTTACATCATATAGAAACTGTTAGTTTCTATATTCTGTAAACTTTCGAGCTTAAAATATGAATGTTATTGAAGTAATGTTGGGAACTGATGCATGAGTTAGTATAATATAATGACACTTGATCAACGTAATTATATTACAGTAAGTCATGCTGAGTTTCTAAATGGAACATGATGATTCACAGATTATAACGTCATCATGTGCCATGTTACACGATTCGTTCATTCTACTTCACCTCCGAACATATCAAGAAAATATATTCTTGATAGTTCTATTCTCAGTGATTCAGGTAATTTGACAAATCAAATCGTGCGATCACGTTCTTTCTTGCTTAAAACCTGGAGTTCATTCGAAACTCCATATTTACGAATTCTGGACCGTTACTCGCTTTACTAGAGGTCGATAGGATAATAAAAAGGCGAAGAACTTCGAAATATAAGAGAAAATATATAGCCCAATAACAACGCGGAGATTACAAACCGTGGATATTAATACGAATAGCAATATAAAGACACAGTAGAATTAAGAATAGTATCACCCCAAGGTAATAGTAGAAGTAAACAGATTCTTCTGATGGAAGATTGAAAAGAAGGATGACAGAAATGATAATTAGAAAAATATCAAGGATTAGAAATGGATTAAGCATTTTCACAATCTTTTGGATGTATGAACTAAGAAAGAAAGTATAGGAATGGTGAGAATAATAAAACGAAAGAGGTAAATTTATAATGGAAACATCCGACAGGGCAATCGAGACAGATGATCGCATTTAATTAAAGAGATCTTAATTTCCATAAATCCCGAAGAATCAGATCTTATAGATTTCCAGATTTTCTTCATATCCCTTGAATTCTGGAATTCAATCAAGACGACATCAAAAGTTAAGACGAACCTTATTCTCTAAATTCAACCCTGACTCTGTCAAGAGTTAAGATGAATCTTTACTTTCCTATTTCACTCTTTGGTGATAGCTTCATTCGTACTCTTCGAATAATAGAGTTATTTTATCTATTATATTCAATAATGATAAAAACTCTATTTATTAGCTCATATTCGTCAGGAAAACATATTTATTGTTAACCATGACCATCTCACTCAAATTTCGGGACGAAATTTCTTTAACGGGTAGGTACTGTGACGACCCAGGAATTTCCGACCAAATTTAAACTTAATCTTTATATGATCTCGACATGATAAGCAAAGTCTATTAAATCGAATCTCAAAATGTTCGAACTATTTTTTTTATGAATGCATTTGACTTTTGACTATTCCCGACGATTCACGATCCTTTTAAATTGTAGACAGAAAGATAGATAAAAAAAATAAATATAAATAATAAATTAAATAAATTAATGAAACTAATAAGTGATTTAGTTATTGGAAAGATAACTTAAAATAAATAAAACTCGAGATATAGGATAAATTGAATATAAATGATTTTGAACATTAAATGGGTACCTTAAGTTTATATTTATATAATATAGTTATCTATTTAATACTTGAAAGCATAATTGATTATAGAGTGGTTAAAATATATAGGTATATATAAATACATTATAACTAGTAAAAATGATATGATTGTAATTACAAATCTAAAAATGTAATTGTTATATTAATATTGTTATCATTAATTTTATTACTACTAATATAGATATTAATATTTGTATAATTAAATCTTGTATAAAAGACATAAAATTTAAGATGAAATTCGATACATTTAAATTGGTGATATTATTATTATTAAATCTCATGATTATTATTAATATCATTATTATTATGATTTTAAATATTATAATGATTATTATTTTATCATTACTAAAAATTGTCATTTTTATTTAAAATTATTATTTTCATTATTTTCATTACTTTTATCATTACTCATATTATTATAAATATTATTTTGATTTATATAATTTCTATTGTTATAATTATTAATAGTATAGTATTTATGTATAATTAATAAAATCAACCATATAACTATTAGTAATATATTAATTAGTTAATAATATTAATTAAATATAAACAATAAAATTATAAAAAGGGCCGTACCAGTTTGTTAAGAGTCTCAATCGATTTCCTCTTTTACTTTGTTTGTTTATTTATAGATTGATTCCTCATGTCAATTATCCACAATAATAGGAACAAAAAAAATTGATTACCCCATTGTACTACATCAACTATTCGATTAGTAGAATTATTATACAGCTAATCACATTTGCAAAAGAGAAAGGGAATCTCACTACTTTACAAACAAATAAAAAAACAAATTCTGTTATAAAGGTACTCTACATTTATTTTTTTTTTTTTTTTCTGTTCTTTGTTTTGTCTGAGTACTAAGTCGACTCACCTCACTTCTCTATACCAACGATCGATTACTCTTAATTGATTAACAACAATTTATTTAAATACTTACCATCAAACATCAGTTATAATTACCATTGATTTTATATGTGTGATAGAGTGGTATTTTTTTTTCCTTCACAGCTCGTATCCCTCTGTCTTGTCACTTTAAAATCAAAAGTTCAATATCGAATGAAATTTCAAAATGTAAAAACGCAGTTATGTTAGAAATCAATTTCTCAAACTATCTGCAAAATCCCAATCTCAAATTCTTCCTATCGAATTCTAATTGTCGAGTCAAAGTTCCAATTTGAAAAAGTCAAAAGAATCGTTCATCGCAAAATTTGAGTTCGTTTTGATGTTTTAAATTCAATTGACAATTCCAATAGTTTTTAAGATTGAATTGCAAAGTATTTTGTGTAGAAACCTTGGTCAAAAATCATCTTAAAATCGTAGATAAATTTTTTTTTTTGGGTTATATCAGCGACGGCTGTCAACAAGTTTTATGTCACTTTTATTATTATTAATTTTTTTTCAATTCAAGAACAAACAAACGTTCTCCAATTTAACTTCATACGTAAATTTGAATTTTGAAATTTGTTTATATGGGAAGAACTTGGTCCCTGTTGTTTGTTCTTGGAAAGGAGAAGAAGAAAATAGAATACAAAACTGGTTATATTATTTTGGTTCCGGATTATAATCAGAAAAAGCATTCGTGGAGTAATGGTTTATGGGTGTGTCGGGATAGCGGGAGGTCCAAGGTTCGAGTCTGGGCAGGAGCAAATTTTTTTAAAGCCTATTATTATTGAGGTAGTTATTTACTAATTCATTATTATTA